>NC_088284.1:11933657-12249794 GCF_036013445.1 Caloenas nicobarica
CTTTCTCACTTCTAAGTCTGTCTTGCAATCAATCATTCTGCAGTTCTGCCTCCACAATGCCAGTCTCCCATCCTTCCCATCCTTCCTGCGTTCCTTGCTTCTGCAGGATGAGGTTTGAAGCATTGAGAAAGGAGGACAGAAGATCAGAAAGATTTGGGATGCTGCCTTGTGTTCTCTCTGTTGCCTTTTTCATAATCTGAAAAAAAAAAAGGCAAGAAAAACTCAGGCTCTTGTTGCAGCTTGGAGTTGCTATTCTCTTTCAGAAGGTGGGCAGGTAAAGCAGTGACAGTGAGCCAAAGGCGTTTTCTTTTAAAATGGGACTGAAATCTATAAGAGACGTGGAATTTTTCTGGTTATCAGCACACCGGCTCCCGTCTTGGACCAAATTTCCTGCTCTTCCTTCTCCCCTTAGGAAGGGGAGCTGTCTGCTTAGCTACAGAGAGCTCTGTGAAGTGAATGCAGGTGACAGCTCTTGGAGACATCGAGCGGTGAAGGTGGGAGAAGTCTATTGAGAGATTCCTGTATAAGCACAACGTCCAGTGTTCCTGGGCCAGTCGTGTACTTCCGTGAGCTTCCTGAGGCTGGGAGTGTGAAATTAAATGAAAGATAGCAGCAGCCAAGATAACTCCAAGGTGATAAGTCTTTCAAATTCTCATGGAAAAAGGGGAGCACCATGTAAAAGCTGTAGGTCAGGCAGAGCTTCTTTTCTTGCTTTCTTTGTTTCCAATCAGCTTGAACAGTGACAGCTTGATTTCACAGTTACAATACCTATCTCCACTGTCTCCGATTGCAATGCCAGTTCTGCTTGGTGGAAGTTTAACAAAAACGGTTTCTCTACCACCCAGTTCTCAGTATTTTCTTCACCTATAAAAATAACCCCTCCAGCCCTTTTATGCCCAAACAATTCAGCACATCCAGTTCTTATGTCAAGGAGTCTCAAAGCACTTGCGATTCTGGGTGAAGGAACACCTTGTATACATCCTTGTTACAGAGACATAAAAGGCTCTTTCCCCACCACACCAAATGGTCATTTCCAGATGGCCAACCATACTAAAATAAACTGTATGAATAGTTATAAATAGTATATAAATACACCATTTATACTATATAAATCTACTATTAGCTTTCCTCTCCTCTTCCTTTTCCACACATTGCTTAGATTGTGCATATAGTTTACATTTGGGCCAGCTCCAGTCAGCAAATGCTAGAGTAAAATATTTTTTGAATGTAGCCATGACCAGTATGGTCATTAAAAAGCCCCCTATATGTGTACTGTTTTAACTAATCTCATCAGATTAGGTAAGCTTTGGTAACTTCGTCATCTGTCTTGCTTACTACCAAATCTAGTCATTCCTCAGCAGGACACTTTTTCATAGCTACTGTTGGAAAGGGAGAGGCTACTCAAAGGCTCCAGAAACATTCCTGCTCTGATTTTGTGGCACTTTTCTGAGAATCTGCCTGGTTCCCGATTGCATCATCTCCAGGGCTTGGCCACAATTCTTGATGGCAGTGGTTACAAGCTGGCCCTGATTGTTTCAGGAAAAAAATTAAATTTGCATTTCCCCCAGTAACACATTGTGATTTGTTCAGTGACAAATCTGGAGTGAGACAAGTTTGAGTTTCTCTTTTGTCAGGCAGAAGGGAAGTAAAAGTAGATAACTATCGTCACCCATATCAGTAAAACAGGAATTCATGAAGTGATTAGTAAATCATTATGAAGACCACTAAAATATACCAAAAAGGAGTCCTGTCTGACTGTACAAAGTAGTATAGCCAAAGGAGGGGGTTTTGGATGCTAAATCAAATGTGAAATCTTTAAAGCTGCTATTTATTTTGCATTTTGAAAAGCATTTTTTCCTGTTGGTGGCTGCTGGTTAAAGTCATTTTTCAGAGATTAATTTTCACAAGTTAATTTTGCAAACACCAAGGAAGAGATCCCATTATTTTTTAAATAATAGCAGTAATAAAAGACTGTCTGGGCATTGCTCTTAACCTCTGGCAGCAAGTAACAGTCTTTCTGTGTGAGTGCTATACAAACATCTAACTCCAGTCCTTACTCAGGGAGGCATAACCAGGCAGTTGTAGCGCTTTTAAAAACCTCTGATATTCTTATCACAATACAGCTGCTGATTTCTCTTAAAAAAAAAAAAATCTAATATTACTGTGAAACCCATGCATGCTTTATTCTCTTCCTGCCTAGTATGTTTTTAAGACTACACTGCATCAATTATCTGGAACAAGGAAATATTTTACTTGTTAAAGACTCAGTAGCAACATTATTTCCTCCATCTGTGTAGCATATCTGAAGTAATATATTTGTTATGAAGTCAATATCAAATCAGCACAAAGACCATCCAAACCCTATCTAATATGCCTAAAAATTTGATTCTCAAAGAACACTGAATAGGGGGTAAATCATCCAAAGGTCATTTTGACACTTGCTATACTCCAAATGTAAATTATGGATCTACCGGAAAGGTAGTAAACAGATTTCAAAGTCAGTCAAAATCACATAGATAGTGTGTGGCAGAAACTGATGCTGAGCTTCAGCATAAAAGCTGTCAGGCGTCTTGGATTTAACTACAGTAATAACCTGTACGATGACCCTGACCAGAGGTGTTCTGTAGTACAACTACCACAGTTGCACCTTCTGTTATATTCAGGGTGAGATTACAGCTTCCTTACACTTCTGGAGGGAAAAAAAGTTTTAAAGAAGTCATCTAGTGTCTTGTGGTCCAGTCTCAGGAGAACAGGGACCAGATACAGGCTTTGGGATCCTGGCAGACTGTCATCTGCAAGCACCAGTTCCCCCCACCAGCAGCCACCGAGCACACCCGCCACGGAGAAGGGCAGGTGGGTTTTCTGGCTTGGCACGGACTCGCAGCTTGCTTTTAGCACTGGAGAGAGAAGCTGATCTGTGGCAAGAATACCGCATCAGTTTTCACTCACCCTCTTGCAGAAATATCCTGACTCTTTTCTTTGGGCCTTCCTGGCTCTCCTCTCATGGATGAGAAAGTGGCCCTGAGCCATTCCTGAGCCCAGGTTGTTTTCATTTACTAATCAGGTCCCATTAGTCTAGTGGGTAGTTTGGTCATCAGGGGCATAGACCAGAGCTCTTATAACCTCAGCTTCCCCTCTGCAAAGTGACTGTAGCACGTATGTGTAATGTACTTTAAAGAATGCCATTTTAAGGAGATGTAGAAAAAAAGTTAAATTTACAAATTCTGTAAAATCCTTGTGTAAAATCCTCAAAGTAGTGTGTATCCTTGTAGCGCCAGTAGTGACAAAGCTGTGCAAAACGTAACAGTGAAGTGATGAACCTCTTTGACAGCTGCACCACCAGGTTTGATCTGAATGGAGTCCAGATCAACATTTTGATGTGGTCAGACTCTGCCCAACTGGAAGCAATCTAATACTTGCCTTTATATACATTAAATCTACTTCAAAATGTGGGTTTTTTCCTGGTTTTTTGTTTGTTTCGGGGTGGGGTGTTTGTTTTTGTTTGTGTTTTTGTTTTGTTTGTTTGTTTGTGGGGTTTGTTTTTGTTTTGTTTGTTTTCAAATAGCTCTGTGTAACATACAAAGATTTCTAGAGCTTGAAACCTGAACCTAATGTCTAATTCCTGATGTCCAATGACTAGAACTGACCACTCACTTCCAGTGAGGAAGGACAGCTAGTTATTGACAGATATAGCTGATACAAAACCTTACAATGAGACAACTGGAAATGCCGCAGAAATCAGGTGCCCCATGAGGCATCTCCTCCCATTAAGACTCAAACCCACCCATGGAAGTTAACAGGAGTTTTCCATGACAAGGGTGCAATTCATCCTTTTCATTTCCTAGTCACCAAATCCAATGATATATCACCATTTAAAAATATATCTTCTCTGTATTTGGATTGCACACTGTTCTTCTAGAAGTCTGTATCTATGCAAAGTACTAAACACTATAGTAATCTAAGTAAAGTAGAAACAGTCTTTAGCTCTTATCTGTGAGGGACTTTACAGGTTTGTGTTTCTGAACTCCTAGGTTTGTTGCTCCGGCTCTTTCTCCTCACCACATCAGCCCCCAGAGAGTTTCAGTTCCACATCCTGCTATGCAGAGACAGACTCCACAACCTCCCCACCTTCAACAGTCTGCAGGAATGTCTCTAAAGACATACCAGCCAGCAGCAAACCCTTCTTGTCAACCAAACAGCCTCCACATCCAAGGTAAGAAGGAAGAATCGTAATCACTTATGTTAATTGTTTGCCACTGCTGCTTGGCTTCAAATTCAGTTCTTCAAGGGCTAGTGCTGGTATTTTTAAGGCACTTTTCCTTTTCAAAGACTCTGAGAAGTAGCCTTCAGGACCCTGCCTTCAGACTTCCTTAAAATTCTTAGCTTAGCTAATTGTTATTCATCCTACTACAGAGTTACAGGCTTCTCTTCAAACTGATTTTCAGAGCTGTTGTTGAAACTGCAAATAATTTTTTTATGGCCTCTGCTTTTAATTTTCCAATGTTACACTTCTAGTTCCTCCTGAGTTTACATATAAAGTGTTAACAGGTTTTCAGGAGGTGGAATATTTGTCTTCCTTGCACTTGTGGAGTGATGGAGACCTCTGTTTTTATTAGCATACATGTCTCTTATAGCTGTGTTCCCACTTGTGCTCTGTAAACAGCTTCTGCAAGGCTTCTCTCTGCCTCTATATATAGGGTATATATAAGTATAAACTTCTGTAGCCAAGAAGACAATTAACAACAGCTGAAAACAATGTTGGATTGTTTGTTGGTTTTGTGGGGTTTTGTTTGGTTGTTTTTGTTTTTCTAGCTGGTATGGAGTCTGAATGGTAATTACCTTAACATTCCAGAAATGTGTTGACAGCAGTAATGCTGTTCCTCTCAACTGTTCACATATATGGTTTGCCATATTTACATTCACTGGACTTTTATAGGCCTTGGGTTTCTGCTTTTTGATTAGGCTTCCTGAGAATTACCACAGTAGATATCATAGGAAACATATCTTGAGAAAGGCAAGGCTGCTTTTATTTTCTTCCACTGATGGAAGCAGTCTCTTTAGGCAAAGGGATGAGATAGGACACTGAGACATCTCCCAGAGTTCATGAGTATGAAGTGAAGAAAGGAAGTGTCTGTCTTGTTTTGCTCTTCTTGTAGTAGACCACACTTGAGCAGGATCTGAGCCAAGTTCTTTTCTTCCAGGAACTGGTAACCTTGAACAGCACTGATTAGTACTAGAAGAACATCAAGTTTACTGATGAATGTAAACAGTTACTGTTGGCTTTCTCTACTCTCTGATTAAAGTTTCACTAATAATCTAGGGCCAATATAGTACAGTATGAAATGTATTAATATACTGTTACTTATCATACGAGATATGCAAAGATATCCCAGAGCAGGTCAAATAAATTCCTAGCATATGTGGCATAGCCATCCTATTTCCACAGTACAATACATTTCCCTTTTTTGCTGAGTATTCAACAAGAACTCATCTTCCAGAAAGGCATCCAGACATTAAGGTATGTCCTGCGTGGGAAAAAAATAGTCATTGAGTGCATAGATGGCTTTACCACCCTCTTCCTCTTAGAGCCATGGGAGCTTCAGCAATTGTAGAAGCTGGGGATCACAACCAGTTGCTCCAAAGTTGAACATGTTCCTGAGAATCCTGCCTCCCAAAGGGCTGCACATAGGACTTCCACTAGCTGGTGCAGCTAGCTCCATATCTGCTTGGGCGTCTTCTCTTTAGGGCAGGCCAGACTGATGCTATTGTGTTGCTATCCCCCGCTCCCACAGTCCCAAGACAGTTTACAAGGACTAAAGACATGAGTCCTTAAAAACATTGTAAGAAGAACGCCCAGTAGGGACCCTGATCTGGGCGAATGTTGCATGTGGACAATGGGGAAGCCACATTTAAGATAGAGCTTAATGCTGTCTTCTGAGCAGATCTAAAAATGGATAACCTCTAGGGCTTGGACCTTAGACCGGTATTATACTTAGTCTCACACTAGCATTACTGTGTTTGCCTTACTGTCCTAGGAAAATCTATGTTGAAGATAGACATTGCTGACGGGAATTATATACACATAGATAACAACTCAAAGTTGCAGTTGTGAAGATCTCCACACTTAAAACTGGTAGGAAGACGTTGTGGTCTGAATTAATTTGGGTTTTTTTTAGTATTGAAAGGTGCAATACAATGGCCACATTTGGGTATTAAATTTTCTTTCAAGGATTAAGTAACCTATTGTCACTGTAAGAGATATATTGTCTGAATGTAATCCCTCCCACTTAAGCATAACTGCCTCTCTTCTGTGTGCTACACTGAAACCTTTGTTTGTCCTGTGTGCCTGGAATTCTTGCCTAAACTCTCTCTTTCAAAGCAAATGTTTCAAGAGTTCATGGTCATGTTTTCCCAGCAGCAATACAAAGATTGCCATCTTCCTTGGTCACACCATTATAGTGTAGAAAACTGCTATGGAGTTATCTCACCAGCCTGGACTATCTGGTACATAAGAAGAGTCTGCGGGAAGTTCTGTTAGATTCTGTCTCCTGCAATGCATAACCTGCCTTTTCATTATTTAAAGTGCTGTAACTATAGCCACTTCAGCTCAGTCCCCTACCAAACAAAGGTGACATTTTTGTCTCAACATGTAGTCATAAACTTGTCAACTCCGTTTAATTGGCTGTACTAAAGAAGAAAAAGTTTCATTGCTCAAAAGCTTTCAGAAGTAAAAAAGTTCTAAACAGACTCCCTTACTGAAAACCTGATCATCTTGAAAGCTCATGGAGATCTCAGAGCACTATCTTTTAGAAAGAAAAGACAGAGGAGATCCAAGGCTGACAAGCCTCTTATGTCTGATAACTATTTGTATTGTGAAACTGCTTTTTCATGGAAGAATGTTGTCTGCAGTTCAGATTTCATCATTTTTTCTGAGTGCTTTTCAACATCAGACACATAGTAATGTCAGAGAGGGCTTTTTATTGCCTTAGATAATATTATGTAATAAACTAAATATTGCCTTTGCTTCCTCTTGTGAAATTCACAATTTCCTTTGCTGCATGGGATGTTTGGAAGGGATGATGTTAGTCGACTCACTGAGCTGCAGAAATTAAGCTCTTCTTTCATTAGACTGTAGTATCTCTTACCGGATTAACATAGGCAGTAAACCTGAAACTATCCTGAGCTGGAGACTGGAGTGATGACTTCCCAGCTTGACACTATTGTATGCCATTGTACTATCTGTTTGTAGACAGAATAGAAGACAGTACAGGTCCTGGAAATTGGCACCAATTGGTCTAGGACCTGTATTGTACTGGTGAGTCTTTTCAGCCAAGAACAACTACAGGGATCTCAGCAGAGGTACCTAAAAAACACAGGCACCTGCAGCACACAGGCAGCTGCAAAAATAAGGTATTGCTCTGAGACAAGTCAGAAGAAATGTGTAAGGTAGGAAAGAACAGCAATAGAATCTCCTCCTTCACAGTGAGAAAGCTTCTTGTGTTTGTAGTAGAGAGTGAGGTAAAAAGCTCCTTTAGGCATGGACATAGTTGACTTGATTTTGGATGCTCTTGATATTGTGAACATTTTTGCACTAGAAATCTGACTGTCCTGCAAAATATTCAGTAAAAAAAAAGTTACCTTTTTTTTTTTAAATTGTTAACTAATATGAGTTATCTATACTAGCGTATCTGTACAGGCAGCTCTACTAGTAACAGTTATCTTTTAATTACAAAAAATCAGATTTATATATATGGAAACATTTGTACTTTTTCACACTTGCAAGTCAGTCTGACAGTACAATGTATGACTCATATATCTGTCTTACTCCTTCTTTTCCTTTTGTTCTTCACTCTCATATGGTACCAAATTATTACTTCATGTTTGTGTAATTCACCTAGTGGACACTGTAGAAATATACTGCAGAGGAACACTATTTTGAAGTAGTTCAAGCCAAAGACAGCTGGAATTTTTACATACCATAGTAATAAAGCCTGCTCATCCATTATGTATATTTCTTAGTGGCAGTTGTAATGATTTTCTTGAAAAAATATCCTCTCTTTGTGATGCCAGACAGAATGCTGACTGAGGAGGAAATGTCTGTCAGAAACTTCCTACCTTATCAAAATTGTAACTGTGACAGTCATTCATTACATACCTGTAACAAAACCTTTGTCCACATCAGTTCAATGGGATCACGAGTCTGCCACAAACTTATGTGGACCACAACTTCAGCTGTGAGTTTGAGATGGTCTGTGTACCTGTGATTTTCAGATGCTCGGCATCTCTCAGGATGAGGCTTTGTATGTGATAGAGAACCAGAGCTTCTTGCTTCTAGAAGAGATTCTTGGAGTATGCAGCTATTTTATATTTTAAAATATTTCACTTTCCTTAGGAAATAACACTATCATGCCAGGAAAACAAATGTATCCTGACATCATGGACCTTGGCTATAGTGTACTGAATCAAAGAAACACAATTGACATAACCTTGTGTGTGTTTGTGTTTGCGTATGTGTTAAATAGTTCAATAAGAAAACAACTGATACAATCCAGAGTTGTGGTCCTGAGAAGAAATGTTCAGTTACTGGAACTTCAGTAGCCAATGTGTTTGCCTTTTTTCTTTCCAGTGCTAAATGGAAACACAGAAAACCCATGCTACAGGTAGTTACCTAACAGGTAATCTTGAATGAGGGACCAGCTATGGCCAGGTCTAGGGCCTGGATTGCATATGGTTTCATGTTATCCAACATTCAGCAGTAGTGTAGATTATCTTGGACATGGCACTATGTGGATAAAGGGAAGAGCTCCTGATACCAAATTAGGAAATTTTGCTATATCATGTTTGGGCGCGAGTTCAAGCTCAGACTTACACTGTGACCTGATGCACTGCAAATGTGGACACAGACGTTTTGACTAGTGCTAAATAACTGAGGAGAAGAGAATGATGTATGCTTTATTCTGCTCTTTCCTTTTTATGGCTCCATTTTATAAGTGGATATTTATGAAAAGAAAATGTATCTAGGAAAGCTGAATTATTTATCTGTGCTCTCTTTCCATCTTAAAAAATATTATTGGGGAGGTTATCAGTTAATGAAAGTGCTCTTTGCACTTCCCTGGTTCTTTCTGCAATATAGTGGTTAATGTACCAATGGATCAAAGCTTGTAAGACTTTGCTAGACAATATTCTTTTACTTAAGTAGGGAATGAACAAACACAGAGGATGTGACTCACAATAGCTCAACCCCAGGGTAAGTAGTTTTTCTGCCAAACTTCAGCTAGCAATAGTCAAAATTACTGCCAGATTGTTTTGCATTGGGAACAGGATGCTGTGAGAAAGGGACAAATGGAGAATGAGCACAGAGCAGTGTGAAAGGACATTTCAGCATGTGTCTTGAAGGGTCTTGCCAGCTGGCTCAGACCACTATAAGTTGAAATAGCTGTTTCTGGTAACTAGTCTGACTCAATAGTAAACTTTCACAGCATGTCCTATTGCTGGCTGAGACAAAAGTTGATTTTAAAAGCATTTTTAAAGGAGGCAAAGACTGTCAATAGCTACATAGCTTCTAAATCAAGTTTTGGATGGCTATTGTTTTTTTCTTTTATCTTATTTTACTACAGTTGATTCTTAAATGTCAGGACTGAACATTCAAGGATTGTCAGGATGTAAATTCCTAACATGCTTTGCAGTCTGACTCAGTTTGGTAGCAGTTAAGTTTTAAAAGAAAAAAAAAAAAGATTGAAACTGTCATCTTACAGCTAGGTCTGCGAAGTGCCTGCAGCCCCTGCAAAAGACAATGAAATCTATGAGTATTCAGCCTCTCTAGAGTGAGCACAGTCTGCAAATTGTGCCTGCTGTGGCATGCTTCTACTTTCTACTTTTCTTTCTTTTTTTTTTCTTTCTTTCTTTCTTTATTCTATATGAAGTCAAAATACTCTTTTTTTCGTTCAAGTTTTCAGACACAACACTGACAATTGTTTCAGTATTCTTTCATGTAACTGTTTGCCTGATCTAAACTCTTGTAATATGTGTGTAAATTAGGCATTTACCTCATTGTGTCTACACAGCAGTGTCTTGCAAAACTACTAAATAAAATGCAAATACTATGTGTCACTTACCATTGTTACCTAGGCCTCCCTATAAGGTCTCTTCTGAGCTCCTGGGTGCAGGTTCAGACTGTCTTTCCCTGTCCATAGTCCTGGCCTATTCTGATGCTTTTAAATGTTGAGTTTTCTGCTTTAATTCAAGTACATCTTGTGCATGCCAACATTTGTATGTTTCCTTGCAGAGACCACAGAAGTTGGTCTCAAAGGAAAAATAATTAGAATCATAAAACTCTTACAAACATGTATCCTTCCTCCTGCTTGGCAGAAGATCAGTTATATCACATAAAGGGATACAGCATGTTTTCCACTATGTCCTCCTCCTTTCACCATCCCTATTATTTATGAAATCCATTATCTGTACATAAACACTCAGTGCAGCTTTAGCAAACAACAGCTCCATGTGCACGGTTCCATGGGAAAGTTAATGGAAATACACCGCGCTCCTAGCCACAATGCTAGAAAAGTTTGCCAGGTACCTTATGTTTATAACACGTTTCTAAGCGTAGACTACACCTGTAAAGGGAATTGAGGTTGGAAGGTGTTTTGGGTTGGGGTGTGGAACTGCACCAATATAAATTTTTGTTTTTAAAATACTTTTTTTTTTTCATAAGTCAGAGCTAGATGTCCCGTGTGAGGCATTTAGAATCACTAGTAATGAATGGATAGGACAATAGTTATGTTCAGGTGTCATATGATACTGAAATATTCAAACATGGCCATCTCAAATATCGACAGGTTGTGATTCAATGTTTCTTGCTTCCCATTAAAGGATCTTCTCTCCTTATTAATCTCCTGTCCTCTGGGATCTCTCCCTGATACTTTACAAACTGTTAAATGGTACTCATAGGCCTTTTGTAATATGCTGCTCACCCAAACATCCCATTACTTTTAGGGATGGAGATTAGCTTTTAAACCTGTTGACTAATTTGCTTACTACTCATGGTTTATCACTACTCATGGACATCAGTAGATCCCAGGTATGAAAGCTGGATGTCTAGTACAAATATGCTTTTCTATCAACACAGTGGGGATGTACTGAAGCTAATGCCTAAACACATGGAAGGATGAACTTGAGCTGGCTGGCCCTGTAACTATCTAGATTAGGATTCTTTATTCCGTCCTAGTAGAAAATGCTCTTTGAAGTCAAAACTGTGAACATTTATAATCACTGAAAGTAATAAGGTTTCCTCCTTTTTCATAATATCCAAAAGACAATAGACAGATACTTAAGGGGTGCAGAGTCATTTAAGTTCTTGAATTGTAAGCCAGGATCTGCAATACAGAGTGTATATACAGAGGATGCATTAAAATATGTTTTTCAATGCCTCTTTTCTCTTTTTTTCCCCTTTTTTTATGATGTTGATGATTTAAGGATTTAGGGGAGGTTTTGTAGTTGTTTTTATTGATCTTTCTAGACTGAAAAGAAATTCAGCTGGAAGGACTTTGCCAGTGTTGGTTAAGTAGACTGACTAGAGGCGACAGCCCTGCAGATCAGCATTTTCTGTTGACTGTAATGTCTCTGGAATAAACTTGAGACACAGGAAATTCCACATGACACTTTCTGAGTTAGGAGGGCATTTTTCTGACAGTGGCTTTTTGGTATGACTTACCACAACATATTCTTCATCAAGAGAATAGCACACGAGCCCTTAGGCAATAAGCTGTTTGCTAATAAAATCTTCAGAGACTGTATCAATCCTGGGCCTGGTTTCAGATAGTCAAGGCCTACAATTTCTATGTAACACCTTGGATGTAATGCACTGTCTTTTTCCTTTTTACTTTATACATGGAAAGAGAGTGGTGAGAACAAGGAGCCACAGCACTTGCGGAGAGAAGCTTGATTCACAGTTTTTCTTAGAAGAAAAATATGTATATATTGTAATACTGAATTTATAATAGTTTCATTTGTGACATACTCTAAGAACATATTATAGAAAACAGAAATAAATGCAGACCACAGTCTTTTACCTGTAAAAGCCATCCTTCAGACTCTGAACAAAATCACCAAAACTTAGACTTAGCAGCAGGTTCTTTAGGATGAGAAAAGACCTTACTTCCATGAGAAAAATCTTCAGCCCTATCTACTGCAGAACATCTTTCTGTGCCTCTTAGATTGCGTGTGTGTTCCTGTTTCCCCAAGGAGCATGGTTTTGGTTATATAAATATATGTTTTGGCATGGACTTCAATGTGAATTTACTCAGTGCTTATATGCCTCTCTCAAATGTCCCTTAAGGAAAAAACCCAACTTAAAGCACAAAAAACCTGGTGAGGATCTTTTATGTCATGTGGCACAATGGTCTCATCTTCCATGTGGACTCATTGCTACTGATAAGTGGGGAAGACTCTCAACCTGTACTTACAAACAGCAGGTCCCATGGATCATCAGCTGTATCAGCCCTTCTGAGTCTCATATGCATGTCTCTACCACCAGCCAGCTGTCTTGGCATCAGTGACAGACGCTCCAATTTTATTCAGACCTTTCTTGGATAATCTTCCTTTATTTTGATTAGAGCATTTACTTAGATTTTTCAGGCAGCAGCCTAGTGTGAAATCTGGAGAGTACCAGTTCAGAAAGCAGGACTGCAGAGGAAAGAGAGACATTTCCTGAAAAATTTCTACTTCTAATCAGTCAATGCTTCTCACAATTTATGCTGGAATCAGGGTATCCATAAAGCAGATTGTGTTCGGAATTAGTAGCAACTGGAGGAAGTCTTAAGGAGCTTCATATCAAAGCAGCTTTATTGGTGGAAAATAATTGAAGTCCTGGTGCTACTGTAGTTGAGTTTTTTATCATTCTCATGGCCATGGTTCCACATGCTATCCCTTGGTATCTGTCCAGGTCTTTCACTGACCACTTTCTTCTCCTTGTTGTAGGTTTTTATGGGCAGCTTCAGACTTTCTGCCCTCCACATTATGCTGACACTCAGAAGAATGTACAACATGGTATTTCTTGCGATATGGTTCCTCCTTTTGAAGACTGCTTAGTTCCCACGTCAGTGGGCCAGGCAGGGCTTGGCATTTTCCACCGAACTTTCTCAGCTCATTCTGGTATTACAGGTAAATAACATCCAGGGACTTTGTGGATGGTTGTGTACATTCTGTGGACTTTGACAAATCTGCTTGAGCTGTGTATGTGACTGAGACCTGTCACGACAGACTTGACTCTTCACAAAGAGGAGATGGTTTTCAGACCTTTGTGGGTCACAGTAACATCTGTCCTGTGTGCAGACTGCTGAAGGCTGCTCGAGGTTCTAACCTCTGGGAGTCAGACAGTCACTGGCTCATGTATTTGCTTTGAAATACAGCCCAGTGAGCCAGATGTGATGTTTGGGCAGCCGCTCCACTCTGCTGTAGGTAGTGTTGTAGGGACCTGAGATGATTCAAACCATTGATTTTGCTTCATGCACATTGGATTTTTCTCATCCTTGAACTTAATATATTCACATTCCCATGACAAGAGCTGCCTGGGTGCACACTTCTCTGTGCACACTTGACTTAGTCTCTGCCTAGCTGAAAAGTATGCGAGGGACTTGCATGCTGCTCTGGAAGGGTGAAAGTTACCTCCGTGCAGAGAATCAGCACAAGACCGTGGGCCTAATTTTAGGGCCTAAGCACAATTGATGCCCAAGTCTTCTATTGTCCTTCCACAAAGGATGATTTCACTTAACGTTTATTGCACTTTGAAATCTCTTTTATGTCTTGGTCCTTCAGTAGTGCATTCAAAAGCCAATGCACCTGTAACTTCGAAGAGTCATCTCACTCATATGTAAAGATGTAATCCAAAAGGTGGGAGTTTTTCTGCAAACAGTTACTCTTGTGCTTACTACTAGCACTTGTAGTAGTTAATAATTTCTATGCCAGGGTCTGCTTTACAGCAAATGAGTTCTACAATACTTTATTGCCTCTTATCATAAGTTGGGTATGATGAAATTCAATAAGCAAGCATGAAATTTATTTTTTACATTATCCCAATTTTAGCGTCTGTTAAATGAGCAAGTGTTAGTTGTGATGAAATCTGCTGTACTTCAGACTTGATTCTGACAGAACTGAAATTCCTTTTGTGGTAAGCAGTAAGTTATGTAATTATTGATTTCATACGTATGTTGACTTGTTTATTTTGTTTGTCTGTTTTGTATAAAGCCATTTGCAGTTCTCTGCATAAGTATTAGGACATTGTCCATTATATCATTATCCTAGTTAATTAATTTTTTCTGTATTTTTTCCAGTTTATGACTTTCCAGCAGGATCCACAGGTATCTTTGGTGATTCAGCTCGCAACATGCCAGAGGATAGCAGTTTCCTACAAGTAAATGCAGTGGATCGTTGTTCTAGCCAGCTTTCTTCTGTCTACACTGAAGGATAAAGTAATATAAATATACTTACAAGAACTTGATTCCATTTCATCTTGCCCTTCAGGTATTTCTCTATAAAATTTTTCTCTCCATGAAACTGCCATGTATGTATGGGGATATAGGTTGATATACATACGTAATGGAGAGGAAGAAAGCAATCAGCAAGCATTCATCATGTAATCAAGCAGTCAACTGAGAAGGAGAATGTTTGGAGAAAGCAACCTTGCCAAAAACTTAGCAGTTGTTTCTTTTCATCTGCGGCACAGCCACTCTACTTTTTTGTTCTTTCTTCTTTTTAATTTCTCAAAGGGAAGTCACAGACTGCGTAAGAAAACTGTTCGTTGGCTGTAATCCTTTCAAACTGAATGGGTGGACTTATTGAAGAACATAGCTTTAGAAGACTCCGTGTTTTGTTGTTTGTTTGTTTGTTGGGGGTTTTTTAAGGAAAATAAGGAAAACCAGAGCATACTACAAACATTTCAAAGGCACACAGCTTTTTGCACAGCCTGTTCGCATGTAATGCTTCCAACATTAAACACACACCAGCATCAAAAAGGGAGAGAAATTAGACATATATCCTGACACCACCCATTGGAGGCTTCTTTTTGGAGCCAAAATTCGTTGGTACTGGATTTCTTACAGGCCTCAGTTTAGATGTCTTTTCCCTCCCTCTGTATTTTAAGCCATACAATATGGCCACTGCTATTTTTCCAATATTCCTTCTGACCTAGTGCTTTATGCAATGAATAAGAAGGGTTAAATGCACTACCTGAGAAGGTACATGGACTTTGTCTATATTTATCACAGCTGCTAGATAAAAATAAGTATGTTTTAACTTTCTGCTAATTTTTAATTGTATTGTAGAGCTTTATTGCTTCATATGCTATAGTACTCTGTAGGAAGGTTTGAAATACCCTGTAGAAGATGTATTTTTTCTTAAATTCCACAGATTTTTTTTTAAATCAATCTGTACTGATTCAATTAAATTTTTGTTGCCCTAACATTTTTCGTTTCCATAACACATTTTCAGGAAGAAGAGCTACTCTTAAGATTGTTATGTTCCCTCTGGTTATTTAGTGATGTAAAACTGAACTGGCTTGGTTGTTTTGATTTTTCTACTCAATGTCAGGCTCTGGTCCTCCAGTTTAGTCCAGGATGCAAGCAAATGAGGTTGCCCTTTGTTAAAGCTACAAGGGTATGAGTTAAAAACAGTATTTTGCAGTGGAGATGTGTCATCACTGTGATCCTATATACTTTGGGAGCAATTCTTACGTTATGTAAGACTGAGTTTTTAGGTTATTAAACCCTATTCATCTGTTTTGTGGACTCCTTACTGTGTAGTGTGCAACTTAGTATTCTCATGACCCAATTTAATAAGGAGGACAAAAATCCAAAGTTCATTCTTACAGGCTAGACTATAACTATGCTTCTGAAAACACTCTTCTAGAAAGTTGAATTTTTAAAAGGTGTTTATCCAAACATTTTCTTATCCTGATAAGCTTTTGAGAGTTGCTGAATGCAGTTTGGGTCAAATTCATAATTTAAGTTGCCATTATGTTGCATAGATTAATTTATGTCCAGATGTTTATAAAGACTAGCAACGTTTTGAGGTATATATTAATGAAGTATATTGTTATATACAGACATATGTGCTTGTAGATTTAATACATTTTCATCCAATAAATGCAAAGCATATATGGATAAAACATGCACGTAAATTGCAAGAAGTAATATGGCTTAAATACAGATCATTCTATAGTAAATTCTTCCCCTTTTATTCTGATTCTCACGTCACAAGTGAATGTGACCCTCTGCTTCAGCTTACAATGGTAGGTCTAGCAGTTACTGTATATGGTTTGCATTGGGTTAAATGACATCAGGCTTGCCTACACAGCTATACATACAAAGGCAAAAAGACAATCTGTTTACATTAATGTATGATACAGCCCAGTGCATTGACAGTGGGTTTCACTTTTTCATAAAGCTTTAATTTTGTGCTATCTAAAAGCCCTGTCTGTGGTCACTGCACGTGCATAACTTGGTTCAGCAGGAGTTATTAGGCACACTGAACACTTCAATTTCAAATGTGTAGAGCATTTTTCTTCCAACAAAGTCAGTAAGGGCAGGATCAGGCCTGGTGTGTACATATGCATGTGTATGTACATACATACTTTTGTATATATGGATTCTTCAGTGTTCTTTTAACCACATGGTTGTCCAGAACAGTTGCTCTGTATAAAACTGAAATATAGCTGCTTAATTCAGATCTATACCGCCCTGACTTTTAAATCTTTTGAAATACTTTTTCTAGTATCTCAACAGGCAAGCTATCCAGGAGAGAGGGTACTTATACATCATGAAAGATCCTGACCAAAGGGAAAGTAAGCCAACAGAATTCAAAAAGGGTATTCATAATTTGGAGGTTCATCAGTTACATTTGAAAAAGGAAACTTGCTAGTCATTAATTCATTCTTTAATATATGTAACATATATATATATATATTTACAGCTTTCTATGAGCCTTAATCTTAAAAAAAAAGGAACTAGAGTACGGTCAAATTAAGCACATGAGAGTGGGCTACCAGTCTGTAAAAAGGTATGCCTTTGTTTACTTCTGTATCAAAGACAAAGAGGATTCTTCATGATTATTTCATTATTCTCTTTGGAGTCAGACTGTCTTTAGGGGATCAGCTTATATCACTGATGGCAATTGTATAAAAAAGAACCATTTTATCTCATGTATTTTGGATACTTAAATATGGAATTGTGTTTGTCACATATTAGAATGAAAAGTGGTGTGTGTGAAAATACATAGCATAATGCCAATTAGTGACTTACATGGAAATACGTGTGCCTCAGTGATTTTTGTGCTTTTATTCTACTTGCTGGATTGTTAACTTTCTAAAGGGACTCATATCTAAAAGATGAAGTTATTTTAGACTATGGACATTAAACAATATTCTAATGAAATTATTTACAATAATTCTTTTATATAATTCTCTTTTTTCAGACTCAAATGATCTATTTATATCTGCATTAGGAATGGGTCTACACTGGAGTTTAAAATAAATTTTCAAGTGAGTGTATGTGAGTACATGTGTGTATTTGGATCTCCCTTTCTATGTATGTGTATACATACATACATATAGGCATTATGGTTTACTAATACTGGATGCTGAAGTATTGCAGTGTTTAGGCCATCTGTCACATTGTATTCTATTTTCTACTTTATTTGAAGAGGTGTGAATGAGTATAAAAATTACATTTTAACTGTTTATTCCCTGTTTTCCCTGTGTAATTTTATAGCAGATTTTTTTAAACAGCACTTTTTGTTGTTTGTGTGACATTTGGTTGGTTGTTTGTAGGGTTTTTTTAATTCTTTTTAATTTCCTAGGAATAGATGAAAAGAAAAGACCACAATTTAAAATTAGCTGGATGGGGGTTTATTTAAGAAACAAATCCCTTTATTCTGCACAGAAGGCAGCATCTTGTGTAATATTTTTTACACAAAGCACTTTGGTGAGGAAAGAAAGTGGGAGTATGTTTTTCCTAAACCTTACAGAGTATTCTGCATATTTATACATGCTTACATATACAGATATGAAATCAATTTGTCATGCTGTACATCTGGCCAATATTTTCTCTAAAGATATAGCTGTTGCATACCATGAAAAATAAATTTTCAAATGAATTAGATATACTTTTTTCTCTACTAGTATGTATAATTTTGTGATTTGTTACAGTTATTTTTCATATAAACATAAGTTATTTTTGTCCTATTTCATAAAATTGTTTTTTATGTAAAAGGTAAAATTGAAAGGTATATGTGCATGGTACAAAATAAAACTGGAAAGTTGTAACTCAATGACATTGTATTGTCAGGTGCCTTTAAAGAATACTGCTTCAGCCATTGTTCTGCACCATAAAACTACTAGTATTTGTATGGATTAGTATAATTAGAAACAGAAATAGAAAAAAAAATCTCAGAGATTTCTTCTAAAAAACACTTTGTTCAGAGTTTTAAATCTGGATCTAATTATTGATATATTGAACCTAGAGATTTGTAGAGATAAATGAATGCCTCAGGATGGGTTTACACCCTGGGTGGAGACAAAAATAAAATAAGACCATTTATTTACATTTATGTGCTGTGATAATTTTTATTAATTTCTTTGTTCATGTGGTTCTACAATACAACATGTAAAGAGATTTGCTGTTCTGTCTGGTTATTGTTTCTAACATATTGGAAAACTTAAGAAGTTATTTCAGACCATTTGATGCAAGAAAAAGAGCATCTATTTTTACTGTGCATTAGGCAAAATGCTAACAAAAGATAAAGGTGGAAGCTGATGCATGGTAATGTCCGTATTATTCAAAGCACATCCTAAGAATCCAGCATGCTTAGGAAATAAGCAGTTACCTTTTACCACACCTGTAAATAAGACTGTAAATCTAAGGACAAAATACAAATGAATAAATTAATTAAGTGCAAAAAAATTCCTGTTATATGTTTGCAAAGAGACCTTTGAAAACAATAGTCCAAGCTGATTTTACTATGAAATTATTAGCAAGGCTGCCTCCGAGTCAACCACGAGCAGAGCAAAAACTAGCAAGCCTAAATTCACTGACTAGTGTACATGTGAGCTTAGTAGAGCTTTACTTAAAATGAACTTAGCCCAGTGTCTTCTTATTTACACTGAATTTAATCTAATGTAGGAAACTTGCCCCGTGATTCAGCAAATATTGTTAATGAATCCTGCAGGCCACCATGAAGAACAGAAGGTTGCTGAATTCAGGCATTTCAGAATTCAATTTTTCTTTTTGATGGAGAGCGAGCTCTTAAAATGAGAAGTATACAAGTTCCCTATGCAATGGAGAGTAACATGGCTTGAAATACCTCAAAGCCATGTGCTTTTCCCTGGCTACCTGAGCTAGATCAGTTTTTCATGATGTCCTGGAAACCCTCCTATAGCAAAACAGTGAAGTGTAGTAAAGAAATTATGTGGCAGCTGTATTCCTCCAGAGAACATTATAGAACAGAAAGACCAGATGTCTTTCATTCAGAAATAAAGTGTTGATGTTTGATTTTTTCATATTTCAGAATAAAACCCCATTTTGAAACATCAGAATTTCTCACGAGATAAAAATTCAAGGTGGGGGGGATGGTTATTATTTCATTGCTTGTATGTGATTGTAGGAGTTCTCCCATGCACCTGTGCTAAAGCCACTGTATATTCCTGTATTTATACCAATTCTGCCCTAATGGAAAATAGTTCAATAAAGCTCCATTTGCTATACAGCTATCTCCTTCAATAACAGTGGAAAAAAAAAAAAAAAAACACAGCATTCTTCCATTCTGAATATGAATCTATTTGTTTTTAATGCTACAATTACAAGATCACAGAATCATAGAACGTCCTGAGTTGGAAGGGACCCACAAGGATCATCGAGTCCAGCTCCTGTTCCTGCACAGAACAGCCCCACAGTTCACACCATGTGTCTGAGGGATTGTCCAGTCTCTTCTTGAATACTGCCAGGCTTGGGGCCGTGACACCTCCCTGGGGAGCCTGTTCCACTGTCCAGCGCCCTCTGGGTGAAGAACCTTTTCCTAATGCCCAACCTGAACCTCCCCTGGCACATCTTCCTGCCATTCCCTTGGGTTCTGTCACTGGTCACCAGAGAGAAGAGCTCAGCCCCGCTCCTCCTCCTCCCCTTGTGAGGAAGCTGTAGCCACAATGAGCTCTCCCCTCAGTCTCCTCCAGGCTGAACAAACCAAGTGACTTCAGCCGCTCCTCATACACCTTCCTTTCCAAACCCTTCACCAACTTTGTGGTCCTCTTCTGGACATTTTCCAGTAGCTTTATATCCTTTTTATACTGTGGCACGCAGAACTGCACACAGTGCTCAAGATACCTTGTAATAGAGTGACCATGTCTGTGGGAAAACACAACTGTCCATTTTTCTAGGCCAATGATCCTCAGCGAAATGCTTCTTCATGTTCAGACTTGCTGTTTCCTACCTTGGATCACTTCATGACCCCAAATAATATCAAATGCATTTTGAGTTACCTGATTTTTAAACTGTTTGCAAACCACTGTAACCACTCAAGAAGCAGGTTTTAAAAACTTCTCCCATAATGGGCATTCTTAAAGTGGACAACTTCTGTACAACGGTGTATACTCAGTCACTGCAATATATTGTTACAGGAAAAAGAATGGCAAAATCAATATTACAGAATGAAAAATGTTCGCTTTTTAAGGTTGCTGTATCTCCTTCCAAAATGTTAATTTATGTTTTTCCTCTACCTTCCTTGAAACTATGGTGTTCTTATTTAAAAGCTAAGTATGAAAAATCATTCTACCACATCTTCCCATGCCATTTATAGATTTACAACCAAGGTAAATTTACCCAGCAGTCAGTATCATTAATGATTCACAAATGAGACGAGCTAGTTCAGTGAACTGTAACAAAGAATGCCTTTCTATGTGTCCAGTTAAAAGTTACAACATACCTTTGTTATAACTATAAAATGCAAACTTCATGCATGCTTGCAACTAGCTACACAGGATAAAGCATTGCTGGTACATCTAGGCAGACAAAAGATAACCATTTCCTCAATATCATGCCTTTTATCCTTTTGAGCAAAAATTTACTTGAACCTGCCAATCAGTGTACACAGGACAGGCTTGGTTACAGATGTAAATCACCTGACTTCAGCTATTCCAGGAATGAACACAGTGAGGCTTATTAAGCTTCAACACAACACAACACAACACAAACCAAGGTGTCCTGGCCTCCAAATTTCCTGAAAATTCTCTGAAAATTCCAGCATAAATCTATTGAAAAAGCAGAAGACAGAGCTGCTGCTAGAACTGTGGCTGACATATGTATGATCACAATAACAAGACAGGCAACATTGTGATTTCAGTTGTTGACCCACCACTTTGCATAGCACACTGTTATAATTATGCTGCATGTATATTTGGTGGGAGGAAGAGGAAGGACACTTTGCTTTAATGGAAGTTAAATGAGTAGTGCCTGAGTGATGATATTAGGCAGAGGTTAAACTAGTAATACTGGACCAGGTTATCCATCAAGGAAGCAGGAAGAGTGTTAGATGGCACCATTATTGCACTAAACATTTATTCATGATCAATTTGACTTTCACCAAATCAGGAGTCAAAACATTTCTGCAAAATGGAGATTTTTACATTGGAAGCTTAAAATATGTGGAAGATGCATTCTATTGTAGACATTCTTTTTTTCAATCCTTCTTTAGAAGCCAACAAAAGAATGTTGAGTAAAGGTCGTCTAGTTGCAATACCATATTTGTCTTTTTGACTTTGTTAAGACAGTTCACAAAGGCATTAGACATGGTAGCAATTTTGTGGTCTAGATACGTATCGAGTAGAAACTATATTAAAAGGATTAAATTAATTTTAGGGAACCAGCTGAAATAGAATCTGCACAATACCAGTGATTTCTATCATAATTATTCAAACCAAAGCTGACTGAACATTTATGATATGGTGAGAATACCAAACTAATGGAAATTATGCTTAAAGGTTGAATCAGACAGTAAAAAGTGGCATTCAGATCCACTATGGTACTCTTACTTGTTGCTGCACTTTTTCTACTACTTGCAGTTGTGTTTCTCAATTACTCAAGAACCCTATTTCACTGTAGAGACTGGTAGATGCAGAATTTGTGCTGGCAGTTGGGCTTTTCAGCTTGGTGGGCCTTCTTCATGGAAACCACATGATATATACATTGCTGAGCAAACATACTCCGAATAAAGGTGAGAGCAGATGTTTGTTTCTAGCTAAAAAGGACTTATGCAACAGTGGCTTCATTGCATTTATTTTATACTTTGTTCTTTGATCCCTAACCCCAACATGACAGTCAATGAGACAATGCTCAATGGCTTAAAAAGACAAAAAAGAATTGAGTTTGCCAATCCCATTGTTCCTCATTTTAGTTTCACATCACTGTGGGACCTCTAAAAGGACACATAACATACAGGAACCAGCTGAAGCCAGACTGCTTGGTCTGATTAGGTTTTCATGCCTTAGTGATGGAGTTCTTACTTTCACTGTAAGAATTACACCCTCATGGCTATTGGTCAAGTCATCATAATGAAGGCTGTTAGCAAAGAAACAAGGGCATTCAGGGAAATTATGACTAAAAGTGATCTTCATACTCCTTTGGACCAAGGGATTGCAGGTTGTGCAAACTGGAGCACTCTGACAGTGGAAGGTTTGCTGAAGCAACCGGAGACCAGTGTTGCCCAGAGCTGACCATGGCCTGTGCCACCTCAAACATTCTCTCTGCACAGATCAATGGCTTTGGAGTAAAATCCACTTGGCAGCTGGTCACGAGTGATGTTCCCCAGGGCTCAGTATTGGGGCCAGTTCTGTTTAATATATCTTTATCGATGATCTGGACAAGGGGATCAAGTGCATCCTCAGTAAGTTTGCAGATGACCCCAAGTTGGGTGGGAGTGTTGGTCTGTTTGAGGGTAGGAGGGCTCTTCAGAGGGATGTGGACCGGCTGGATCATTGGGCCAAGGCCAATTGTATGAGGTTCAACAAGGCCAAGTGTTGGGTCCTGCACTTGTGTCACAACAACCCCAGGCAGCGCTACAGGCCCGGGGAAGAGTGGCTGGAAAGTGCCTGGTGGAAAGGGATCATCTGTTGGTGACAGCGGCTGAACATGAGCCAGCGTGTGCCCAGGTGGCCAAAAAGGCCAAGAGCATCCTGGCTTGTATCAGGAATAGCGTGGCCAGCAGGACCAGGGAAGTGATTGTACCACTGTACTCGGCATTGGTGAGGCCACACCTCAAATCCTGTGTTCAGTTTTGGGCCCGTCACTACAGGCAAGACATTGAGGTGCTGGAGAGAGTTCAGAGAAAGGCAAAGAAGTTGGAGAAGAATATGCAGGAAAAGTCTGATGAAGAGCAGCTGAGGGAACTGGGGCTGTTTAGCCTGGAGAAAAGGAGGCTGAGGGGAGACCTTATCGCTCTCTACACCTACCTGTAGTATCTTGTAGCATGGAAGGCGTTGGTCTCTTTTCCCAAGTAGCAAGTGATAGGATGAGGAAATGGCCTCAAGTTGCACGAGAGAAGGTTCATACTGGCTATTAGGAAACATTGCCTCACAGAAAGGGCTGTGAAGCAATGGAACAGGCTGCCCAGGGAAGTGGTTGAGTCAACCATCCCTGAAGGTGTTTAAAAGGCGTTTAGATGAGGTCCTTAGGGACATGATTTAGTGCCAGAGTTAGGTTATGGCTGGACTAGGTGATCTTGAGGGTCTCTTCCAAATGAAATGATTCTATGATTCTATGATTCTGTGCCACTTGAGAATCTCAACACAGAGGGAATCCTGAGGAAGCTGACCCACTGGGTTTTACACCAGACTTGGGAGAATCATTGTTATTGAGCAAAACCAAAGCTGCTGGATGTAATTCTGACTACCTGTACTAGGAAAAAACTGAAGGACAAACCTAGCATCAAATGAATTCCTGCTGGACATTCTAATACTTATGGTTATTACAGCTGTTTCATTGTGTTTGATGACTTTAAAATATTCTTTTATGCTAAAATCAATACCAAGAAAAGAGAGGAATAAAGCTTTTCCTCTAGTACTTTTTGATTTTTCAGAAAATTTTCCTGACAAAGCACACTAGATGTTTTACTCATTTGGGGGCTGCACAAATGCAAATTTGTGGGTAAATTTGCCCTTCTCTGCTTGCAGAAAAAGATAAGTAGTATAACTAATGTTGTCCTAAATTATATGTCCTTCTTGAGAATCATACTCAAGTCTAAATTTAAATTGAAGTTTGGGATTAACTTAAAAGCAAAAAGAAGTCACTGACATGTTCAGGTGCTTTTTGCCAATTTGCTCGTAATATAACACAACAAAATCACCTGGAGGCAGACATGGACTTCCTATGCAATTACTTTATAGAGTTTAAGCTAATTGTGAAATCAATTTCAGAATGCTGTTAGAACCACACCACTCCCCTCAATGGGTAGTTTCATGCTGGTCTTCCCAAGATCCACTATAAAACAGTGGTCCTGTGCACTGAAGAGCTACATCTCCTTGCCTGCCTACTATGTGAAGTGTGGCCTCCTGTGTCACAGGAGGTATCATTGCTCTGGTGAGGATGAAGTGGGCTGGAAATACATAGGTCTTCAGAGAATCAAAGGGCAAGTGAGATGATAGGTAAATAACCTAGTTGTCCACTTGAAAACAATAATGAACAATTAGCCTGCAATGAAACTTGGTCTCAACTGCAAACAGAAGTACCATTATAAGAATATAGCAATAGCAGGGAACTGATCACAGGCAATTGCAACTAATTTTAAATTAAGATTAATTTTTAACTAATTTAAACTAATTTTAAAAAGAAGCTCTTGAGCTTCAATTTTTCAGGAAAAAACGGTGAAGGAAAGACTAAAAACAGTCATAGTACAATATATCATACAATATACTTATAAACTATATGTGTACAGAGACACAGGAAGAAAGTGCAGGAATTGATAAAAGCTTTTTCCTTTCAAAGCTCTCGAGGCTCTTGTGGAATACATCATTAAAGTTAATTTGGAGTTGAAGTTGCCAGTAACATTTATAAGACTAAAAATTAGGTAGTTTCAGTCTAGGTTAAGCCACTGCAGACATCAGAAAAACTAGAAGCTACTACTTAATGGAAGATGTAGGTTGCTTATAATCTGGAAGACCTTCCAGTGGTGGTTTATTGCCTTCTAAATTTGTCTTACTCACTTTGAATTTATGCTCACAGCACTTGAGAGCCTTGTTCAATTCCATGTAAACCCTTGAGCAGATTCTCAATGGTACTTTACCATATGTACCTGTTAATAGCAAGTTGCCATGGTCACGAAGTACTACCATTCTGGCATGGCAGAGTTGTACTACATCCACTTTTCCCTGACATAACTGACTGCACAAACTGTACTGCAAAGGAGAATTTTGCGTTCACTCCTTCCTATTCTTTTAATCCTCCCTATTCTTTGTCTCACGTTTTGAGAGAGATATGTGATACCATGTATGCGGTCTTCCTTGGTATTGCCATGGCAGTTACAGAGTACCCTGAGATTCACTGTCAAACTCACCCTACATGGGAAGTAGGGAAAATCTCAGCACAAAGTGAGGCAGAACATCTAGACACTTTCTCTCCCTGTTTTTGCTGATGTGGGGGATAATAGAAAAGTCTATGAAAGTGTGACATTGAAATGTTAACTTCAATTCAGGCCCCATTTGCACTGAAGTGAAAGAAGAGTGATTCTGCTAAAATGTACAGAAAAGGAGCACGTTATGATCATGAATACCAAACCAGGCCTACGAAGTGCCACAATAAAGGCTCATCTAAATTTTATATACTTGGTTTTGGGTGGAAAGGAGAGAAAAAGTGAGTAATCTACTTTTTGCCTCTGAAGGCTGCTTCCTGCTAGACTATGCGTGAGTCTGTAAAATGTTGGAATTAATCCTATAGCCTTACCTCATCCTGCAGGCATTTAACAAAGGCAGTATTCTTGAATGCTGAGTTTCAGCTAATTATCAGAAGTGAGAGAAAAAGGGAACAAAGAGCACCTGACATGATGCCATGTTAATAATTCACCCAGACATCTAGGATAACATAAGCTTTCTGTGCAACAACATTTCATGAGCTCCTGAAATAGGCTCTTATTTCTCAGCAAAAGAGGTGAAGCACTTGATGAAAAATGTCAGCTAGTAAGAGTGTTAGAAGTGTGTCACCTGTTTGTACATCATTTAACCTGCGCGAGTGTGTAAGGCCCTGTTGCTGCAGGGTTGTATTTTACATTTAATGATCAGGAGGTTCTTTGCTTCACTGAGTTTCCTTACAACGTTCAGTAATTAATCCTGGAAATTGTACCTGGGAATTCCAAACATATATCTTTGTACCTTGACAAAATGTAATGGGGTGCAAGGGCACTTCAGAAACAACAGAGTGAAAAAGAATGCCAGATCACACCTGAAAAAAAACAATTGAAAAGCAGAATCAAGTTATGCTCCAGACCTGCTTCAGAGCAAAGCTGGCTCCCATTTGTGAATCTGCATTTACCAAGTGAGGATATATTGGAAAGACACATTGCCCAGATTATCTTCTGGACTCAGTGTCTTTATACATGGTTATCAGCATCGAGCAGCTCTAAAAATAATAAACTCATGTTTTATGAGCTGCTTGTGTTACTTAAAGGTTAGAAGCTGAGGAAAACTCAGGGATGTTGGTGAGCATATCAGCTGCTCTTGAGTGAAGGTAAATAAGCTCTGTTATGGATAGGACCTGCTGTCTAAAATGCAGGAGCTGAGTGAAACCACCTTGAGGCTTAATCCTCTCCATCTGACCACAGCAAGAGGAGAGCACTGAAAGAAGTAACATCAGGTTCTGCCTAGGCTTTGCATGTGGTGAAGAAGGATCCAGGCCCCATACCTGTCTGTTTCCTTGGGGTCATGGGTTTCTAGCGTGTTCTTGGGAATGTCAGGAAAAGTGTCTTCATGATTTCTGAACTCCAGGGACTCTTTGTTCTGTAAAACAACTTCAAAAGCATCCACAACAAAGAGAACAAAAGCACCTTCTGAGCTGATGTTTGCCACTGAGTTACTTCAATACTGTCCTGAAAAAAAAAAAAGTGAAATTAGCAACAGACATGTTTCCAGCAGCAGATCAACTGCAAGCCTTTGTTTGTTCTACCATTAAGGAATTTTTTTACTTTGCATAAAAACAAGAAAAAAGATGTACACATCAACAAAACAGGAGATAAAGCTCTGTCTGTTTCAGAGTAACAGCCCCTGTAACGTATGTGGCAGTTGCTCAAGACATGTAAAATACATAGAAATTATTTTTAAAAAATCCAACCTTATGCCAACCCAAATAACCTTGCTGGGTCATAGGATTCCAAGAAACCATTCCATCACTCCTGGAACTGTTGATGTGCTTCATCTAACTGGTATGTGATCTTTCTGAATTTGCTGACCCTCTCAGTCCTGAGTACTTGACAGTGCTAATTTTGTTTGCTGACTGCCTCTCTTTATGTGTGATGCTTCTGCTTTTGAGGTAAGTTACCCTGCTTTTGGAGTGGTGTCACTCTGTTTCCAAGGAATTAATTCTATGTACACTGGGAAGACATGGACTACTTGCATTTAGCAGAAATGTGCTGTGTGCCTTATTGATGTTTGAAAGATTGCACTGAGAAAAAAGCTTTGGAAAATTAATATCATAGCTATCTGTACTGACAGACTGAAAGATCAGTTTCCTGGAGGTGTTTAAAAGGCGTTTTAATGAGGTTCTTAGGGACATGGTTTAGTGCTAGAGTTAGGTTAGGTTATGGTTGGACTCAATGATCCTGAGGATCTCTTCCAACTGATTCTATGACTCTATGATTCTATGATCATGTATGTACTTGCTTAAGGAGGGTGGTTATCATCGCACAGCAGTTTCTCTGAAGTCCTTGGAACTAAGCTGATGTAAATCAGTATTAGCAGAGTGAGAATCAGGCATTCAGCCTCAGAAAGTGACCATGCTGGAAAGCGTGTGCAGATCCACCCCCTTGGGGCACTGACACTAAGGACTCAAAAGAACGCCCTTTCTGCTGTAAAAGATGGATTTTGATCTTTAAGATGGCTGATGGCAGTTATACTTTGCTCTGAGAATCTTCTCTGTGATGTTATGGATACAAAGATAGAGAGGGTATAAAGAAACTTCAAACTATATGCAAACAATGTGTAGAAATTCATCACAAATGTCATGTTCTTCGCTTTCCAAAAGAACACCTGCCATAGGAACACATAGCAGTGTAAGATGACCTAAAAGTGAATGAAGTGAGAAATGTATTTCTTAGCAGTCCTGAAAAGTCAGATGAAGTGGGGATAAAATGGGATCATTTCCACAGTGAAACTATGTTGAAGTCTAGACTGATGTGATTATGTGCTCCTAAATTCAGCTGAGAAAGAGAGCACATAGCAAAACTGTTAGTAATTTATTCTCAGAGACAAAAACATCTCTTACTGGTCCTTAAAAAAAAAGCCTTACATAGAGATCCCTTGCATTATATTTCTTCTCATAGGTTACACCAATGGAAAATAGCTTCTGAAGTGAGCACCAAGAAGAAAGCTTCATAACTTATATACTTCATGACTAATCATTAATCCCATTTTTGTGATCCCCATATGATAATAATGGTACATCTAAGTAACCCTCTTGAAAATGCTGAGAGAAACTATTTGCACTGGGCATCTTCATCTTTTTCTACTATACATAATCTGTATACTAAATGGATATGAAAATGCAGATGTCACATCTGATGGGTTCTCATTGTGCCAAAATATCTGTAAGAGACACTTAGAAAGAGCCATAGATGCTGATGAATATTCAATTCATGCATCTTGGAGCAGAATTTAACACAATTATTTTTTCTAAGAGCTGTTTAGATTTAATTCCAGGCATATTCTTGTACAGTTTGTACTGCAAAGCAGTTCAAACTGTCTGTATGTATTTGTAGGATGGCTGCAACTGGAAGAGAAGGCAAAGATAAAAATCTCCAATATGACAAGTGATGGGAAAATTATAAATTTTTTGTGAAATTTCTGACTGTTTTGAGTCATGATTAGCTGTAGTAGAACTGGGTCCAGATTTCATAGTTCTTTCATTAGGCATTCTGACCCTACTCTAAAACTTCAAGAAATGCTGGCTTTTTATTTTATTGTATTATCTTAAAACAATAAAGCCTATTGTTTTTCTTCTCTGTTGTAGTTTTTCAACAGTTGTAACTATTCATGAGCACATTTTTTGCAAAAATTGACCAAGTACACTTAATATATTTTTCTCAACCATGAAGGATATCATTCAGCTGCAATGAAATATTTTTCTTTTTCACTGGCAAAATCCTCACAGAAACTTCTGAGGTACTTTACTACCATTGGTCTGAAAGCATGATTCATGTTGATTAAACCCCAAGACTAAATCCTACCCACACTTGGTCTTGTTTAATTGCAATGGCCTTTCCCTAATGTTAGTTGCTTTCCCTCTGTTTCCTATACCATATACGATTTTTTAATGTTTAGTCATTTAAACCACTTGAATGTAATTCACGTCAGTTCACCGTTTTTCTTAACTGATTTTCTTGGTGCAAAACCAAAATCTTAATTCCTTCTCATATTTACAGTTTCCAACAGAACAAGACTATTGAAACCATAGAGAATGTGTGTAATAATGGATCTTTGGATCAAACTTTCATACTGTGCTCTTTCACTCCTCTCTTAAACCCTTTAACACCTGCTCTTTGTGATCTGTCCTTATAATACCAGACTGCTCAATTTTCTTGTGAAAAGAGGACATTTTTGTTTGAGAAAGAAAGATGTTAAAAAAACCCAAGTCCCATGCTTTTGAAGAAACGTCACAAAGAAGAAAAACAAACAAACAAAATTATTACTGCTGAGATCTAAATCCCTAAAAAAAAACAGTACTGGAATGCATCTAAATAGTAAATAAAGATTCTTTCCCGTCTTTGATTTGCAGAATCTTTTACTTCATGCTAGAAAATTACAGCACATCGATGGTTACTTGAGAAGCTATTTATTAATCAATGTACTAGCATTTTTTAGTGATGGTTGACTTTACACAAAGAAGAACATGAGAAAGCGATAGAACTTTGTCTTTTCACGTAAGACTTATTTACTGATTGTCTTTTAAATGTGTTTTTCTAGTATGATTTTATACCTTGCAAAGTGCCAATGCCCTGTGTTTTAGTCTATGGTTAAGGTGCCAAAACGCACTGGTACAGATCTCAGTTTAATGTGTGAAGAGTTTCAGAAGGAACGCAAGCTGCCTTACATTTGTGTGGGCTGGAGGTGTTTCTACCATTTTGCCGTAAGTTGGAAAGTGTAGTTTTTCCTTTAAAAAATAAACCAAACGATCAGCTCATTTGGTATAGCTCTGCTCTAATATCTTCGTAACTACAACAGGCGCAAACAGCCTTCCCAGCACGCTGCTTACTGCTGACATGTTCTTCCAGCTGCTGTACAGCACCTCAAACACTGGCCCTGGAAACTGCTTCAGAGTCCAGGATGGGCCTACTTGCTGACACTGAAATTCTGTGCCCACTCGTCAACCCCAGGATATCAAGCGACCTTTGGCAGGCAGATACCACACCTCAAGATCTTCCCTGGACAATCCCTGAAACAAACAACCCATGGCACAGAGGTTTGGTCGGGACCCCAAGTCAGATCATATTCAAGCTGCATCACCATTCAGAATTATTAAGTACAATTCTGTGTCCTAAAAATATAGTGTTCTTAAAAACCTTTACTGGATGTGAGAAGTGGCCTAGGCTTCAAGACACTCTCAAAAGAAGGCAGGGTAGACCCAGTGTAATCAGAAACAGACGTCAAAGTGATGGCTGTTCTGGTTGGTTAAACTGGAAGCAGACAGCAGTGACAGATGACACAGGTACAACTTCTTCTGGATGGAGAAACACATAATGTGGCTGGCACACTCTGACAAAGGCGCCAAGACCTGTTTTTTCTGTGAATTGTAGCTCAGCATGCTGTGATTTTCCTTCTGCTTCTGTGAAATAAAACTGGATGACAGTTTTCAGGCAAGCAGGTGGCTTCCTCCCATTGAATGACTTTACAAGCTTGACTCCTGGTTGTGAGCTGGTGACTCCAGCTAAACTGTGTTCACCTGCAACCTAATTCTCCAGAAGCTGGAGCTTATCATGTTTTTTCCTCCATTGTATCAATGGGGGAAATGTCTTCCAATTTTTTCTTAACTTGTTTTCTCTTCTCTTTGCTGAATGGAACATCTCCTGGAGGCACATTTGCTGAAGAGATTACAAATTTTGGCTGTGAAGTTGTAAAATCTTGCTTAGCAAGTTTTAATGGGCAAGCTTGTACTATCCACCACACAGGGAAGTCTGGAAATACCTTAAACAAGAAAGAAACAAACAGATTTTTCAAGTAATAGTAAAAGACCAATGCTAAAACAAAGCAAACAAAACCAACCAAACTAACAAAAACATAAAACAAAAAATACCCCAGAAACACCACCACAAATAAACAAAATTAACCTAGCACCCTGTGATCCCTCTGTAAAAGAATTTAAACATCCAGAACAAACCAGTGCGTTGTCTCAAGTCACATGGAAATAAAAATAGAAAGAGAATGTTAAAATCTGGGAAAGCTGAAGGTGAAGATCAAGATCAAGATTAGGGAAGCATTGAGAGCTTTTGACAATAAGAACAGGAAAATCACTCATTTCTTTTAAGTATAGCATCAGGAAAATTCTTTAAAGCAGAATAAAGGAAGTAGCTGAGGTGAATAGCAGGCTAGATTTTTGACACAGAACATCTACTCTAGCAACACTAGTAACATAGAGCATTGAATAGCAAAAAATCCTTCACCACAGATATTTGAGGTTGAAGAAAGCATTTGAGAGCCTTTATCAAATCTCTTATCATATCCCTGGAACAACTTAAAATGTTATTACATGCTAGCAAAACAAATCAACAACGTCAAGGTTTGCATACAAGTACAGCAAGTACTTTTAAAGTAAACACAATGAGCTTCAGTGTAGCGTTTGGTGTCAAACTTCCAGTCTCTCACTTCCCACTTTAGCCATTGGTTTCATTGTGAAAAACTTGCAGATTTAACACAAACAGCGCTTGGCATTATAACAGAAAATTAGGAAAGACATTTTGAGCTACTCCATTAACAGCTTTTAAAAATACAGATTCCATCAGCTAGCAAGCAAATAAGAAAGGACCCTGCAGTGCTGGAAAAATCCAGAACAAATAAATGTTTATGAAAAAAGCAATTCTAATGGAAACTCCAGCAGATTCTAACTAAAGCACTACTTAAAATAAAAGAAATACAATACAATGCCAAAGAAATACAATATAATGCCATACTGTAACAGTAAACTATCAGTCAAAGAGGACATTTCGGAGGGAACAACAGCACAGGTTTGAAAGGTACCAGCTACACTGATTATCTTAAATTACTACTTAATGAATAAACTACTAATCTTTAATTCTAAATGCATTCCTGCCTCAGAAGTCAACTCAAGAAGCAGATAGGTCCCTCAATGTTTTTGTCAGCAAATGCCTTAGAAAATTACTTTTAAGCACATTATGAAAACCCAAGATTTGTCAGAGTTCAAAAGCCCTTATATTCGAAGTTATTGGGAAAGGAAGGTAATGATGCATGATGCATGTGAAAATGTGCCGTTGCACATGAAAGTGTGCTGTTACACATTTGCCAGGTGACAGCAGTCAGCTGAAGGAATTCCAGTACTGTATAGCGCTTAATGAAGGTAATTATACGGCACTTCAAGTAAAGGACATGCAAAAGATAGATGGCAGAATCCAGATTTATAGCACAAAAATCTTCTCACCCCTTCTTTAAACCTTAAGAAGAAACTTTCAAACCAAAATTATGGCTTCTTAATGCATGAAATGAACAGATTTCACAAGTACTTCAGAGAACCCTATAAATTTTTCTACAAATGACATAAGGGAGACAAAGAAAAAAAAACTAAAAAACAAACAACAACAAAACTAGAGGGTTTTTCTGTAAGAGTCAGCAAAGATTGTGAATGGGAAGTGGTACTACATCTACTCACTGTGTTTTGCTGTTATACTTTCTAGTGTCATTCCTTGCTTCTGACAAGTAATTTTATCTGTTTTGTCCTCTTGTATGCTTCAAAATGTTTGGCTTTGGTATATTTACCTGTTCCTCATATGATGCATCCATATATAGGGATAATGGTCTACTCAGTTAATTACTTTTAAAAAGCAAACTTACTCTTTTGCTTAAGCCGACTTCCACAATTGTTCAAAGAAAACTGTCCAAATCTTTTTTTATACTTGTTTGCATAGAACCGCAGCAATGAATTTAGAGACTGCTTTTAGCCTGATTCCTTGCACTTGTGGTTATGTTGTTTCCCCCAGTCAGAAAAATTATGTGTATGCAAGGTAAAGTTGAATAATTTTAAGCCAGCGGTTTTCTAAAGGCAATCAAGGAAAACAGTAGTGTTAAAATCAATACACTTACTGCTTTCTAAATGGAGCTTCAACTAAGAAAGCTGTAACACCTTTACTAAATGGAACAAATAAATAAAAGCATACAAACATATCCCGGTGTCATAGCATTGTTCTTTCTGCAAAGTAGTTTGAATTGTAGCATTGCTCTTCTGCAAAGGCATGGCAAGGTATTGTGAGGCACTTGCTTAGTCAGGGAGAGGCATTTTATCATAGCAAGTACTATTCTGTGTTACTATCATAGTTTTCTTTCCACTTTTTTTTCCTGCTCCAACACAGAAACATTTTCTGTTCTGGGGAGTGCACAGAGATTTATGTACTAGTATACACATCTGTGAAAGAATATAACTGTTACTCAACTTTTTTAACAGACTTCAAAATAGATTGAAGAAAGAAATTAATCCTGAATCACTTACATCCATTCTAAAGATGGCAATGGATGGTAAGGCCCCAAGCTGAAGCATCCTCACACCTCAAATTGTCGACTTCTGTGTTATTGCACTTCAGATTTAATAGATAATTTAAAACTTAGAACACCTTGTCTGCAACATATCCCCTTGTCACAATGAAATAGGTAAGTAAACTGATAACACTGATAGGGAATCAGTGTGCTAATTTTGACTTTTTTACTTTTTCATAAATGAAAAACAAAGACAAATTATATGCCTGTCAGGAAACAACCAACCAAACAAAAGACCAAACACACCCTCTCACCACCCAAACCCAGATTACCTGTGTATTTGTAAATTAGGAATGTTTTGTAGGTGTCTATATGCATATTAATATGTTGCTTTTAGTTCCTCTTATGGTAGAGGTCAAATTTTTTGTTCCAAACCAGCTGTCTCAAAGATCGTTCCAAAGAGTTAATATGAAGTCCTCCCTTTGCTAAAAGAAATTTGTTCCAACTAGTTGCCATTTTTCACTGAATTTGATTATGAAAGAAGGTGAGAAAGGAATATTGTGCAACTAGACTCGGAGTAAGACACATTTTTGGTCATTCATTATATTTCTGATTCTGAGAAATGTTTTTCTATAATATGTATGTCAAAGAATTCAGTTTAAGATTTGTTAGGTCCAACAGAAGAAGCCAGACAGCATGACCCAAGTTTGTCAGACATAGCTGTTAAATGATGCAATACAGATTTGGTTCTGCTAGAGACTGACACTCTGGTAAACTTGGTGAGCCTGATTCTGCAGCCTGGCATGCAGGTATACCTGCTCTTTTTCTGTAGAAGTTCTTCAGGCATACAATGAGGCAGGCAAAGATCTGAGCTGAGTGCAGATACACCGATAGCTTGTGGCCTTGTCACTATCCCCAACTTTTGCAACTCAAAGTTGCAAAAAAACCGCAAACTTATAAACAGTGACTTTCCATGGCTGGGCTGAGCAAGGCCTGCTTACAAAATATTAGACTAGCAGAATCTTCAAGTATCTAATCGCTGCTGTTATTCCTCAAGAGACAAAATTGCTTCACAAGCGTATAAGGAGTATTGACACCACTTGAGCGTTTTCCTTAGTGTTGCCAAGTAAATATTCTGAGATCTGTGATGTAAAACCAGGTAAGAAACTGCTGGTGAAACACTTTTTCCTGGGTGCAGTTTTGGAGTATTCCAGTGGTCTTTGCTCAGGGTTGCTGTGGAAAACACACTTACAAAGATAGCATTGTCTATCAACAACATCGAAGAAGGTGACCATCAACTCCAGGCCATTAAAGGCATTAAAAGTATGTTAATTAGTGTTTTCCTGTTTGGGAGCAAGAGACTCGATTGGTACCTTTTGTAGATATACACAGCATAAGAGGGGCATTCTGAGCAGGTAAAGATCAGAGCAAATGGGAGAAACTAATGGGAAATTCTGAAGGTGTTCTTACGCACATTCAGTGTATTTCATGACAGCTACTCAGAGAGACTGTATTTGCTGAAGCCTTTCTTGCTTATGTCTCTGGTGACATACGTAGTACACACTAAGACAAATAAAATTAGAATCATGGAAGCTCTAAATTTGTATTTAAACTGTCTTTCATTATATTTCCAAAAAAAAAAAAAAATCTGTTGGAAAAGGTATTGAAATGTAACAGAGACTTGACAGAATCAGTGCTGATATTTCACTCACTGCTGTATTCTGCCTCGGTTCTCTTACTCTTGGTCTAGCTCATTAAATAGATGCTTCTCTCTTGAAATCTACTTAGCACACTGTCCAGAAACAAGCAGTTAATAACATTCATTAAACAGACCTAAGAATCCTATATTGAATTAGGAATGGTTAATCAGCTGGCCTAAATCAACGCTGTTGCATTGATCTCAACCAAAGTATGTAAGTTTTCTGTCTGGTTACCTTGAGCCTGTTGTGTTCATCTTGGTAAATCAGATATAGCAGTATATAATCTTTCTGAGACTCTAAAAAGGCCATAAGGTAACATATGGAACATATGGAAACTGTGTTCAAGAAGAAGATTTTAGTTTTTCCCATATTTTAAGTATTTCTTTACACATGGCTCTCTTTACTTACTTTTTTTTTCTCCCGTCAAAGTCCTCATCATAAAAGCATTTGAAGATTTTAGTGATATGTGTAGACAAATATTATAAAAATAGCTAGATAAGGACAGAAACCTGAGGTGGTGACAAGCATTTATATGGTAATTGTCATTAATATGTTAAAATGAGAGCACAAAAGTGCCAAAAAGATGAGTGTAAATATTCCCTCATGGGCAATGTGTGGTTGTGTTAGATGTCTCTTTCTTGAGGCATCTTTCTGAGAATGATGACAACACTAAGTTTTACTTTTCTAACTTATCTATCTGTAAATGTTTCTGTAAGTAAAATCTACCCTGAACTTTTCTGGACTCTGTTGGTCAGTTTCAAACAGATGTGACATAGGAACCAATGATAAAAGATCTTGTAGGTGCACTTAAAATAATATGAAGAAGAGAAAACATATCAGTGCACCAGTGGCCCACTGACAGGATACGGCATGAACTCAGGTTGTCTTTAGAAATCAAAAATCTGCAAAGGAGAGACAAAGGATCTAAAAAATCTACCCAAAAAAATCTACAAAGGAGAGACTCTTTATAGGACAAGTTTTAATATGAGTGCATCTCTTACAAGATACATGATAATTCAAGCATGAAACAGAAATATGAAACAGAAATAATGACTTACCACTCGAGGAACTGGATGCTTTAAAAGTGAGGACATTTTGGAAGTGGCTGTGTCTCAGGAGTGAGATACGATTTACAGAGAACTTAGAGGTCCTGTGAAAAGAGATTAAACCATGTGACACAGGTTTCATATTTAATCTTGTGTAAATGAGGTGATCACTAAATACTCTTATAATGGGAAGCAGTGACAAAGTTTAGAGCAACCACCAGTAACCTTGGACTTTTAGGCATGACAAAGTAATGCCAGGACATTTATTACCCTCTGAACAATGGTATGTCAGGAACATTGCATATTCAACATGGTTTATCTATCTGACATGCTAATATGCATCCTTTATTTATACTACTTATCTTAGCCTTTTAAAAATAATTTCCTGTACGATAGACCCTTGGGGTAGGGAGTTGCCATTACTCACTGGCAGAAACAATGAGAAAAGCACCTCAGTGGCTGGAGCTGCTGGTTTTGCTCTTGCCACCCAGCACTCATTTCTCACTGATTCTGTTATCTGGCTTGAATTAGGAGGTAGATCCTGAAGTGCCAGGCAAAGTGAGGTAAACTGTTTATGTCCAAAAGTCTTTGAAGTTGGTGGAGGGCATACTTGCCCTGATATTTCAGCATTGACAAGTTTCATCTAGCAGAATAGGCACTGCTTATAGTGTTTTAGTGACCTGAGCCTATAGGTAATGTGACTTATACTTACGTTATACTGTATCTTTTACTCCCATCAGTAAACATTTTACCCAATGCTGAAAAAATAATTACTATTATAGAAGTGGTTCATTAGGAAAATTCATACCTGCTTTCTTCATTGTTGCTGCCTTTGTGAGAGACTATAATGCAGGCAGGTCTGTAAAGTTTGATTTCTCTGCTGTCTAAACAGTCCAGAATGCAGAGGAAAACCAGACTTGTACCTAATGCAAGTTTACTTTATCCTGTATTTGCTTGTACAAATATCTGCAAGAGACAAAGAGCTGTTATTGCTTCCACTTTTGCTAATATTTTAATTTAAATATTATACAAGGGAAATTTAAACTCACTAACAGGAAACCAATAATATGTTAAAAAGTGACTCTCAAACTAAGTTGCCTGCCTAAACAACCGCTGTGGTCATAAATATTTGAAGTAATTCTTCAGAGTGCATTGTATAGTTATCATAGACTGAGCAATAGGACTGTAAGAGGGTTCACGAACATTTCCAAATGCCAAGTCATGAAGAAAGCTGCGAAATGTCACCATTCAGTTCATTTCAGTAGACAAAGAAAATCCAGACCTTTGATGACCCCTGGTGAATAAACTAAGCACTGCATTGAAATGATAACTGAAGATGTACTTGGAAGAAAAGTCCAGTCAATTCTCACTATTAAAAAAAAAAGGTCCCATAAAAAGCAGAAAGAGAAGTACAAAAGTCTTTCATGGCATGTCAAAGTAAACAGCTCTTCTGTGGCTGGACTACTACCAGACCTGAGAGATGTACAAGATATTAGTCTACCTTAAGCAGATCTAAAGCTAATGAACTACATTCCTGCATCTGTATTAAAAAAATGGGTCAACTTATCAGATGAAAATGATTTTACTGTACAAATACCCTATTTATTTTATGACCCACAGAAAGGGAAGTGTTAAACAGTACAGCAACCACAGGAAGGTTTGTGAATCCAGACAGTTCCTGCACTGCCAGACATTGCTTAGGGCACTGAGAAGGTTCCCACTGTCCCTGTCCATCCCAGGTCTTTCTTTGTACACTCTGGGCTAAGCCTGTGTTAAATTCTCCCTTTTGCAGTAGTGTGTTTGTGATAGGAAGCCTGTCATCAAACAGACTCAGTGATTGTAAATAAGGCTGTTCATTGCTCTGCAGAATTGTTAAGTGAAATGTGGAGATATATAATAGAATTATTTATCTCAGACTTTTTCCTTAAATATGCCAATTCCTACAATGACTAAAATAACACAGAATAGAAACCCCCCCTTAAAAAGGACACGTATGTGGTTGCCTCACAAACTGCCCTGCATAAGCTGTAGTAAACAACTATAACCATATTCAGTTTTTTACACTATGAATGAAAAGTTAAATAGTTTGGTTTTGGTTCTTTTTTTTTTTTTTTTTTTAAGAAAGAAGCTGAAATGAGATAATTAATCACATGCAGCTGTAATTTTACCATGGAAATGCATATAAAGTGGAAGGTGTTTAACCTCAGCCTACCCATAAAAATCAAAATTATGTCTGTCTTACATCTAAGATAAGAAATGAATTATATTTAACCAGTATAATTCATTTACGACAAGTCCCAAACTCAAGTATTTGATATACAATACAGACCAGACATAGACATTTCTCAGCCATTCTTGGTCTTTGGCAATGAAATCCAGTACATGTGTAGAAGACACAAGATTAACTGCAAATTTAAAGCTGAAGTGAAGGACTGTTTTTTCACCAGAATAAAAGGGGAAGCACTAAAGCACCAGAGTTTAAACATTACACTTCTATTTACGAGATGTATAACTTATCAGTAACATTCAAACTGATATAGGGACTGAAGAATTTATTAATGTGTCAATAACATATTTGCAGGCAATCCTGAGTTTTACACAGCGTTTTAAATTCCACTCCCCCCGCTACTTTTCCATTGTCTTAGACTCCAGTCTAACAAAGCCAGACAAATTTCTCTCTGACCAAAACTTCCAGAAATCTTAAAGAAATCTAAGGAACAAGCCATGAAATTAATCAATTTGTTTAGGGAGGCAGGAACTGGGACAGGTGAAGGATCACTTGCAGCTCCAGCAGATCCTGTGAAAAGTGTGGAAGATGCTGTTAACTTCTGCCCAGCAGCTTCTTTCAGGAGAAGGTATGCAGGCGAAGCTGGGAAAGAGGGCATCCCTGAAATGACAAAGCAAGAACATATTCCCTTCTGGTTCTGCTGAACGGTGGAAAGCAGTGTCGGGGCATGAGTTTCTCACATTTCTTGAGGAAGCTGGGCTCACCTTGCACCTTCCTTGTAGAGAGCACCAATTCAAGGAGGGCAGCTCTGGGAAACACAGGAATCTCATATTCCTGTCAAAAGTTCGTTAAAATACAACATATTTGTGTCTATCCTAGATACAAAGGGTTTCAGATTCAGAAAACCATGACTACAAAAATTAACACTGAAGCCATTCTCAGGCATAAAATAAACCTTTCTAGATCAGGCTAATTAACCATTGAGTGTTCTTCAGCTGTGAGGGAAAAATCAAAGACGGCCTGTGACGCATTGTTTGTCACTATTGTTTTGGGCTGTCACTTGACATTTTAGGTTATAGTTACACATGATCCAACCCTATGTGTAAAATTGTTACAAGAAACCCTGCCAATGTGTTGAAGAACAGATCAATAATGCAATATGGGTGATGAATAAACCTTTTCTCACTATATTTAAGGATTTTTGTTTCACCTTGGGTCAGTTGCATTATGTGACTAACAGTGACCTACTAGAAGTGGTACTGATATACCTAAAGGGTGATAATAAAGGCCTTGGAAAGCTACCTCTTCAGTCAAAGCACTAGAACTGCATTATCATCTGGCCAGTGGGTTAGGATACAGATGTACCAGTGAGAATATATTGTCCACATTATTATTTTACATGGATAGGCATTGGGCCACCAGAGGGTAATGGCAAAATCAGTGAAGATACAGGTCTTTACAGTTTTTCTAACCAGTAGAGAAAAGGCAGAGGGATCCCAAACAGATCTCATTGCTGCCCTCACCAAAATGTCTCACAACTTTTAAACTAGATAAGCATTGCAGCCCAATGCCATGAAATAAGGCCCTAAAGGTTGGGTAATCTTCAACAAGAACAACTTTTATATTTTTTAGATTTGTGTCTATCCATACATTAGTCTTCTTTCATGCATCAGACACACTGTGATTTTCTACTTATACTCACTGTTCGATATTTATAAACACCAAGTACTGTTTTCAGTTACTCTGGGAAACAATTTGATGCTTCTAGCAACAGGTATTAATATTATCTGACTGCTCAGTAAGGCAGACATTACCCTGAATAGATGCTAGGCCATTCTTACAGCTAGAAAGGGTTTTTCTGTTGTAATTTGACAGTAGTTTTATTGAATTAAACATGTTTAAGATACAATCTATTTGTATGATTACCATATGACTTGTGTAGATCAGCTTTAGTTTTTGTTTTTATAACCCACTGTAAAAAGAACAATAGTGTTCTCTCAGTTTCTTTTATAGTGTGCTCGACTTGGTGAAGAAAAGTAAAATATAGTATTTCAATCACATAGACAGTTCCTCTCCCTGAAACTTCTGGAGAGTCAGAAGTGGAAAAGGCATTATTTCTGTAAATGGAAATCTACTTATCTTACCAATTGTCATCCTTCAGGGCAGTGTAATTTGTCCTGACACTTATAAGGATGTGTAGGTTGCCTTATCTCACAAACTGAAAGGGCACTGTTAGACTAAAAATTTTTTTTTAATCCTTTGTAAGAACTTTGATAATGAAAGTATCTTTTATTTACACCGCTTTTGCTGGCTTTCTCCTTTTCTTTTTCATTCAATTTGAACAATAAAAGCAGACCAGGCAGCCTCATTTTTGTGTGTATGCATTTTAACTTGCTGTCTCACATGTGGTAATACAATATTGTGGTGTTTGAGCTGAAATCCCCTGCAGGAATATGTTTAATTTCAATACACTCCACTGTTACAAACTGTTTTTCAAACACTTTAAAACTATATATACAAAATACAATGAATGCCAAAATGTTAATGTGGATTTTTTTGTTTTTGCAAGTATCATCATATATCACTTAAACTAGCAAAGTAAGAAAGAATCTTTCACTATTGTGAAATATTTTATCCTGCTTTGTTAGCTTGTTTCCCTCATTATTGATTTCAGTTTCCCCAGCTGATTGTACAGAACTTGTACAGACCACTTAAAAATGATAATAATTTGTTATTGCAAAACTAGAAGAATTAGTGGTGTGTTTCAACAACTGCTTGTAGCAGCTAAAAGTACTTCATGATTTTTCTCCCTCTTTTTAAATCTAGCTCTCTCTCTCACACTTTTTTGATGCATCTGGAATTTTTCTACATACTACCTAAGTGACAAGAAGTTTTTGACAAGACAGACAACCAATGCAATTTCTTTACTTTTGAGATAGCATGATAAGGTGATGATACTTTTTATTTGATTGTCAGCTGCAACATTCTGCTTGCAGCTCCAGGATGAAATGAAAAGTCATTCCAAAGTGATTGGGACATTCGCATGTGCCAAGCAATATGGTTTCCTATTATGAGGCCACTGCTCATGCAGAGGGCACCTTAATACTCATGTGCAATATTCTTGGAATACAGATAATACATGATCTTGTACCTCTCTGGGACATTGTTATTATATACCCTCAGGGAGAGATCATCAAATATGTGTTTTCTTGTGACGCATGCCAAATTCTAAGCCAGGACTTCCCTACATTATCTAAATGCTTTTCAGAAATCACCTTCAAAATTTGAAGGAATTTTTTTTTTGAAGCAAGAACATTCCAGAGATGCATAACACTGTTCCAGATAGATGTTCGTTATTTAGAAAAATATCTAGGTTCAAACTTAAGCCTGCATAAATTTTTCAGTGTGTATCAAAATACTTTTAAAAGTTTGGCTGTTTTTTCCATGTCAGTTGCTATCATTCAAGAGTGTTTTCAAGTAGTTTAAACATAAAAATGTATGGTAGGCTGTAAGCCTAGTTCAAGAATTCACTACATGCTACAGACTGCAGAACAACTCAGGTGCTAAAGGTGTAATTTACCACTGTCACTGATGTACATTGTATTTAACAGTATTAATTTGCATAAATTTTAACTGTAAAAGGATGGTTCTGTGATAATAGAATAGGAGGATCTGAAGACAGAAGGTATATCTGGTGGGCGGGACTAAACCTATTATTAGGACTACTGGGAAATTCTGTCCCCTGTCAACTATCTTTATTAATTAAAAAAAACCCCTTTCTCTTCCCTTCCCTTCCCTTCCCTTCCCTTCCCTTCCCTTCCCTTCCCTTCCCTTCCCTTCCCTTCCCTTCCCTTCCCTTCCTTTCCCTCCCCTCCCCTTCCCTTCCCTTCCCTTCCCTTCCCTTCCCTTCCCTTCCCCTCCCATCTTTTTCTCATGTATCAATTTTTTTCCATCAGTTTTTTGTTGGAATTCCCTCATTCTCAGTTTCTATCATAAACCTTTTAGGAATTTTTTTAAAAATAAACCTGATTATTAACTGCCATCAAGCTACTGTTGCGCTGTGTGCTACCTGGAGTTCTATCATCTTTAACATTAAATCTTTGTTGCAAACCATGTGCTTTAATTTTAAGTGAGCTAAGATGAATTAGCTGCCTAAATGTAAAGTCCCGCAGGAGACATAACAAAGGCTACCTTTATCACAGTTTAGGTAGTAGGTTAAAATGCCATGTCTCAGGTAGGATTTATATTTAGACTGTCAACTTGTGATGCTTCTTTTTAATACAAAATGCACCCTTTTTCTCAGTGAAGACAGCCTCACTCATCAAATATTGCACTACCAAACTTGTATATATGCTATATGCATATTTTTTTTATATAAAATACATCAGTTGATAATTCGCTGTTGTGAGAAGTGACAGACTGTACTACGAAAGATGAAATATTTCTGTCTTCATTCTTAACAGCTTTCCTACACACAGCACTTCCTACATACATCAGCCCTGACTTGGAGGGGTGATCCTCACTGCAGGACACTTTGACTGTAGTCTCTTTGAACTGCTAGCCCTTAGGTATAGGACCCAGAGCAAGACCGAGTTTTGTTTATTGAAAAGACTGGTACTTCTGGATTTGAAACAAATGTCACCCAAATTGCAGGTGTTAAGATTTAGGAGCAGCAGCACCCCCATGTGCTACAACTGACCGAGACGGCAAACCTACCTGGTTTTGGTAAAACAGTGGAGAGCACAGTGAGTTTCTGTCATCCTGTAACAAAAGACTCAAGGGCATCTAGGCCATAATCACCTGTTCTCTTGTTTCAGGTCAACAGAAGAAAGAAGGTCTAAGGAAGACACTTACACAGGAGTTACAGTATCTAATTTAGTGATGTCTGTGTCTTCTGAAGGCCAAATGTGAGGTGGAAGAAGCCTCTTAAGGTCAGGAGTCATGTTAAAGAGAGTGAAGAAATACTAGTACAATTGCTTTGTTTCACCCTGCAGACAATATGGCTGGATGTCAAACTCCTCCACCATTTTGCCTATGAAAAATGGAAACTAAATTCTACATTCTTGTTCCTCTTTCCTCTGGTGTCCCTTGAAGTAAAAGAAAGTACTTCACCTTATCATGTATTTTAATTTAGACATTCTTACCACTGCCTTATCACTCGCAATTTCCAAAACAACTGTTTTCTTTTAACACTTTCATTTAAATGGTTGGAGAAATGGGCTAACAATAGGGACCTCACGCAATTTAGCGAAGTGAAATGTCAAACCCTGCACCTAGGGAGGTATAACCCTGTGCACCAACATATGGGCAAGCTGCACAGACAGAAGATTGGCAGAGAAGGCTCTAGGGCTTCAGGGGGACACCAGGCTGGACGTGAGCCAGCATGACATCGGGAGAAGTGTTGCCAGCAGTTTGAGGTGATCCATGCCATTTTCTCAGTACTGGTGAGGTCACACCTGAAGTGCTGTGTCCAGCTCTGGGCTGAGATGAGAAGCTACTGGAGAGTCCAGCAAAGGGCAACTAAGATGTTCAAGGGACTGGAGCATCTCTTCTATGAGGAAAGGCTGAGAGAGCTGGGACTGTTCAGCCTGAAAAAGAAAAGGCTCAGGGGCACATTTAATAAAGATCCAGAAGCTTTTCAGAGTGTTTGTCTTACACACACCAAGGCTGTTAAGAGAGCTGGCTGATGTCTCGCAAGGCCACCCTCCATTATCTTTGGGAAGTGGAGATCGGGGGATGTCCCAGAAGACTGGAAGGCGGCTAATGCCACCCCCACCTACAAGAAGAGCTTATAGGAGGATCCAGGAAGTTATAGGCCCATCAGTCTTAATTCAGTCCCTGGGAATGTTGTGGAACAAATCCTCCTGGGGGCTACCACAATTCAGATGAAGCACATGATTTGAAATAATCAGCACATATTCACCAAGGGCAAGTTGTGCTTGACAAACCTGTTCACCTTCTACGACAAAGGAACTTGCTCAGTTCACGTGAGGTGAGTGGTGGACATTGTCTACCTGGATTTCTGCAAGGCTTTTGATGTGGTTTCCCACAGCCTTCTCCTAGAGTAACCAATGTGTTACAGTATAGGCAAGCGGTCTCTGCAGTGCATGGGAAACTAGATGACAGGCAATGGTAAATTGTTCCTTTTCAAACTGGCAACCTGTCACAAGTGGAGTCCTCTAGGGATTGATATTAGACCCAATGCTGTTTGATGTCTTTGTAAGTGATCTGGATGATGGCATCAAGTGTACCCTGATGAAGTTTGCCAATGACATCAAACTGAGCCGGGAAGTGGACACTTCAGAATGGAGAGCCACCCTGCAGGATGACCTGGATAGGCTGGAAAAGTGGGCTAACAAGAACCTTATGAAGTTCAATAAGGACAAGTGTAAGGTCTTGAAGTGAAGGTATTTTTAGAAGGAGTCACACAGAAAAGACAAGGGGCAATGGGTACAAGTTCCTCCTGGGGAGATTCTGATTGGACACAAGAGGGAAATTTTTGACAATGAGGACAATCAGCCACTGGAATAATCTCCCCAGGGAAGTAGTGTATTCCCCCACACTGGACAATTTTAAGATTCAGCTGGACAGGGTGCTCAGCTATTTTATCTAGACCATGCTTTTGTCAAGAAAGATTGGATCAGATGATCCTTGAGGGGCCTTCCAACCTGGTATTCTGTGATTCTAAGATTCTATCAAAATCAAAGCACAAGCCACTGCAGGCAATGCTTTCTAGCAGAGTCTCAAAGGTGTAGGAAAGCAGAAGGGGAGAATGTCTAGGAGTATGCCGTGAACTTCTTCAATGTAAATCCTGCAACAGAGCCATTTTCACTCATATTCCCCCAGCCTCCCCGTTCCAAGCACCAGTAAGGCTGTCCAAGTCCCTTTTCCACGAGCGGAGCTGCCTGTCCTGAAGCAAAGCTGGGTGTCATGGACAGAGGTGATGCTGACAGCCCTCTCCCTGCTGGGGCCTCCTGCTGGGGCCTCCCTCTGGCGCCTCCACACCCAAACAGCTCCTGTCATCCTCCAGTCACAGCCCTCTGAGCCGTTCTCTGACACTTCTCTACAACAGCAGCCCAGCTCTTCCAGCACCAAACCCTGTGGTCATGGCTGGGAGGCAGGTTGGGGATTGCTCTTCTCTTCTGGGAAGAGCTGCCTGCTTCCCAAAAGCCACTGCAGGGGAATGAGGCCCATCTGTCGATCTGCATGCCTTGGCTTTGTCTCCGTTGGGACAGCAAAGCACCAAACCCCAAGCAATCTGGGATTTCGGGGACTGTCATTCAAGCAAAGCACATTTGTGCCATGGGGTGAAACACGCTGCTTCCCCCCTCATTTTAATTGGACCCATCTCAGTCTCTAATTTTTAAGCTTTTCCCCAGTCATGCCAGCACGAGTGTCGCACATTTCCACAATCCCCTGAACATCATTCTCTCCTAACGTCTGGGCAGCCCCATACACTCGTGCCCTGCATCCCACACAGACCCCCAGCCCCGCTGGCAGAGACCCCTTGCAGCCTGCAAGGCCCCTGCACAGTGTTTCTGCAGATGATCCATCTCACCTTTGCAGAAAGGGACCTGGGAGTACTGAGGGACACCAAAATGCAAAACACACCAGCAATGTGCCCTGGTGGCCAAAAGGCCAACAGTCTCCTGGGGCTGCATTAGGAGGAGTGCTGCCAGCAGGTTGAGCGAGGTGATCCTTGCCCTCTCCTCCGTACTGGTGAGGCCACACCTGGAGTGCTGTGTCCAGTTCTGGCCTTCCTAGCACAAGACGGACATGGAGCTACTGGATGGAGGCCATAGAAATGCCACAAACATGATCATAGAATCACAGAGCCATTTTAGTTGGAAAAGACCTTTAAGATCATCAAGTCCAACTGTTAGCCTAACACTGGCACTAAACCGTGTCCCTAAGAACCTCATCTATGTGTCTTTTAAACACCTCCAAGGATGGTGATTTAACCATATCCCTGGGCAGCCTTTTCCAATGCCTGACAATCCTTTCTGTGAATAATTTTTTCCTAATATCCGATCTAAACCTCCCCTGGTGCAACTTGAGGCCATTTCCTCTCATCCTATCACTTGCTATTTGGGAGAAGAGAGCAACACCCTCCACGCTACAACCTCCTGTCAGATAGTTGTAGAGAGTGATAAAGTCTCCTCTCAGCCTCCTTTTCTCCAGACTAAACAACCCCAGTTCCCTCAGCCACTTTCTTGAAAGACTTATGCTCCATATTTTTCCCCAGCTTTGTTGCCCTTCTCTGAACATGTTCCAGTCCAGTTGAAGGACTCACTTCAGTTCCACATGAAGGAGTATCTGTCCTATGAGGAAAGTTTGAGAGAGTCAAGACTGTTCAGTCTGAAGAAGAGAAGGCAGAGGGATTTCATCCATGTTTATAAATATCAGATGCAGTGAGTAAAGAAGAGAGACTCCTCTCCGTGGTGCTCAGTGACAGGCAGTGAACAGGAGGCAATGAGCACACTGTGAAATGCACAAAATTCCATTTAAGCATAACAAAACTGTTTTACTGTGAGGATGGTCTTAGACTGGTAAGGGAAATTGTTGAATGAACTCTCTATACATTTAATCATTATGTCTAGCCCTCAGTATCATGAAGAAAATGACAAGCAGAAGGTAGGTCTTCTCTCTACAACATCACTAGGTAGATGGTGGTGAGGTGTTACACTGTCAAAATAAGCCAGGAAGCAAGTATCAGGCCCCTTACACTTCAAACAACAGCTTTGATGAAGTTGTCACTAATTTGAGATTACCTATAATAGAATACGAGTGAAAAATGCACCAAAACATAGAATGAAGCCAAATTACAGTTCTTGGATGGTATGTTGGCTCTAAGCCAACATTGGTGAAGCAATGCAACTAATCCTGTGTGGGACTCAGCACCAGTTCATGTCTTCACTCGTCAGATTAATGAGAAATTCACCCCCACAAAACTACTTTCTAAAGTCAGTTTAATGCTGCTCTGTCTCAGCAGAAAAACTGTACACAACTTAACATAGGGAAGTAATAGAATTACTATTTTGTGCTTTAGGCACAGTGAAAAATACTTTTGCCTTACAGTCAAGAACTCTTATGCAATAACATGATTAGGTATTGTTTTCTATTTTAAAATAGCCAGTGATCTCTGTATGAAGATTCAAACCAAATTTCCTTCAAGTGAATTTTATGAAGCTTCAGAAGATTAAAAAAAATCTTCAAGAATGCCCAGATTTTTTTTTTTTTAAATTGCAGTCCCCCCATATAGTTACAAGATCAGGAGAAAGCATGAAAGATTAAGTGGCAGATGAGATAACAGACAGGATAATTACAGAGCATTAAAGCCTCAGATTTATTTTTAAGATGTTCAAGATCTATTTAGAAAAGCCCTTTGCTAACTTCTGTGAATCTAAAAAGAATGATCTTCACATATTGAACAATGATGTGACTAATGGTGTTAAACCATCATCATTCCCTATTGTAAAACAGTCTATACAACAACTGGCCACTGTTTCTCCAGCACAAAAAGAAGAAAACAAGACTAGAAGGGTTGTAGCGCAGCAAAACCTCAATATGCCACAAAAAGAGATTTGTCGTGCTCTGTGCTTTCAGTGTGGGAAGTGACAAGGGAGTTCTGAATTTTCTCAACGAGCTAACATGCAGAGGGAATTTAACCACACTTCCCTTTGGAGGCTGCTCATAAACTGCCATTTTGCTGCTATGGCAGAAGAGACGTGATGCTAACTCAGGGCGAGAGCTGTTGTGAAAGGCAGGTAGACACTTCTCTGAAATGGACCAGCACGAGTCTGATAGGGGTAAAGAGAAAAGCAAACATAAACACGTGTTGGAGAGTTTGTAGGCAAGTAAAGTATGTGGCTTCGCAAAGAGACAGAAAACTGGTTTCTGTATTGGCTTGGTTTTGAGTCTGTGGAGCTGTCTTGAGACTCCTCTGGTTTTGTTTCACCTTTCTAAGACAATGAATAAAGAAAAAACTGCTGCCTATTGTAAAAGCCATCTGCACACCTTCTGGTGCTATTATACTACTGAAATTATCACCTCTCTTCAAGAAGCTTCTAGACTCTTCTGTTCGGGAATTCTTCTCTATTTGTATTTTTACAGAAAATTATGAGAAAATCACCACTTTCTTCCCCTTAGATTAAAAAAAAAAAGTATACTTAAATTAGAACTTTTAAAAAATTAAAATAGATATATAGAGATATATTTTAGGTATATACTTACATACACATTTATTAGTAGATATAATTATATATGTGTGTGTGTGTGTATACATTACACAAAGCTAGAATGCTTGTGCTTGACTAACCACAATAGATTACAAAGTGTAAACAGCAGCACAACATATGAGGTAGTTTGTTTCCCTTCTCTTATTTGATGCCTGAAAGAATATCAATTAAAAAAATTCGCATTTAATTGCATTTTTAAAGCCGTGAATGACAAGGGACAATTCTACAGAGGTATTTGAAGATGCCCTTAGTTTTTATCACTACATTTGCAATGGAGAATAACCTTAGATGTTTACTGAAATTTCTTTCCCAGAATAAGGAAGTATGTGAAAATATTTATTTGTATGGATAAATAACAGACAACAAAGGCTACTACTATGGGCAGATTAAAGGAAGGGGCTGAATTCCTGAGGGTGAACAAGTAAAACATAGGGGGTTAAGACTGGAAGAAGCAATAAAAATGAAAATCAATATTTTATGGTTGGTGAGAGAGAAATTTCCAGTGTGGCAGGGCGCAGGTAGGTGGTTAAACTGCAAGTTAGTGAATGTGTGTTTGCCTAACACAAAATGCTGAAGAAGTATTAGTGGAAACAACATTTGCTTTTCTCAGAGAGAAAAAAGAGTGTTGACATAATTACAGTTGAAAATGAGGATGGCTCTGAGCCCCAAAAGACATTTCTTACCTGAGTGGATAGATAAGAAAGGCCTTACCTCAGATATTATTCAGGAAGTATATACAAGAATTTGGGGATCTACACAGAAGACTATGTTGAAGATTATTATAGACCTTAATAGGAGTCGGTATGATCATTTGCTCTATGGTAATTAAAACAGATATAAAGAAGGGCTTCTCTTCTGAAAAGCTGCAAAAATAGTAAAAAGAAATCAATTAGAATTACCATGGCAACAACCAGAAATCTTATGTGCAAAAAATGAAAAAAATAAAACAGGAAAACAAAACAGAAAATCAAATGCGAATTTAAACAATGATAGAGTACACACTTTAGAGTGTGATTCTCAGTCACCTATTTCAAATATAACTTCAGATTAAACAAACTAATTTCATGTTCTTGGTAGTTTAAAGATTCTCCAGAAACTGAGTCCTGGCAAAGTTGGAGTATAAAACCATAAAATCCTATGTTTTTTAGGGGTGAGAAAAGGAGAGAACAGAAAAACCCTGATTTTTACAAACCTATGTAGAAATAATTTTTACATGCTCATTTTCTTGTCATGTCATAAAATAACCCATACAAGATAAACTTATGAGTTTTAGTCTTCGTTATTTCTCTGTGCCAAATTCCCACCAACTTCAGGAATTGTTCAACAGCTAGTGATGTAACTTTCCTGATCTTTTCTGAAGTTGTTAAATCAAATTGCTGTGGCAGATAGACTACTGTCCTCATTGTCATTACTGTCCCTAGCAAGGGGTCCACACTTTGTTTTGGAGCAGCGTCTTCCAAGGCTCAGTGGACCTACAGTAACTTACTCTATCTCACCCTGTGACTTAGTAATAACACAACATAAGCCAACAGCGAAATTCAAGTTCTTAACTCTTTCACCAAGATAGAAGAGAGACTGTCCAGAGGGACCTTAACAGGCTTGAGAGGTGGGCCTGTGCAAACTCCATGAAGTTCAACAAGGCCAAGTGCAAGGTCCTGCATATAGTTGGGACAATCCCAAGCACAAATACAGGCTGGGTGGAGAATGGATTAAAAGCATCCATGGAGAAGAGGACTTAGAGTATTGGTTGATGAGAAACTCAACATGACACAGCAATGTATGCTCAAAGCCCAGAAAGCCAACCATATCCTGGGCTGCATGAAAAGAAGTGCGACCAGCACGCGGAAGGAGGTGATTCTGCACCTCTACTCTGCTCTCATGAGACCCCATCTGGAATACTGCATCCAGCTCTGTGGCCCCCAAAATAAGAAGAATATGGACATGTCAGAGTGGGTCCAGAGGAGGGCCACAAAAATATTCAAAGGGCTGGAACACCTCTCTTATGACGAAAGGCTGAAAGAGTTGGGGTTGTTCAGCCTGGAGAAGAGAAGGCTCCAGGGAGACCTTATTGCAGACTTTCAGTACTTAACAGGGCCCTATAAGAAAGAACAGGACAGATTTTTAGCAGGGTCTGTAGTGATAGGACAAGGGGTAATTATTCTGAACTGAAAGAGGGTAGATTTAGATCAGATATAAGGAAGAAATTCTTCACCATGAGAGTGGTGAAGCACTGGAACAAGTTGCCCAGAGAAGCTGTGAATGCTCCATCCTTGGCAGTGTTCAAGGCCAGGCTGGATGGGGCAAGGAGCAACTGGTCTAGCAGAAGGTGTCCCTGCTCATGGCAGGGAAGTTGGACCAGGTCATCTTTAAGGTCCTTTCCAACCCAAACCAATATATGATTCTATGATTTTAAGAGGAAATAATAACACTGCACAAGACGAGAAGGGGATAAAGAACTAGAAGAGATATAAAAGGCAGGAACTGAATGAGAAATTAATATGAAGGTATTCATTACATCTGATTTTTCTAAAATTAGCATATCTCAGAAAGCATTTGCTAGTATTCATATCTTTTATTCACGACAGGAAATTTTTAGAGATCTGCAGGACAGTTTTCTGTTTTGATTGAAAACTAGTGACAAAATTTGATAAGCCTTGGTGAAACATATTAATAAAAGATACAAAAATCATATTTTGTTGAGCAGTGGTGTTAGCAGACTTTATACAAATGACTCTTCTAGGGAGAAGTCAATTTTATTTTTTTACCTTTAGCTCCATGGTTTTATGTCATTTATAATTTTGCAAAATCTGCTTGTATATCATCAAGGTCTGTCTTCTTTTCTGGCACCCACATTTAATCCCTGGTTTCTTGAGTTTGATCCATTCTGAAATTATTCTGAACAGCAGCCTTGGTTTTGTGAAACTGCTTAAAAAATTTGAAAAAAAAGGCAATGTTGTTTTATCCTTCTGAATATGAATGCTTTAATTCAGTTAATCAGTTGAATGCATTTATTGCACAGTGATACAACTTCATTACAGAGGAGTTTTTACATTATTGTGTTTACTCACCTGAAAAACAGTAGACAAAATGGTTTTGCGTTTGGGAGTTGCTGTATGTATCTTCCAAGGCTTTACACTTATGACTTGTGTAGTCTGTGTCCTAGAAAACAGATGGAACCACATCTGCATAACAAAGTACCCAGCGTTAATGTTATGTTAACATTTCCAACCTTGGACCATAATGAGCTCCTCTTGTGTTGAGCACTTGGTAAGTTGTATTCCAGCACGATGATGAACTAACGCACATAGAGCTACTCGGCAAACAAACATCAGCCTTGGTGAATGAGAGTCCTGTGTCTCTGAGGCATAGAAACAGGATGTCTCTTTCAAACTTTGCTTTCAACAGCAGCATAGTTGAACCATTCGCTTGCTAACCTGACAACACTTGTGACGCCTCTCTGGTAGAAGTGCTGGCACATTTACCTCTTCAGTGCTGGAATTAGCACTCCTTCAACTGCCACTGGAGCACTACATGCACCCAAAACAAGCAGCGGCAGTTGTCTGTCTCAGACAAGAGCTACCTATATGTAGTCTCCAGCAGTGCTGCCCTGGCAGGGCTGGGTCGCTATGACCCTGTTACCAGGAGGGTGAGACAGCCAGAAACAGTCCCCCCATATCCTGCCTGCTCACCCAGCATCTGCCTCGCTCTTTCACTGTTGCCCTTCTCCTCTTCTCTCCCTGTCCCACAGTGGGAGCAGACAGGGACCCGAAGGATGGGATGACAAGATTAAATTGTGCTGGTGATGGTGTCGGTTCTGACAGGTGGCATTCCCCCTGCTCACTGGTTCAGGTCACCAGCAGCATTTTCAGTGAAAATGAACAATGAGTCACTTCCTCCCTTCAGTGGGCTGGTGGTCAGCATAGAGTCCCCATTGGACTACTGATTGTCTGCTGTAACCTGCTCTCTTAAACAGTTTTATTTCTGTTTAGTGAGTTATTACCTTTAACCTGGACTCATAGTTGCTCTAAGTCTGCAAAGACTAGACTAGTTCCCTAAATCTAGCCTCCCATTATTTTATTTCTCCTTATCCCCTCTTTTCCCTCCCTCAGAAAATGCTGCAACTTTCAGTAACTGCAGACTTCAGATATCCCCAGCTACAGATGTGCTGCTCTCTCATTTCTCAGATATTGGCTGAAAATGCTCCTGTAGTAAGAACGCCCGCTGCTGGTGAAGCTCTCAGGCATCTGCCCTCAATCCGTAGGACAGTTTGCAGTTTTGATCTTCATGTATAGATTCAGTCTGAGGACTTTGTTTCTGTCTGGAACGGGGCATTATACTAGTGGAAGACACACTCGCAGCTACAGAGTTTTTTGGTGGTCTGTCAGGCACTATTGTTTTTCCAGCTAATATTTACACCACCATATTTGGCACTGGGATACTCTCTTGTTTCCACCTTTGCAGTTCTTCATTGGAGCAAGCAAGGTTCTAACTATTGTAAGCTGAGATCAATATGTCACTACTAATTGTCTGTTTAAGCTGAATAACCATCTACTGGATATTTTATGGACTGACCACTGTAGACTTTATCACTAATGCTGGATAAACTAATTTTCATCTTTGTAAGTGTGAATCAGACTCTGAAAGAAAGATGGAATTAATGTAAGGGACTGCACAGGGAAGAAAAATCAGCAAGGCAAGCTTGTTTTGACTTAAAAGTTAACTTTTTTGAAGTGAGTGATTTAAGCCAAACTATCCAAAATTCTGCGAAATCCGGGGGCACAGCGGTGTCACATAGATTTTTTGGTTTTTTTAAGATTCAGGTAAGTATGTGTATTTAATATCAATAATAGTAACCCTCTTCCCTACCCTCTCCCAGAAAAAGCAGAATAAAGGTTGTATAAGTACGTTTTCTACCCGCTCACTCAGTAGAAATCAGGTCAGCCCTATTTACAGCTACATTAGCATTCAGATCAAGCTCATTTAACTCTCATTCCCACCCAAACATCTTATTAGAGCAGTTTGTCTAGGCTCTTCACAGCACAAGTTTTCTCATCCTTTCCACATTTGGCCACTTGAAAGGTGTGTCAGTTCCTCTGACTTGCACTACAGCAGCCAGAAGCAGCGCTCGCGAGGTTGTGGACCAAGTTTTGTGAGTCATCCGCATCCAAATCCTGAATCCACCCAAGCAGAGAGTTATTCTCCTCAATGGCATTGAGTATGCATTAGGTATCAGCCCCCAAAAACCCTGGTGGACCAAGTGCAGTAATGTTGCTTTGGAAATAACCATGACAAATTATGCAGCTTCTGGAAAAATCCTTTGAAAGGCACAGTATGCACTAGGTTACAAAAATAAATATTTGAGCACCTGCAACACCGAAAAACATTACTTGATCAGAAGTGAACAGATAGACATGTTATTTCAGGACAGAGCATGGTGAAAATCAAATCAATAACTCATTTTAAATGCACTAAGGTACTGATTTTGGTAGATCTCCTACTATTAGAAAGTCGTGTTTTAAGAAATTGTGAACCTACAGAATGACTGAGTCAACCTAAGATAGAAAATGTGGACCTCTAGCTTTAAAGCTTGGGAATGCCTTCTCAGTGTTTCTGGAAACAGCATTTCCACCGGGAAATGACTAGATGCCACTTCTGAGTAATTCCTCCGCCCTTTAAAGAGCAGACAGAGAGAAATTTCAGTAGGTGGAGCTGCCTTTCCCGCAGCCGATGGAGAAGTTTCTTTGCAGAAAGAAGTTGCATTTGCAGATGCTCAGTCAGCTCTTCACAGTGCCTGGCAGATGGTCCTCAAAGAAAATATGAACATGCAAGAATGTGGCTTTTACATCATGTTACCGAAGTGCACAAGGCAGGAGAAGACAGAACACAGAACTGACAGTGTTTGTCAGCACAAGCTGTTTGTTTCTTCTTTTTTTTTTTTCCCTAGTCATGAGGAATGGTATTATTTTAAAGCATTACACTTAGCTCCAGAGCATTTTGTATGCAATGGTAAAGCACACTATTATTCGTGCATGGACTGAAGGTAGTGCTAATGTAAATACGTCTATTTTCATCATCTTCAGTGCTGAGATACATGAAGTACATCTTTGCAAATGACAAGCAGGCTGACAGTTTTTTCTTTCATTATTATTCTGGTGAAATAAATGTGCAGATCATTTATTTATTACTAAAGAGTATTTCAGCTTAGTCTCTCAACTTGAAGTTGTACAGCATATATAAGAAGGCTGTGATCAATCTATTGTCTTTATTTTAAAAGGGAGATTTATGAATCTGATTAACTGAAAGAATGCATCAGGTATGAAAAATGCTGAGAATCCTTCATATAATGTGAAGAATAATCACGGCAGGAATTTGTGACACATGTCTGAATAGCAGTTTATTTCATATGAAGAATGTCATATCTGCTTTATTTCTGAGGCCCTGAATAATTATTGTAAACAAGCTTCTCTGACTACCATGCTCAAGTTTGGCTGAGTGACTACGGTTTAGTTTTTTTCACAAATCAGGCCACATGCCAAAACTTTAATATTAAAATGAGTAATTTTGGCTATGACTAAAGAGGTGATCTGGCTCTGGGAGTCATGGATATCACTGTAAAATCAGCTCCTCTGAGTGTTTACAAGGCACATAGAATATACGTCATCTTCTGATTTTATACATCTCCATATGGCCTTCTCCAGCATCCTAATTTCTAATTGTTTCTCCAATATGCCTATAAAATTCAGACTGGTTGATGACCACATATGTGTCCATCTGATACGCCGTAAAAAGTTAGCCAGTCAAAATATTTGAAGATTTTTTATTGCTCCATGCCAAGTGTTTAATTGATGGCTATGGCAAGAAAAAATATACAAAGCATGCTACTTGATTTCACCATGCTGGTTACATGTGCAGCTCCTTTGGGCTCAAGTCCTCTGATACCTTTCTCAATCCACCATTTCCAAAATAACCAAGAAAGACACTTTTAAGGAGGACCTGGCATACACACCCACGTGACAAGAGGTGGTACTTGAAAGCAGCTCTTAGCAGTAAGGCCTCGCGGCGTTCAACAGACTGTGGACGTGCAGGGTTGATATGTCTGTCCTCAGAGTGTCGTTCAGCAGTTCATCTGCTTGGTCTTGGGAAATGTGGTAAGCCACCTTCCACGTGTTCACTGCAATGGATGCTGATGTGCAGCACTCCGCAGAGGACAGGAAACAGGAGGTGCCTGTGCCAGCCACTGCAGGACAAACTTGAAAAGCACAACAGCCTGCCAGGAGCCTGAAGGTCCAGCGATGCAGCGCGTGACTGCAAGACCCTCAGGTAATACACTCCCCATCCCCAAACTCTGGCCTTGTTAGGATCAGAAGGTGGGGACAACAGTGAAAACTCTGCAGCTTTGTTATTTTTTCCTATAGGTAGCCTTGGTGAAAGGAAAAACCATGCTCCTGATCTACAGTTGTCTTTGCTGTTTCTTTCGATCATACCAGGTTTTGGTTTCTCTTATGAATGCCTCAGAGCTGGGGCACCTGCTTCTTTCAGCCAGGAGTCTTCAGCTAGCACTGATTTCACTAAACATCAAGATCAGCAGTTACACAGCTGATCATTCCTTACAGCCCAGGAGTTAAAACTTTTATTTTTGTTTTGGTGGATACACCCAGAGTTGCACACTTCTGAGAAGTAATTTCCATTCCACATTTAACCTCAATCCAACTAGTAGTTACTAGAAAAGTTTCAAGAGGCCAAGGTTACCGGACAAGGCTACTCCTTGAGGCTTCTGGCTTACCACCTTCAGTTTGTTCAGATGGTTATTTCATTTACATGGATAGCCTGCAGATAATGCTTCTTTTCAGTTCCAGATGTTGCTTGGCTATTGGTTAAATGTATTCCTGTGAACTGCGTATCCTGCGGTAATATCCTTGCAGCTATTAATCCAAACATTGGCATCAATTTAAGAGAAAAACACAGAGGATATTTTTCTTCATCTCTCTCTCTTCTGCCAGGAAGAAGCTGGATCTGGCCCCACAGCTCACCAGCTGACATTAGGATCTTTGGGAGACATAGCCCAGTCATCTTTGTTATGCTGTGATAATACAAAGGCCACAGGCCTTAAGTTTCTGCCAAATAGCGCCTTATTATTCAAGACCAATCTCAAGAAAATAAAGTTTGCGGGATGGGATCAGCACTGAGGAAGATTTCAGATAAAGAAATTTGAACAACTCTAAAAACTTTTTTTGCAAGGACCAGCATTGTATAAAATAACATTTTCATTCCCACTTAGATTTGATATTTTTATTTTAACAATTGGAAAAGCAGATGGGGAAATATGTGGAGCTCTTTATTCATTATTGTTCAATACCCAAGTCTCCTTTGTAGACCTGCTGCTTTGCCAAAAGTCAGTTTTAAATGTGTAAATTAAATGATTCAGGTTTTTAATAATAAATTTCTGGAAAAAAAAAAAAAAAAGAGTGAAATTCCTTAATACCATGATTGATTTGCCTTCCTTTTGTGAGAGTTTTAGGTATGATAGGAAGTTAGGATCAAAATCAGTATACCATCATACTGGATAACTTCAAAGAAATTTATGTTGAGATCACATATTTTTGAGCAGCAAAGATAGGCAGAAGGCAATAGTCCCATGAGGTTTCCATTTTAGTTGGCTAGGTTAACTGCATTAACATAGAAGCCTAATTTCTGAACTTATTGTTATCTGTTTATGTTCCATGTTATAACAAAAGCTCTACTACTGCTTCTTAAGGTAAAGAGAACAGATCATGACAGAAAATGAAAAAAAAAAGGAAAAGAAAATAAAGAGAGAGATAAGGCACATAGAAAAAAAATAATGCTTACTCTTAATGAAAAATTGTTTAGCTTGAACTCCTAGAAAGCATTGTGTATTCCAAACTTAGCCATAGTTTCCTTCTTTCCTTTTTATTTTTTTTTTTACTCCCAATTCATTCATTAACTTGTGTCAGGAATTTACTTTGTTCTAATGTGGTTTTAGCTTCATTTTCTGAATCTTAATGTCCCACTCAAAAGACACATAAAAATGTGAATTTCAGCCACTCAGTGTGAACATGATCTGTGAAAGGTTTGAATTATTTCAGTTGGTATGTGTGATACAGTAATTTCCATGAAGGCCTAGGCAGATTTCATCTGACCTGTAGTTAAGGAATAATTTGCACTAATGACAAGCTACTAGTTAATTTCTCAAAACAGTTTTAGCCTGTGGTTTGGTATATATACATCATCCCAAATGCTATGGAAATTCCTTAAATTCCTATAATCTATGAATATGTTCTAAGATGCCTTCTTTATTTACTGCATAGTATCTTTGGTAACTTAGAAAAGTGTGAGAATTTTCAGGAAGGCTCTGGTGGGACCTTATTGCAGACTTCCAGTACTTAGAAAGGGCCTACAGGAAAGATGGGGAGGTACTCTTTATCAGGGACTGTAGTGGTAGGATGAGAAGTAATGGATTTAAACTGAGAGTAGACTGAGATCAGATATTAGGAAGAAATTCTTTACTGTGAGGGTAGTGAGACACTGCCCTGAGAAGTCATGGATGCCCCACCCCTGGAAGTGTTCAAGGCCAGGTTGGATGGGGCTTTGAGCAACCTGGTCTAGTGGAAGGTGTCCCTGCCCATGTCGGTGGGGTTGGAACTAGGTGATCTTTAAGGTCCCTTCCAACACACACCATTCTGATTCGACAAGTGTGCAAGGAAAATGAATGGATTTTTGGATCAGTCTTCATTAAACATTCGTTTAACTTTCATTTTAAAAAAATGACTCAATCACACAGCTGAAAAGATTTGCAGGCTTAGTTCTGAAGCTGTGATTTAAAAAAAAAAATATTTTTTACTTTAAACACAACAGTCATTCCACTGGATTTAGTTGAACTGTTCTTGTTCTTTAAAATATGCTTGTCCATGTTTTTGCAGGATTGATGACAATTTTGTGACGAAGTTCTTCTGCCATGTGAGCTCACCAGGTGTGATGCCAGCTAGCTCACAGGTCTCTGTATAAGACTGCAGAGGTCAGGCTCCCTGGTGGCAGCTAGTGCCTAATTCAACTAGTTTCCCACTCTCCATTTTAATATAAAATCATGGCCTTTACTCTCAAATGCTGAACTAACATTCATTTTAATACTGTGAAGGAAATGAAATAATGTCTCTGCTAATTATTTCATTATTAATTTCACATCTGTGGCCAAACAGTTTCCCAGCACAGTAAATCCAATATTAACTGTAACGCAGAAGTAATTGGGAAAGATCAGACTCACCAGGGCTCAAGGCCTCCTCTTTCACAGCCCCCATGGGAAACAGTAGGAGCTGGTTGAAGGAGGGGTTTTAGCTGCCCCTTGGAAGCTTCTCAGCTCCTTCTATGCACTCAGGGCCAGCGTGGACAGACCACGAAGGCTGTAAATTATAGATTCATCTGCCCCCTCCCCCGTGGTCTCCCAGGCCCCCACATGAGTCCCTTGCTATGAAAACTTGAAAGGTCCATGAGAAATCTTATCATTTACTGAACTCTGACTTGCTGGTTTTGCTGGTTGTGCTAAGATCTTTTCTACTTCTCTCCACCCTTCCTCACTCCTTCAGTCATTTCATATCATTATCTCCTCTATTGGCACAGAAGGAGAAAAATAAACATGCTTAGTTTAAAATTTAAGGGAAACTTATATCTAATTAAATGTCTGTATTGCAAGGGTAATATAATGATAGTATTGCCAATGTTATCTGATTTTGCTTCGTCTATCTCCCCTCTCATCTTTTTGGTCATGATTCGCCTCGTTTAGATCTTCGTGCCAAAGGGATTCTTTTAAATGCTGTGAAAAAACTGTGGTTGCATCTTACTGCAGTAGCAGTTACAATCATAGTAGTAGGTTTTGTTCCAGTCACTCAAAATATTCTTATTCATTTCTTGGGAGCTAATGGCATTTAAACTAGTTAGGAGTGAATAGTGGGCTCCAAAGCAGCCTGCTGAGCCCCAAGTCAGGCTCAGCTGATGAGACATTCCTTTTACCCATCACAGCTGGTAATGGATGACACAGATCAAGTGCAAAGGCAAACCCTTAGTGAGCTATAGCAGGGCTTCCTCCAATGTTAATTTATAGAATCCTTCAGCAGGTCGAAAACCCTTTGTAATTTTTTTCTTTTCTGAACTATTTTCACTATTTCAGTGCTCTCCTTAGGCCTACATAAATGCTCTCATTTGTCTCCTCCCTCAGTCAATTTACATAATCCTCTTTGAAAAGATATGGTTAAATGCTTCTTAGTTCCACCTTGGATTGAATTTAAAGTGCCTTTATTGTTATTATCATTATAAAGCACCAGGTTTGCACCTGGGCAGGCTCCAGCTTTTTTCCAGGGCATCCTAGCTCTTTACCTCCATTTGTTCATTTATTCATTTCAACCCTAATGACAAACCTTGCTGCATGCACTTTGGAATGTAAGAGGTAATTTTCACCTGTCTCCCTTTCCACCCCGCCCCCACAAATGTCCACACATTTGCATTACTGTCTGAAGGGCTGCAGTTAACTGAATGGACATGTTTTCTACACATTTCTCCAAAAGTCATGCCTGTTTTTTGATTAAGTCATGCAAGCTATTACCATTCAGCTGAGAATTCAGACTGCAAAAAAGCATGCAGGTTACATCTATGAATTGAACTGAAAAATATCTCAAGTCCAGTTGCTGCATTATATCAGCAGCTTTTGAACTTTATGTCCTGATACAGATCTGCTAGCTTAAAAGCAAAGCATTGCTTGCCCTGAACCAGGTAATTTTCATATGGACACCTACACGCACTAAATTAGTGCAGAGTTGAATTTTCAGTAAACAGGCCTTCTTAGAAGTTGATCCTAAGATGCTCACTAGCATTTTTTGGTTTTAATGAAATGAGAACCATAATTACTAGGATGGGCTGTCATTTTGTGCATGGGGGAGGACAGGGGATATGAAGAGGGGCACTGTGAAATGCTGCTAAGGAATAGGAAGTGTGAGGAGCAAAAGAGATGTTGGAAAGTGTACACTGGAAGCCTAAAGTGAGATGAGTAGGTGAGTAAATGAGATACAGGAGCACGAAGAAGAAAAGACTGCAAAATTATTAGAGGCAACGCCAAGTAAAATGTTGTAAGAGACTAATCATGTTTAGGAGTCTGGAAAGGCAGCTCAAAATTTTGTCTTGAAAAGGCTGAGAATTAAGAGTTGTCGTTCAGCAACAATAGGAACTATCTCACATGTATTTAAGGCTGTATTTCAACCTTTAAAAGTTACTCCATTTTAGGGAGCATGTGGCTCAGGAAGAATATTTGCAAAGGTAAACTGAAGCTGCACAAACATGGTCTCTAAAAATCTTAAAGATTTGAAACTCAGTGTTTTTCAGGGTTGCTGACTAGTTATTTTCACTTGGCTAGGTTGGCAATATTGTTTTTTGAAATCAGCGCCCACTAATGCCATTATAGGGACAAGTAGCATGTAAAAGATCTGAAAAAGCATTTTCTTAGAATCTGTTTCTTTCATGTCACTTTTTCTCTGGAGTAACATGCTGTTACTTCTGTGAAAGTGGAAATATTACTACTAAATTAATGTTGTCCTGTTGCAGACACCTTCTGGCTCATTAACTTATTAAGAAAAACATGATGATACACCGTCATGCTGCTAAATATTTCTTCCTACATTAGCTTTCCAAAGGTAAAAAGAGATAAAATTGTTCTAGCAGCATCAGAACTACTGAAGCTTAATTTCTGTACTGGTTTGTCTGAAAGCAGGTTAATTTTCTTCATGCAGTTAGAAACTTTTCTTTTTAATAGCTAGCATGGTCGTTGTTTGGATTTAGTTTGAGAATAATAAGATAGCATCCCAGGACAGAATTAATGTTTTTCTGCAAGTAACTTTCCAGTGGTTTTGAGTTGGAACAAAGAGAATGTAAGAGCTTGCTAGTATCTTAGTTGTTGTTTGGGAGCTGAAGTCTGAGTACTCTGCCCCCAGGTGTGAGGCAGTGAGGAAGGAGGGCATAGATGGGACAGACTTTGACTGACATCCAGACTATCAATGAGAATATTCCATGCCATTAGCATCATGCTTCAAATTTAATGGGTGTTGGGTTTTCTGGCTGGGGAGACCCACTCCAGTTTAGCTCTTTTTCTGTGGAGTTCTGCTCTCTCTCCACAGAATCAGCTCTTTGGGACCAGGGTGCTCTCTTTCTCTCTCTCTCTTCCTGGGACTGATTGCTCAGTGCAGACGGAGTTTCTGAGGAAATGCATTGAGTATCACTTATTTGATATTCTATTCCCATTTTATATATGCTAGTAGTAGTAGTAGTATGTTAGTATTTTATTATTTTATTAAACTGTTTTTACTTCAACTCAAGAGTTTCTGTCTTTCAGTTCTCTCCCCTATTTGAATTGGGAGGAGGCGTGGAGAGTGAGTGAGCAGCTATCGTGGTTTTGATTGCTAGCTGGGGTTAAACCATGGCAGTTTCCTACATTGTTTTCCTGGAAGTCTTTTAAAATCTCTTCTACCAGTTACGTTCACCTTGTGAGGCTGGCATACATGTGTTTGATGCTGGCTCCTACAAATGCTGCTATTAGGGGCAAACAGGTGGCTGGCAGGCTGTACAAACACTGACCTGCCAGGCAGCTGGTGCTTCGTGGCTGCTGGCCTTGCCAAATGGGAACGGTCACGACTGAGTTTCGCCCAGTTTCTCCCAGTAAAGGGACACAGTAGAATCTGCACATCCATTTTCTGAAGCTATAAGACCCTTATCAAGCTACCTGTTTTGATTTGTTCCATCCTCTCTCATTTGATGGCACTGATCCTGGATACTGTAGCAGTATTTTTTTGTCCAGCTGTAAACCAGATGTTAATTACAGCTCAAATATGTTCCCAGTAGCTTTTTTGCATGAAACTGATACCTTGGCAAAACTGCAACTATGGTAACTCAAAATGCTTCCTTACACCCTCTCTGCATTTTCAACACTAGCTGGTGGTCAGCACTACCATTTCAATATGAGTTTTTGGTGGGGGGTGGAGGGAAAAGCTTTTCAATGTTTTATAAACAGCAGAGGCAGGACTGGCAAAAACCACCTGTGTCCTTAAGGACAGTTTTCCATGATTGAAGCTTCACATGCTACAGAAGCTTGATGCAGAAGGCTTTAAAAGTTTTATGTCTAGTTTGCTTTGGACTGATCTAAGAACTCCAATTTTCTCATATTTGAAAATCAGCTCTCAGATCTCAGAACAACTTTGAGAGAATATTAAAGCTCCCTGGGGAGGCTTAATGAAAGTGCTGAGCTGGCTTCCCTGTTCTCCCTTTACTATTCCAACAACTACTGATTAGAGAAGGACTTGTGTGCCAGGTTGCACTCACTGTCTGTAGAGATTTACTCACACAAACCCACCTTACAGAGAAAAAAAAAAAAATCAGGCTACTTGCAGCATTACGCATTCAAAATTTCACTGCAAGTTTTTTATTCTCTGGTACTGCCAGACAGACACAATAAGGCAATGGAAGGGGCTAAGAGAATGGCGCTTTCCCTAAAATAGCAGTCTGCAATAGTAGCAGCATGCTACCATCCACAGTCCAGCTGCTCAGCCCTGCAGCACCACAGGTACATTCCTCTTCTGCTTTTAATTATTTGTGATAGCTCTTAAATGCTACCCAGCCTCTGCCTTCCTACACTGTAGTCACTCACACTTTAGTTGCCATTGTCAAAAGGTTTCCTAAGAAGGCATAAACACATGCCAGTAAGGACAGAAAGCCAAGGAGCACTGGAGAAAGTCAATGCCTGGCACATTCCCTTCTGCAATGCCTAAATGCACCCGGAGCTGGCCCCAAGCCATTTGCTTCCTCTTGAAGTATAAAAACAAGCAAACACTGCAAAACCTCAGGCTCTCCCTTTAATCCTGTGCTCTTTTGGGGCAACAATCGCTGGGCTCTTCTCTCAGTAAAAAGACAGGAACTCCTACAGTGCTTACATGCACCTGTGAAGGCTAGTTTTATCTCCTCTTGTTAAGTTCTTGCCCAATCTCTGTGCTGCTTATTAGGTCTTTGGGGTTCACACCACATCCGTGTCTTGTCTGTACACAGAGCCTTCCTCTAATAAAAAAGGCTCCATATTATGTAGTCACTTTTCAGATTGGGTTGTACTTTAATTATCAGTGTAAACTGGAATTTTATTTGGTCTACGGTGAAAATATCATACTTTGAAATTAACCATAGTGCTAAGCAAACTAATAACTTCATAGGTTTTCTAGGAATGAAGCCTTGAGACTTAATCAAAAGGACCAACACTGGAGAAATTACTTTTTACATTTTGATTAAATCTATTTGAACCAATATAAGGAAAACGAAATATATATTGAGGGAAGAATCCAACAGAATAACATTGCTTTTGCATCATATATTAAAATAAAAAATAGAATATGTGAAAAATTTATTTTCAGCTGAAATTGGCTTAAGAGGAATAATCTTGAGATCTCCAAGGAATTCATCCTCCCTACAACCCCCCCAAAAAAGAAGTGAGTGAGAATGGAAAAATGCAAAGTAATTATAAAGGGAGCATTAATGTGTGAGAACTTGTAAAAATAAAACATTCTAGTATTGAAAACATGATGCTTTATAAGAAAGTACATACTAGAATTCATGTATATTTTTACAGTATGTACGTAACGTATATTTTTATGTTCTAGAATCCCACTATTAAGTATTTCCCTCAGCTACTGGGAAAGTACATATACATGTAAACTAATTTTTTCTGAAAGCAGCCTCCTGGCTCTCTGGGTTTGCAGACAAACAGAGAAATACACTGAATCATATCTGAGCATTTTAAAAACCGAAGAGAGCCTAACTGTTGATGAGTATACATGACAACAGAATTATCTCTAATGCTTATTCTTTTGACATTCCCCACAAAAAAAAAAAAAAAAAGTTGAAAGAATATTAAAATAATGAAGTCATGCTTAGAATTCCAGAAATGCCAGAATCAAACTTTAATTTTAAACTTAGATCTGTCTCAGTAGCTCATGTGTTATACCAAAGTCTTTATATACAAAAGATGGGGTTAGGGATACAGCAACAACCCCACACCAAATCATTTATAATCACCATAATGACTTCGCTGTTCACATCAACACCAACATGTAATGTCGGCATCCTGCAAGGAAAGGTAACACATAGCAGAATAGTACCATGTACCAAAAGAGGCAAAGGGTAATGAGCTACAGTAAGTAAAAAACCTGTCATATGTAACAAAATTTGATTTTCTTTTTTTCTTATTTACTATCCTTGAAGTTACAACTGCTACAAAATTATCTGCCAAGATCCTCACCATTAGAAAGCATTAGACCTGCTGATGATGAGGGAATTTATTTCTTCCGTTCTGCTCTTAGGTGTTGCTTTAGGACATATCCTCTCTTTCCCCCTAGAGGCTTCTTCATTCTGACCTGCAGAAATTCATATCTTCATGCTGCTTTTTCTCCCCTTCCCAGGACTTTGCTCTCCAATGCCCTGTGAGTAACATGAGCAGGGGGAATCAGTCAAGTGCCTCATGGCTCTGCTGATCTATGCTGTCGCCTTGCAGGGATGAAAGACTTCAGTGCACAACACCGTGAACTGTGCATAGGCTGGGAGCTGCATGATTTTCAGCCTTCAGGAGGGACAGGGAATCCCTCCTGTAGCAGCTAAATCTTCCTGTAAACTGTATGGGCACTCCAAATGCAAGCTAACCCTAGCTTCTGCATACTCACCTTTGCAACACCTTTATACTTGTGTGGATCTAACTGCAAATGTCTTTCCTTCCACCATGACTCCCTTTCCATTGCCTAGACATGAGTTACCCACAATTTCAGCCAAATCCCTTCCCTTCTGTCCTCAGTGAGGACTGTAAAAGTTGTCTTGTAAAAAAAGTGAGTCTTGTAAAAGTTGAGGGGTTTTGGACTGCATGCTAAAATTCCTTCTTGTCTCACTGCAGCCACTGAACACAACTCTCAGATTGTACCCTGTGAATGGCCATAGAGTTGATAACAATGCCTGATCCTTGATATCATGAAACTCAAGAGACGAAGTTTGCCATGAAATGTCTGCTTTCTAGTAGTGTCTTATAAACCGGTGTAATAATTATCCAGTTATAGGAGACGTTAAATATTCTAACCAAGGTGCAGAGTACAAGAATCCAAATTTCTTGATCTTGTCTCAGTGCATGATCCTGGAAAAATCTCTGCACTTCCTCATGCTTCTGTTTTCCTGTCTTCAAAAACTGTGTTTGTTCTTCTTTGGATGATAACATTGTATTTGAATAGACACTGAAGTTGGCAGTGAGCAACTTGCACAATCTAGATCTTACTGTTCCCCCTACATCTTGCCAAAAATAAAAGATAAAACATGCTACAGTTACTTGAAATAACTTCTAATTCGTGCTACATGCACTTAATCACAGTCATTTTAAAATGCGTTTATCTAAAACCTTAGATTAAATTTTGTAGAAGGGATGTCTAAATTCGGAAATTATTCTCTTGTTTTTATTAAAAGTCATGGAAAGTAAGACTGCATTCTTATCACATCTATTGCATTTATTATCTTGTGAAATACGGTCCAAGTACTAAAGTGTAATAGGATTCATGTGATTCACAAAGATTAAGAATATACCTCAGCCATCATGATAGTGCCAGTTACTTAATGCTCAAAAGCACCAATAGGCAGTAAATATAAGGCCTGAAACAAGAACTGGTGCTCAGAGAGAATGTTGGGATAGCTCACACAACTAGAGTGCTGCAATGAGGAGACACGGGGCTTGTAAGAAGGACAGACTGGGCAGGTCAGACAGGGACATCACCTTTTATGTGAGAGAGCAGTGGGGATGCATGGATCTCTGCCTTGCGATGGACGATGAGGCGGCTGGGAGCTGATGGGTAAGGGCTAGTGGGCAGACCCTAATGTTAGGAAACGTATTTATGAAGGGTTAGGAAGATTGACTCTGATGAGGGATGTGGGGAGGAATAGAAAGCTTTCTATAGGTAAAGGAAGGAAAAGGAATACTGGGGAAAATGTGGACCCACTGTTGAATGGGTCAGGGATCTAGAACTAAGGGACATGGGAATGGCCGAAGTAGTCAACGCCTTCCTCACTTCAGTCCTTAGAGGTAAAGCAATCCCAGGTCACTAAGACCAGTGGGATAGACTAGGGCAAGCAATAATTATCCTTGGTGGAGGAGGATCAGGTCACAGAACATTTAAACAGACTGGATATTCATACGTGCACAGGACCTGACCAGTTGCATCCACGAGTGCTGAGATGACCCATGTCGTTGTGATGCCACTCTTAAGTATCTTTGAAAGGTCACTGCAAATGGGAGAGGTCCCTGAAGACTGGGGAAAAAGCAAATATCATCCCTATCTTCAAGAAGGGCCCATAGGAGGATCCAGAAAACTACAGACTGATCATCCTCACCTCAGTCTCAGAGAAGGTGACTGGGAGCAAATAATCCAGGATACCATTTCCAGATATTTTGAGGAAAACGTGACTGGGAATAGTCAGCATGTATTTATGAAGAGCAAATCCTGTGTGACCAACCTGATAACCTTCTATAATGAAATGACTGGCTTGGTGGATGAGTGGAAAGTGGCAGTTGTTTATCTCCACTTCAGCAAGGGTTTTGACACTGTCATCTGTAACATCCTTAGACAACCTGATGAAGTGCGAACTTCAAAATGGAGGCTGATTGACAACTGCCTGAACTGCCAAGCCCAAAGGGTTGTAGTCACTGGCACAAGGTGCAGCTGATGTAGGGTGGTCACTGTGGGTGTGCTACAAGGATTGAGACTGAGTCCAGTGCTGTTTAATAATTTTATTAATGGCCTAGAGATAGTGGCACAAGAGTGCAACCTCAGCAAATTTGCAGATAATTCAAAACTGAGATGAGTGCTGATATTCAGAGGGACCTGGACAGGCTGGAGAAATGGGCCAACAGGAACATCATGACGTTGAAAAATAGAAAATGCCAAGTCTTGTACTTGGGGAGAAATAACCTCCCACACCAGCACAGGCTGAGGTCTGACCAGCTGGAAAGAAGCTTTGACAAAAAAGGCCTGGAAGTCCTAGAGTTTGAGTACGAGCCAGCGACGTGCTCTTGCAGCAAAGGCCAACAGCCTCCTGGGCTGCATTAGGAAGAATGATGTCACCAGGTGGGGCAATGTCATCCTTCCTCTCTGCTCAGCCCTGGTGAGAGACATCTGGAGAACTGTGTGCACTCCTGGGCTCTCCAGTGCAACAGAGACACAGACATACAGTAGTGAGTCCAGCAAAGGACCACAAAGATGATTAAAAGACTGAGGCTTCTGTCATACAAGGAAAGGCTGAGAGAGCTGGGAGTCTTTAGCCTGGAAAAGAGAAGGCTCAGGGAGATATTATCACAGTATATAACTACCTGATGGGCAGAGTAAAGAAGATGGACCCAGACTACTCTCAGTAGTACCCAGTGATAGGAGAAGCAGCAACAGGCACAAATCGAAATACACAAAATTCCATTTAAACATAAAAAGGAACTTGTTTTAATTGTGAGGGCAGTTGAACACTGGAACAGGATACACAGAGAAGCTGTGAAGTCTCCATCCCTGGAGATAATCAAACTTGGGTGGATACAGCACTGAGCAACCTCCTGTGGCTGTCCCGTTCTGGGCAGGGGTGGGACTGGGCACTGTCCAGAGGTGCCAGCCAGCCTTGATGCTTCTGCAGTTCTATGGTTGGAACCCCGGTGAGACACAGTGCTCAGGTCTCCTCTGTGCTGGCTTGGCTGCTGAGCTGCCACCCCCAGTTTCTGCCCTACAGTTCCGTGGCCAGCAGCCTGGTGAGAGGGTTCCGCACACCCAGGATACCCCTGCTTACCCTGGCCCACAGGCACCCACATGGCTGGTTGCTCGCTGAGAAATTGCATGTGGTGCTCCCAGCAGGGAAGGAGTTCACACCCATGTTTGCCAAAGCACTGGAACCTGTTTCATCCCTAGGATGATGAGCCAAGCTTACGGAGCAGGCTGCTGACCTGATTATCAGGCTCTTGGAAATCTTACTTCTTCTTGACTCCTCCTGGTTGAAAGAAGCTGCAGTCCAGCAGCCCAAGTCCTCTGATCAGCCTCTTGGGACAGCCCTTTTGGGCAGTCACAGCCCACCGTGCTTGACCACTGCTGCTGCAACAGACTTGTCTGCCCCCATTTCACAGCCCTGCAGCCACCACCAATAGGCACAGCCAGCATCTTCACCTGCTTCACACCTCCACAAACAAAGACATGCCTGGTTTGCTGGGGTGCAGCTCAGAGCCAGCAAGGAGCTGCAAGAGCTCCACAAGGACTGATGTCATCGTGTCAGGCGGCGTGTGATAACCCAAGTATTTGCACGGCAGCCCACACGCCTGTGGCTTGCACACAAAGCACTTGTGCCAGCTGTGAGTACTGTGTAAGATCATCCTCCAGAAGGTTTCCCAGGCCAGTGACAATGAGCTGAGGAATTCCATAGAGCCTCAGTCAAGTAAATGGGACTGTGCCTGTGCGGAAGGGGCCATGCACTTTTGAGTCTTTTTACATGCTTGTAATTTTGGATGCTGCCAAAAAGAAAAAATAAATCCCCAAATAGCTACAGATTTTAAGCTTTAGTATGTAACAGGTTTTGACAGATTTGATTGTACCAATTAAGAAATAAATGAAAATACACATAAGAGGCTTGAATAAATGTTTTCTCTAGTCTCACTGTAATGGGGAAAAAATGTCATGTGAAACCTTACATATTTATACCAAAAGCAGGCCACAATTCCCTTTATTGTATATCACAACTCCCACTGAAAATTTGTTTTTTCATAGCATTGTATGTGTTTGGCTAACTGACTCAATATGCAAAGTATTATACCACAAACAAAGTTGTATACAAATGTTAGGCCTACCTGGACCCTGGACTGGTCTACTCTAGCCCAGCCTAGTGATGAAGTATCCCCATTTGACTACAACAAAGAAGCCAAATCTATGTAAACAAGGGGACGATTTTGTTTATGATTGCATGCTGAATTTAAATTAAGATCTACTAGGCATATGTTCTTGAGGGTGGATGGTTGTATTAGAGCAGCTCTCTATTAGATTTCTAAAATTCATCTGCAAAATTAACCACTCATGGAGTAGGTAGCACATTTCTCACAAAGAGTCCTGTGTGTTGCATTCTCAAAAAACATTCATTTACTACTTCAGCTATCTGAATTTTTTTTTTCTAGAAAGGGAAACGCTTACTTGGTCTTCACAGCTGTTATGAAGTCCAGCCACAATTTGGTGAAGGCAAGGACCTGCACTAACTCAGCAGGACATCAGAGTGCAGAAAGTGACAATTAATTACTTTATCCTTTGTCAGTGTCTGGAGTGGATTGATTTAATCAGAACAGATCAAGGGGATAATCCCATCTAACCCACAGACTTTCACGCCATGGCCTTTGAGCATAAGGGAGAAATTTTAAAGACTCATGTGTGGCCAGACAGCTGAACACCTTCCCTGGTGTCTATACAAAAGACAGTGCTTAGACTCTGGAACCTCTGGCATTGCCACATCTACAAAGGTCATCAATTCGACATTGTTCTCTGACATCAGAAAGTTGGAGCAAAACGATTTTTGTAGAAATTGTTTAAATGACTGTCCTAACTCCGGTTAAATGACTACAAACCCTGAATTCAGTAATAAAAGGGATTTCTTCCAGGATTAGGGCTGGAGATTTCAGTCATTTTCATAAGGAAAAGTGGATTCTCAGTGGCTGGTATAATCTCAGATTTCATATGGCAACAAACAAATCTGTATTCATTTATTTAAGATGCAGTGTGGCTTAACAGATGCCTACTCACTGTTTTTTACATTTGTTACATCAGATACTGAAGAATGATTAATTTCTTTTATACTGGATTTTTACTCATTATATAGGTAAAACTGCTCTAGCAATATATCTCAGTGTGATTTTTAAAATCATTACTGATACTTCTGGTTTATTACAAACTCAGTGTAACAAAACTGTGAGAGACTTTAAATACCAATTAACACATCAAGCTTCTAAATTAACTACGGATATGCCTACTACAGCATTTTATTTCGTATCAGCAGTGCATTGTCAAGGGAAATGTCCTAATACTCCCACTTATCATGTTTAGATTATCTTCATGATACATTCTTGGTGCCTGCAAACATCCTGTGCCTTTTCACAACACCTTTCCAATGCAACCAAACTGGAAAATGCATTCTTCTTTTACTACAGTATCCAAAAGAACCATGACAAGCAGACAGACAGTGTAGCCTCCAGATGTGCACTAAGTTGCCTATCCCTTAACATCAACATCTACATATATATTTTTCGCTTTCTCCCCCTCATTATGAGCACTCACAAGAATGGAAAAGACAGAAACCAATAGGACTGCAATTCAGAGAAAGTAAAAGGGCTTGGTTCTTCATATAACAGTTGCTAGACAGTTGGCTCTTCCTGACAAAAGATGTTGCAAATGCAAAGCTTATACATGAGTTTAAGGGGACACTGGACAAATTCTTGGAAAAGATTCTCTGAAGGTTATAAAAAAGACAGATCACGCAGGGTTCAGAAAATCCCTGAACTGAAAATGGTCATAAGTTGGCAAAGTTAACAAGTGAAATCCAGGTACACGCTTGTTCTTGCACTTCTCTAGGCATGAACTCATACTAACTGGGCCAATAAGATGTATTAGATATACCCACGGTCTTAATCAGTTTTCCTGTTCTCACACACTTTAATATCGTGTATTGTGTTTATACTGTTTCATAAGACATATAGATATGTGTTCTGTACAACACAGCCGATAGGAATGCCTTATTGTATGTTTCAGATACGCTACAAATGACAGACTGTATCTGAAAACCATTTGGAAATGCGAACAACCTACAAAGTGGATTTAACAAAAAATGGGCTAAGTTGTGTGACATTACTAGACAGACTAATTATGACCTTATAAGAAATATACAAACTCTATAACATTCTGTATTTTGGAAAAGTCCCGAGGGATGGCAGCATAGTTTTCCTGAAGATCAAAAACTGAAAGCATTACATATCCAGTATCAGAAAAAAAAGTTCACAAGAATAGCCTTTCTTCCACTGTCATTCTCAACACAAGAAAATGCAGGATAAATTCCTGCATGTGAAACCAATTATCTTTCAGAGGTGTTAAAGTTTTGATTCTGACAACAAAAAGCAATACTTTTCAAAGCATATGAGCAACTTCCGTCCAACTCTGTTTTAGTTCAGTGGTGAAAAACTTTGATTATATTTTGATTAAGAAGAGGGCATCGATTTCTTTTAGATATACAGTCCATTCTGCATCTAAATATGAAATACAAGGTTTTTAACAGTACAACCACTTTTAATAGCTTTTTCATACTTCAATTCAGCAGGTTGTTTTAATACTGCCATTAGTTACAGAAATTCTGTGATGCGACTGAACATTTTTATTGATTATCTTGCAATGGGTTAAGTGCTGACAAGGAAATATATCATTTCTTCACAAATTAAGATGAGACATACGTTCTTTGATAAAGATCAAATTGATAAGATAGCGAGAGAAAAAATTGTAGAAATGTATTTAAAATTATTTTGTATCCTTATTAAATTAGATTCCTTATGGTTGTGTATCATCTTAGTGTTTCTGGCTACTGTTGCAGGTGAGTGAGTGTGAGCTCTCGAAACATCCAGAGGCTGAAGATCCCAGCAGAGCACCTCAAGATTAGGTTCCACAGTGAGTAGTAAAACATAGCTTCAGGTTTAGAAGTGCTGAGTTTTATTGATTCAAGATTGTTGTTATAGACTTAAAGCTTCATTAGTTAAGGTTTTATTTTTATATACTTAAATTTTTCGGTTTTTTTTGTAAATAGGTGTTACAGCTAGAATGGTTACATGCAGCCTTGAAAACCACAGTAAGTCTATTACGTTTTGAAAATGCTTTAGTGGTATGTAAGAACAATTTACGTCTGTTCCTGTAGGGACAGGTGTAGTGGAGTGGTTGTAGAGTACGCAAGGCAAATGTCAGGTGCTTGTAGCAACAGGCATGAGAGACACGTCAACATTACCAACCCGTGTTGGTTAACACATGTGATACAGACCAGTACATTGGAACTGCAATGAATGACCTATGGGTTTTACAGAGATTACAGGCAAGTGTTACTGGCAACATAGGCAGCAACAGCCGAGCATGGAGCTACAGAGATACTTGGCAGGTTAGCGAAGAGCTGCAGCTGGGAATGCAAAGGGGCAAGAGATGCAGTGTAGTGGCCATGGGACGTGCAGGCACCGCGCACAGGCAGAAAGCCACCTGTGCTCGGTCACATCCCCCAGCCCACACGCAGAACGCACACTCAACCGGCCAGGCAACGAACAGCCGGGTTTCACCGCTGTCCGCACCGCACGTCAGGCAGGGCCGGTCGCTCGGCAAGGCCAAGCGCACCCAGGGCAGCCACTGCGCCCCAGGCCCCAGGCCCGGCCACAGCGCGGCTTGCGCCGGAGGGGCCGGGGCGGACAGGGCCACGCCGGGCCGCAGCGCCGCAGGCCCGGCCCCGCCGTTCCTCCCGCCTTAAAATGGCGGCAGCCGGACAGCTCCACCAGCGCCGGCCGCTCCTCGCTGCCATTTTCCGAGGGAGGGAGGCGTGGGGCGCCTGTCACAGGCTGCGCTGGCAGGGGGAGGGCGGCCGCCGCCGGGCCCAACTTCCTGCTCGTCCCGCCCGGCGGCGGGGGCTGCGCGACCCCCGCCGCGACCCGCGCGCCGCAGCCCGGCGCCATCCGCCCCGCCCGCCGGAAGTGGCGTCAGGCGGCCGCGGGCACGGCCCAGGCAGCACCCGCGCGGCCACGCCCCTCGCCGCGGGCCCCGCGCCGCCGCCCGCCCGCCCCGCCGCCTGCCCGCCGCCCCCGCGTGCGCACGGACCCCCCCCGCGGCCCCCGCGCCGCAGCGGGGCCCAGGCGCCGCCCGGTCTGGCTGGAGGAGCCGCCCCCGCCCGCCCCGGCCTGTCCGTTAGGGCAGGCCCCGCCTCTTCCGGGCCTCTCAGGCTGGGCCGCCGCCTCCTCCTCCCTCGCTCGCTCTCCCTTTTGTGAGTTATAGCAACCGTTGCCTTGTGAATCAAGCGCCATAGTCACCGTAGTCCTGGCGACTGTTACCCATCAACAACAACCGCTCCTCTCCTGCTCCTCCTCCTCCTCCTGCTGCTGCTGTTCCTCACCCCCTTCCTCATCGTCACCCACAACAACAACAACAACAACAACAGCCACCTCCAGCAGCAACGACAGCGGGAACGCCACCGCAGCCCGCCTCAGCCCAGGTGAATGTCCGCGTCGGGCGCACGCCGGCCCTCCCTCCGCTCTCCCTCCCCCTCCTCGCAGCATCCGGGCCGGGGCTGCTCCCTCGGGCTGCGCGCTTGGTTGCGGTGCAGCGGAGGGAACGCGGGTCGCCCTCCCGGCTCCCCCGCGCCTCCCCCACTTCGTCCCTCTTGTTCGTTCTTCTCCCCTCGGCTCCCCTGCACCCCGGCCCCGCTGTCCGCCCCCCCCTTCCCGGGGGTGGTTTGCCGTTGGGTGGGGAGCGCCTTGCGGAGCGGGGCGGTTGGGATGGGGGTGTCTGTTGGGCGGGGAGGGGAGCTGGCCGCGGTACGGAGTGAGGAGGAGGAGAGGCTTGGCGGTGATGGGGACGGCGGCACGCTTCTGGGACCTCCAGACAATCGCTTGAATGCGGTGGGTATGCATCTTCCTTGGACTCTCGTTTGCACGGATGAGGGAGTGTGGAAATCGGGGAACGAGGCTCTGGCCGCAGTCTAAGGTTACTGACTTTAAACCCCAAAAAAACCGTGGGGGTGGGAGAGAAGATGCAGCCAGAGACGGGTCCTCTAGCCCACCGGGGAGCAGGGGGTGTTTTTCCCCTTTCACTTGTAGGGGCCTTGTTCTGATTTGATGTGACTGCTGAATGCTGCAGATTTTTGTGAACTCACTATGTCTTTTAATGATGCTCTCACGCCATCGATCATATCAGTCACGTTTCTGCGCTTTAAATGTTTCTTTTATTCATAATTAATGTTGCTGCTTATTTTAGGGCGGGCTGTATTTTCTTTGTATTGTGAAGTGTTTTCTTGTTTACTCAATGCCTCCACCCATACACACACACAGAGTATCAGGGCTTTTTTCTTGCACTCCTTCTGCAGGGGGTTATTTTTTAAATGATGCGTTCATACTGCCAGTGTAGTATGGAACAGTGCATGTGTAGATCTAGTTTGTGCACAGTGAGTTATGTTCATGTGGAGAGAATCCATTTCCGTTTCCTTAAACTCTCGACAATGAAGGAAATCCAAGACATCGACTGTCAGTTTTTGTGCTGAACAGCAAAGAAAGGAGAAAACAAGACATAGTATTAAAAAAAAAGTCTTCGTGATTTTGTTGTTACTACTATATTTTGAGGATACATTTGGGAAAGAGAGGAGAGGCAGCTTTTTACCTATCAAGGAGCTGTAGTAGAAATTTTATTATTAATGAGGATGTTTTGCCTTTTTTTTAGTCCAAAATGCTTGTTTTTTTCATCTTTTTGTGATTGCTTATTAAGATCTAAAGATTTGTGTTGTCAGGGGTGTCAAATCGTACTTTATATACTTTTTAAATTCTTTGAGCTAAAGTGAATTTTTGGCATCTGTTATGGCAATGGAATTCTCTTTTAACTCTCCATATCCAGTTGCACTCTCCCTTTTTGACTTGTCAAACCATGTGTCATTGTGGCAAGCTTTTTTCTTTTTGAAGTGATGACTTATTTACTTTCTTATCGCCTTATTTATTAAAATAGTTAGGAAAAAGGATGTTCTTGTTTTTAATCTAAAACCTACGTTTTAATGGTATATATGATTTTTGTGTCTGTAGAACCCTGTGTAAAATGCAGGGTTTCTCATTACAGTTTCAGCAACAATATATTTGTCTGTCTCACGTTGGAACTGCCAATGAATTTGACAGGGACAATTTTTCCAAGAGGCTGTCAACTACAAAATGTGCTAAGTGTGCAATGTTGATATTAATATTTCTTCAGCTAAGGCATATTGGCTCTGGTTTGTTGGTTGTTTTTTTTTTTTTTAATGTATGTTTCATGGGCCAACAAGAACTTAGAAAATACCTTATTTTGAGTAATGACCCAAGGTCTTTACATTGTAATCTTTTAATGATTTTGCTCAAGATGAAACCACTGAGTGCTAATTTTCTAGGTCCTGCTGTCAAATAAGTTCCGAAGACATTAAGAATTTTCAGGGTGTGTTATAGTACTGTATCACTTACATGGCACATTTAAATCTTAATGTATTTGTTATTAGTTTTATCGAGTAGTTTATGAGATTCATTGGTTGCGAAATCATTGCTGGCATCTCCTGTTGTTGAAAAGAGAAGATGTCAGTTCTGCACCATGCCTTTCTTGAGTAGCCCTCTTACAGTGGGACAGAGTACTGCTCAGGATTGAATCCTTCCTGGGCGTTGAAATCTGTCTTTGCAGAACAGATATCCTGACCCCTGGTAGCAAAGGAAAGTGTGTGCCTAGGCTATGAGACAAACTTTCTGTTTTAACTCTGTGGGGAGACCTACAGAGGTTTCTTAAAATTTGGATTAAATGTACATGATTCTGTCCAGAAACAAAGGCTGGTTTAGTACTATTTAGCCACATTTTATTTAGGCGATGACTGCAATTTAGAAACTAATGCAGTTGTAATCACCTATTTTAATAATATTGACTGTACTGAGAAAAGTATTGACTCTTTATTCTCTCTGAAATACTGTAATGATCACAGATGAGATCTGCATTATGCATTCTGATTCCCTGATGCCTTCAGCTATTGAGATAGTTGGTGTTTGTGATGGTAACCAGTGTTTGAACATGAGGTGGCTTGTGATTTTTTTTTTGTTTTGTTCCTTGGTTTTCATGACTTGGACTACGTAAATATCTGATTGTGTTTCGGCATACCCTAATAGGCCTTTCAGGATCATACATGCTCTGTTGTGATGTTTGTGAACTAACCTAAATTGTGCTACTGTGGAGAAACCTGTTGTGTAATGTAGTGTAGGTAAATGAAATGGGAATCAAAGCCACAACGCTGTTAAAGAGTTTAAAGTTTGGGTGCTTTATTTGATAATTAGGTTCAGGTTTGTTAGCATTAACCCATTTCTTGTTCCTGTCGGTTAATCACAAAACTATCTACAGAAATAGATGCTACTGTTTCTTTGCGTTTACTAAACTCTACATTGAGAGGGAAAGCTGTTACTCTTTTCCTCTCTTTTTAGTTAAAATGTAAGCAAGTATCTAAAATGCAACAATCTTTTATCATTGCAGTTCCTTTTGGTGTTCTAGCTAGTATTTCTGGTTTTCATGCTTTACTTTGTCCTCCTATGAAAGGCTTCAGTGGTACTGTAGTGCCCTTGTAGTTGGAGTTCCATTTCAAAATCAAACTTTGTCAAATTAACATATTAGAATACCAAAAGCAATATGTTTTTAAATTATGAATGAAACTACTTACTTCTTTACTAAAAATGAGGGCTGAAAAATTAATGAGCCTTTTAAAATGAATAGGCTAATATTTAAGATGATGTTTTTCTGTTAGCCACAAGTTTATGTATTGCTGGTAAAGTTGGTTGTCAATTGTAACAATATTTCTGTTTTCTCACAGATGCTATGTGTACCTGTATTTTGGAAATTTGAGGAGCAGTACATATATTGATTTGGCTAAATCTAGTTTGTTAGGGACAGATGGCTGATTTAAACAGGTGTCACTTTCATTTCTTGTGCATTGTGTCGAGACTTCCAGAGGTTTACAAAAGAGCTGCCTAAAGCAGGTGGTGAGCTCTGCTTCTGCGATTAGCAAAATGTACTTTTGTAGGCAATTATTTTCCCAGTGACTAGGTACATTTTAATAGTTAACTTGTCATATCAGAGTTTGAAGTGTTCTGTATAGTACAATCATGTTATTTTTTAATTCTTTTCTCATTGGACTTCTAAAAGATATGTGACTGTTTGGGTGTGAAATTTAGTGCCTTATGACTCTGTGGTTAGCTATAGTCCTAATAATTTTCATGCTCACCAAGAGAAGATATATTGCTTGATGAAATATTTTGTTTCACTAGATTTCTTACCTTTACTTTTCTTCTTGAAGAATATTTAACTTAAGAATATTTTAATAGGAATGGCCTGTTATTTAGAACATGGGATTAATGTTTATTTTTTGTTACTTTCTTTGAAATACAAACAGGAAAGAAAATCCTAAAAATTCTGTCATTGAAATACATTCATAATCTATATGAGAGTTGAATAAATCTTACTGAAGTCTTTCTACTTTTTTTTTTCCTGTGCATTGCAATATAGCAAATTTACTATTTTGGCAATATTATGCTAAAAATGTTGAGAGAAATGAGCTGCTCCATATATGAGTATGTGTGTGTCTGTATACACATACACACTTAAAATATAATCTCTGTTTGTTGAAAGAGAACAAATAGTTGCATGTAAATGATGTCTGTATAGCATATAGCTGAAACAGTTTCTACTGACTGAAATAAATTTTTGCTGATCTGAAAAGCTAGGTGAACTTACTTGAGAGATGCATGCATTTTGGAGTGGTGTTTATTGTATGTTATACATTCTGGGAGAGAAAAAAATGCACCCCTCAAAATAACCCAAACCCCAAACCATCAAAAAACAAATAAAACCCACCAGTTCAGAAGTTGTATCCTCTACATATGTATGAGTGCCACTATGTTTCATTCCAATAATTTCTATATGGATATATGAACCCAACAGATTACAAATTCATTCTTGTAACTTCTGTAGTTTAATAGTGTCTATTATTTTGCCATACACTGTGAGATTAATACAGCAATGCTTTTTTTGTGCATATGGGTGGATTATAGTGTCTAGTTCAGTGTAGTTTCCTTTTGGAAGTATTTGCAAAGGTGGATGCCAGAATTGGGAGAGTACACCTTAAATTGCTTGGTTTTGCACACTATCTTCAATTGCTTTTCCTGTTCCATCGTGGTAAGTTGTTTGTCTTTGGTCCCCTAACTGTCCAATATAGTGGCCCAAAATCAAGAGATGGTGGGCTATATTGTAAGTTGTATTTAATAAAGGATTTTCGTGTTTTACAATATACATTTTAATGAGACTTGAAAGTTTAAATTCTAGCAATTCAAACTTACTTTGTAAATTCCTAACTTATTTCTAACCCTACTTGTTTAAATTCTTACATGACATCCATAACAATGCTATGGGAACACCAACGATTGTATATTAATCACTAAATTTGAGTGTACTTGTAGCATTTGTAACTTTTATTTGTGAATTACAAGAGAAAAAAAGTATCTAGCGCTATTTTTAAAGGTCATTTCATCCACCCATGGACCCACTACATTGAATATAGCTCAGCTTCTTAGACGTTCTCTGAGTAAATAATTTCTTTAGTTCTTTCATGTTGTTCTTATTGAAGTCTTATTTCAAATAAGTTTATAAGGTCTTTAAGACAAGAACTGTGTCTTTAGATTGTGTTCAGGCTTTGGATGCTGCCACTACAACTTATGACTCAAAGCCATGTTAACTGCTCATCTGCCAAGTAAATGGCTTCTCTCTTCTATTACTTCATAATAATTAATCTGTGTTTTCTGTTACATACAACCTCAGGGATATTTTCTAAACACTTAAAGGTGTAGTTAAGTCATGTGACATAGCAAAGCAGAAACAGAAACAATCAAATCTCTTAAAAGGTACAGGATGTCACTTTGCAGGTGTCATTGAGTCAGTTTATTCTACTTCAGTAAAGGTGTTCTCTTTTCTTGGCTGATTAATAATTTTTCTGTGTTGTTAACTATATTATCTTGCAAAGAATGAAAATGTTTAATACTATTCTGAGCCAGAACTACTTACAACACAGTTCCTAAGGCTATAGATAGCTATTTATTATGTTTCTGTGGAGCTAAAATTAGAAAATACATTTTTATCTCCAACAAGTTAGTTAATGTCTGCTGAATTTTGATGCATTGTATAATGTTTCTGGAGTACCCTTGGTCTGATTTTCTTTCCCCTCTAGGATACCTAAATTCTGGGAGGCGGGGCAGGGGAAAGCAGTCTTGCTTACTTAGCCCCCTTAATCTGACAATGATATTGGATGTTAATAGGCTATCTGAAGGGTTTACTTGCTAGTGGATTAGATGACCAGGATTGTGAATTTGAGCTAATGTCTTTTGATGTGACCAACATTATCCACAAAACATTTACAGACGTTGCTATTGATCTGTGTAGCCTCGTCTAAACAAGAAGAGATACTATCACCTGAATGTTTTCTTCCTTATCCCTTGGTAGTGTTCTGCACTTTGAACAGCTGAGAGTGCAATTTGACAGTGCAAGTCTTAGATGACTTGAACTGCAAAAATGAACTGGTATTTACTAAGGAGGACTAAATCTACTCATTATAGGTAGGTGAAAGCAAAAATAACAAAATAATTGTAGTTCTCTTACCAGTGGAAGAAGTGGTAAATATCAGGATTTCTGTCTTATGTTAAAAGTCTCATAAATTTGAAGATTCACCTTCTATTTAACTGCTGCAAAAAGTTTTCAGAATTCTCCACTAACTTCTTTTTTTCTAATAAGGTGTGTGCTGTGTTCCTACCTCTGTATTGTTCTGTAGCTTGATGTAAGCAGGAGAGACAATAGAGTTACAGCTTTAGTGAAAAAATAATGTTTCCCACTCTGCATTGTTGTTGACGAGATGTCCACTTCCTCCTGTACATTTCCATCCTAGACTGACGAGGTGTAGTTCTTCCATAGGAAGGACATGTGGCTGTACACAAGGGATTTTCAATTTGTATTTCTATTTAAGTTTTTACACACTAAGTTTATTATTAGGATTCAATGTTAATTGCTTTGGGTCTCTTGGAGAATTTGGAAAGATACAATAATGAAAATTTAAAACTACTTGCCTTATAAACCCATGCTCGCTTTTTAAAGTGTGTTTTAGGAAAAGAATTGTTCTATAATCACCATTGTTAAACTAAATTTACTCAAAATTTCTGATTAAAAAATTAATATAATGATCAGATCATGCATTTTACAGTTATTGAAAGTTAATGTTTAACTAAATATCTATAGCTCTAAAGACCACTGTGCTCATTTATAAAATTAATATAGGATTTATGAAAACTGTCTAGAGTACTTCTGCAGAAAGGTCTGGCTGTATTCAGAGTTACATTAACCTTTGCCAGTGAGGAGCAGTTGAACTATCTGCATAGTAGCTGACTTATCAAATCGTTAGCCACGAGGTGGAATTGAGATACTACTTTGTTGAGCGAGTGGTAGCTAAGGTCATGTCAATAGGCAGGTTTCTGTTTAGTATTTAGTTCACTCCTATTTTATTTGGTCCACTCTTCGTTAAACCACTTCAACTGAGTTGCAATTTGCAAGATAGTTGATAAATAACTCTTCCATATGCATTTTATTATTTGCTATCAGATTTAGTGAATGGAAAAATGTACAATCCAGTATGTTTTAAACTCCTCGGAGTTGATGCTGTGAAATATTAGTAGCAGTTCCCTGTAACTTCTAGGAAGATTACTCTTTGGACTTTCTGAAAGGCACAAAAGCTCTTCTGTGAACTATACCATCCTTATGGTTGTTTTAGGGACTAAAACATGCTTAGCTTTAGAATGGAGATGTGTTGTACAGAAATGTGGCTCCATTCCCTTATTTTGTGGAAATCCTTTTGTGTTCAGATTCTGGGTTTTGAAGTGAGGCAAGTGTAAATGAGCTAAGATAAAAGCACGATTTTTAATGGTATTGCCTCTCTGTAGCTTTCCAGGTGCTTCCTAACTGAAGGTTGTCCTGCATTCCTCTGTTTTTCTACAACTGCTCTGAAACTGCTTTGTACCATAAGGAGTGTAGTCCTAGCAGAGTATTGCAAGGAGCAATAGTGAGCAGGTAAATTCATAGTGGTTTTGGTGCACTAGGTCCATAGGTTTGTGGAGATGTTAGGGTCTTAGGATTTTCCCAACCTCAGACTGGTTTACAGAATTCGGGTTTTGTGACTGGAGTACACTTCACTAGCAAACTTACGTCAAACCCAGGGAAGGTTTAATTGCAATAGACTGAGAATTAGAGTTGGTCCTACAAAGCAATAGCACAATTTATCATGCTGGTTTATGGAAAAGAGCTTCTCTTGGTGGTTTAAAGTTTGTTTTTATGCTGGTTTTGTTGCAGTTGTTTGGTGTGTTTTTTAAATGCTGTTTCAAGTCTTCCAGATGGTCTGTAGTCTAGCGGTATAACCTTACGAGCTTGTGCTGTCTGGAATGTTCAGATTTCAGGTACCATCTTATATCAGTAGTTGTTTGGGGAGGCAGGTCTTACTAAGATTTAAATTTCAAATACTAAGATTACCTGCCATGATCCCGATACAAGCCAAGTTTCCTTGACTCTGTTGAGGGATTGTGATGAATTAAATAACATGTGATACTGGCCTGTATTTTTGATCACAGGTGATCCAATTCCAGAAATTTGTGGGGACAGAATTTTCTTAACTTTTACAGTCGAGGCTTGAAGATGTTCAGCATCTTCACTGATTGTCCTTGCCTTAGTATATGTATTCTTCCTGATTTAATTCTGAAGAAACTGAGATTTCTTGACTAAAGGGAAGAGCTAGACATGGGATCATGACTTCAGTACAGTGACCAACTTTCATGACCTAATGAAGATACATTATTCATGTGGTCTTGAGTATGTGTGTGACAAACACATTTCAGGCAACTGAAATGAAGGGGAATTTTAGGATTACTTTGTATATGGAAGACTGCCTTTTAGGGATTCCCACTGCTTGATTTCAAGATGACATACTAGGTTGTATGGTTGGAACCTGCAAGAACTCAGTGCTGTAAATCTCAGCACCCTGTAATGACTTGTGTCCTCAGCACAGTCATAAACTTGGGATACTCAAAGGTTCTTATGTCAGCATAGTTGTGTTCTTGGTTACATGTGATGATCCAAGGACAGTAACTCTTCAGACACTGCTGAATTTCTTAAAAGCTCAACATCAACAGGCAGACCATCTGTAGCTTACTGAAACAAGGTTAAGCTGTAGCCAGCAGTTCATTTTTTTTTCCTGTACTGAAAATAACTAATGTTTTTAATAAAGTGTAAGATTTTTCTTCCCACATTCATAATATAGGAAAAGGTATAAGGCAGAAAAACAGATGTGTCTGGTGGATAAGAAATTGGAAGTTATGTTTTGGTCATCTGTGATAAAGGTAGGTCTGTGTGTGGGAAGTTCTGATCAGAAATGCTAAAGGACTTGTTCCAAAGTTTGTTGTACAGGAAGGGCAATGTAGCAGGGTTTGGCCACTAAAAGTGGCTTGAAGATGTAAGTGGGTGTTAATAGTGGGGATTGAGAGGTTGATTGATAATATGTTAAGTCCTTTAATAAAATTAGCTGTGTCATCTCCAAAAACTAAGCTGCCTGGTCACAAGTGTAACTTTGTTTTATAGCTATGCTTCTGAACTCCCAACAGTCTGCTCTCATTGGCTAATATTTATGTTTTGCTTTAAAAAATATGTTTATTCTACATGGAATACTTCTGTCTTTCATGTACTTATTCAGAAACTTTTTACATACTCTGCAGCGTTTAACCTGCTAGTATGGAAGTGGTTAAGTTTGCCATAAAACCAAAGGAGCAGAAGGTGCTTAGGGCACTCAGTGCTGTGTGGTGTCCTGTTTGTTTGTTTTTCCTCAAAGAGTGAAAGAAATGTGGCAGATAATTTCATGGGAATAAGAATCATATAGCAGGGCATCACTTTTTAATCTAGGTGGCCCAACCTTGTCAAATGGAATTACTTGTGTTATGGCAATGGATAAAACTGGTGATTTTGACATCACTCACTGCTGTCATGCTGTTTCTGTATTACATATGTTTTCTCAAATATGGTTGACCATACTTCACAGAGTGTTAGAAAGTGCATCTTTATTGGTTATGAATATGGTATTTTTGTGCTACTTAGTGAAATCTAGTACAAAAGTGGTCACTGAAAAAAGGACTCTCTTTTGACCTGCTTCTACAGTAATATACTGGCCAAAAGGGAGAGAAATACCAGTCCTGTGCAGCTGTCTAGAGCTTCAGGCCCTCAGCCAATAATCTGTAGAACATGGGCTGGGGAGAGCGTGGCTGGGAAGCAGCTCAGTGGAGGAGGCCCTGGGTCCCTGGTGGCAGTGAGTGTGGCGTGAGCCACAGCATGCCTTGGCAGTAGGGAAGATCAACAGTGTCTTATGGCCTGAATGAACAAGGGTATAGGCAGGAAATTGAGGAAAATTATCATCTCACCCTTCTCCACACTTATTAGGCAACATCTACGTCCATATCTAGTTTTGCCTGCACCCTCCTGCCATTATGGGAAAGATGTTGGTAAACTGGAGTAAGTTCAGCAGAGGGCACTAAGGCAGTCAGGAGCCAGAGCACACATGTCTGTGATGGGACACTGAGGGACCTGGGCTTGTTCAGTCTGGAGAAGAGAGAGTTTCAGGGGTCCTAACAGCAGCCTTCCCTAATACCTACAAGGAGGTCATCAAGAAGAAGCCAGGATTTTCACAGCAGTCCATCATGGAAGGATGAGAGACAATGTTCATAATTTGAGGCAAGAGAAGTTTAGACTGGAGATACGGAAAATCTTTTCCCTCGTGAGTAGAGCCCAGCAATGCAGCTTGGGCCAAGCAAGATTTTGCCGTCTCTGTCCTTGGAGATTCTCAAGCCCTGACTGGATAAATCCCTGAGGAGCTAGTCTGATGCCAAGTCTGAGCCTGTTTTGGGCAGGAAGTTGGACTTGAGAGCTCCTGAAATCCCTGGCAGCCTGAACTACGCTATGGTTTTATTTGTGATTCTCACTCTACAGCAGAAGTTCCTAGGCTGTGCTCTGGTTTGTCTTCTTTTTCTTGTTAGCCAGTGCCATTTCTTATGGGCTGCAACTGAATCTTCACCTCTGGAGGTAAATGAGCAGGGATAGTCTCTAGAGTTAAAATCACAACCAGTTGTCTTGAGATATAGCACAAAGACATACTTTGGGTACCCAAGAGACTCTCTGCCTAACAGCACAGAACTCTTGTGTTCCTTTTTCCTTCAGTGCATTACTGTAGTTATGTTATTTGGTCCAACACTTTATTCTCTGGATTTCACAGACTTAGGACTGGACATTGACTGAATTCCATGCATTTATTTATAAAGTATTTTACAATGAAACCTTGAGAGTTTTCACTGGAGCCCTGCAGAGGCAAAAATAATAGCAGTAGAGAAAACTACAATAGAAGGAAAACAAGTTTCTTATATCTCTTCAGGAGAAGACAACTATGAACAAAGATATTTAAAAAACAAGAAGGAAAGGCCTTGAACACTTGGCAAAACTAAATCCAGTTGTTGATTTCTGTGGACTTTTTTTGTGCTTATTTGTCTTAATTTGCAGTTCTTAATGCTTTTGCTGCAGTAAAAGAGGAAATTTAAAAAAAAAGGAAAACGAGCAAACTTAAAATTTTTATTGGAAATTATTTAAAATTTTTAAATAAATTGGATAATGTCCTTGCTTTACTGAGACAAGTTTATGGGTGTTGATGAAATATTCTGTATTTAGCTAACAGCCTGGTGATTGGTAAGTGGTATTCAACAAATATAATGGCCAGGAATCTGAAGAGGGTTTTTGCTGTGATGAGGATATCTCAAATATTTTTCCTATAACTAACCAGTATTCCTATTAATTTTGATCAGAACTGTATTCTGTCCAAAAAAGGATTTGGGAATCGAGGATGATAATTTCTGATTGTGGATAAAGAGGTGTGTGTTTAGAAAAATGTTTGTTTTGTCATATAGCTGCAAATATGAAATGAATGGCAATGATGGAGATGAAGAGCAATGGTCTGAGGAAGTGGGTATGGCAATAACTGCTATTGATGAAATCAGAAAAATATTTTCTACTGATTGAAGTGGCTCTGTTTGGGATTTTTTGTTTGTGTGTTTTGGCTGGGGTTTTATCATTGTGGCCATTCAGATACCGAAGTCCATAGCAAAGTTAATGTCTCTTTTATTCTTGTTCAGCACTGCCTGAGGGACAAGCAAAGACTTATGTACAAGTTACTAATTGTGATAAATACAGTCTTGATAATCAAGGCAGTATTAGAAAGTAATGTCTTTATTTAAATGCAGATGTTTCATTGTTAGCTGAATCAAATTCAATGATTAAGGCATAAACAAGCAAATACATTATTCAAAATCGCCATTTTCATTTTATTCGTAAGTTGTTAAACTTACCTCCCTCAAATTCAAGGATTTTAAGTGGAAGAGGGAAATAAGGTTTCCATAAAGTGTTTGCAGTCCATTTTTTCTTGAGTAAAATATTTTTTTCTTGTTGAACTAAATAACTGAATGCACAGTGAAACTTGAAATATCCTAAGGGATCTAACACCATAACATAGTCAGTACTTTTTTCAAGTACCTCTATTCTACTGTGCTTGCCTTTAAGAATGTTCCTGTCAAGTAAGGTTACATGTCTGATTTTTACAAGTCTCTGATTAAAATTAATACCAAGAAAATTAAAGTGATATAAATTCTGCTGAGCAATACAAAGAGTAAGTAGTATTTAATGTTTGTGGTGTATATATTGTAGTTTAGATTTTTATGTTCCAATATTATAAATGGGATAGCTAATGGTATCTATTTGATAATATTATTTTACTGTCACTTGGCAGTTATGAAAAACAATCAAATGATTTAAGTTACATAGTCTTACATCCTTATTTTAAGACTTACAAATAAAATCCGGTTTCTGCTGTTTATGACGTATACCTGCAATACATATTATCACTGAATGTTCTTTATATTTGAACTGTTTTCTGATTCTCTATATGTGCAGTAGGATAGACTATAATAAAACAGATCTTACTAAACAATTATAAAAATTACTTAAAATTACCTTTCTTCAAACACTCTTTTGACAGTAATGGTATTTACATTACCTGAGCATCAAGTTTTTTGTCAAATAATATGAAAATTTCTGTTAGGAATGTTCTGTAAACTTAGAAGCCAGAAAAAAAGCAAACAAACATGCTTTGGATCCAGTTGTGGTGCAATTCTCGATATTCCATTTGTATTGTAAGTACAATGACTGTAAACATAGAGATTCATTAAGTATTCACTATTGTACAGTACTAGCTTGATTAATGACATTCTCTTCTTCTTTGTAATTAATGGATTTCCTTTTTTTTTTTTTTTTAAATTTCTGCATGCCAGTTTGTTGTTCAGTATTCATTACTTCAGTTGCGTTTTATATTGAACCTCCTGTTTTTTTCTGTCTCAGTGTCTTTGGTTTTGAGGAAAAAAGCCATGCTAGATAATCCTAGCTAAAGTACCATTATGCGTGTTTTTTTCAGAATTTCATGTTTTCACGTGCTTTCTAGAGTCAGTCTTAGCTAAGAGCTCAGAGAATTGTTTCTCTGAGTGAAGTGCAGTGATAAGTAAGGAGGATTTAATAATTTGATCATGTTGTTTATAAATATATGCCTGTAATCCAATATAAATGTTGAAGTGATTGGTTTTAAGTCACACATGGAACAACAATAACAATATTGATATCTGTCCAGGAAATATAAGCTGAGACTTGTTCAAGTCACTGTTTCTAAGGTGGTGAGTACTGTCAGGTTGGAAAAGCAGAACAGAACGCACTGTTTGCAACTCAGTGTGTTTTACTAAAGGTAGACAAAAAGCCATGTGGGAGGTTTTTGGAGTGTTTGGCTTATGGAATTTTTTGGTTTATTTCTGTGTGTATGAATTTGTGTATATTTTTACAAAAAAAATTTAATCTTTTCTTGAGACAACAAAATCAAACACTTTTTTGGAAACATATGATAGTAACAGTGTCTTGTGAATAAATACTGCTTGTGAAAGCTGAGTTACTACGAAAAGTCACCCAAGAAAGCAAACATGGTTAATATAAATATCTTAAATGTTGTCCAGTGTGATACTGAATTTCAGACATGTTTGGTAAAATGCTGTTATTACAGTGGGATTATTTCTTTGTCATTGCTTCCAACATAACACATTTCTTGTGTATTTACTATAGAATTGCTGTTGCTGGATTTGCTCTTAACTTGAATATGTTTCTTAAAAAAAAGAAAGACCATGATAAACTTGGTGAAATATTAGTTGCCTCCTAAAACTATATCCAGATGTCAAAGCGTATGGATACTTTTATCATCGGTTACCATCTGTCTTTGTGTGGTTTTTTTTTCCTCCTTTTTTTTGTATGCTTTTATCAAAGCTGAATGAGATTGTTTGATTTCCTTTTGAGCTAACTTTAATACTGTATTAAGAAAATTATAATTTAATTTTACAATTAGTGTACTTTAAATATGTGGATACAAAGCTAAGTGGTAGATTTTTAAAGAGATACTTAAAATTCACGATGGGGCAGAGTGAAGGATATCTTTAGGACATGAAGCAGTATTTTAAAATAAGGTAGCTTTTTCTAAATGTACCAAATTTTGTAATTTCTCTGTGAATACTTGTTTGAAAATTTTATATATACCTAAAGATTGATTTTCTTTTCTTTCTTTTTCCCTAGATGGGGTATAAAAGTTTATACCACTGTTTAAATCTTCCTTTATGTCAACATCTTTTTTCCTTTGCAGTTCATGATTTAGTCCTTTTTTGCTACCTTATTATATTATAATTGATGGCAGTGATATCTCTTTATGTACATTTTGTAATTAAAATCATATTTTCATTATTTTATAACACTTATTTTTAGTTACTGTGCTGTGCAGTTCAGTATTTACTGTTTTTTCCTCTTCCTTCTTGGATGCCTGACTTGCATGTGGTTTAATATTTAACAGTTTACCTGAGATAGTGGGGTGTGACAAGGCTGCTAAGCATCACATATTGCTCGCATGTGTCTGGCTGGGTTTTAGGGACAGCCTACAGAGCCTACAGCTAGTGATCTCTGGTTCCAGGGGTTTCATGATTCTTTTTTCTCCAGCAGTCACTTAGCTTTCTTGTTTGCTATTGTCTAGCTTTCTTTCAGGGTGCTTCATGTCAAGGTACACAAAATTGACACTTCAAAAATATATTCTGAGGAATATTCTTTTAGCCAATTTTATATGATTGGAAAGAATATGTATTGAGAAGTTCAGAATCTGTTTCTCTTACGAGCAACTTGAGAATATGTAAGTCTCCAGACTTTGGGCGAAAAAATCATACTGAGGAGCAGGAAGCTCTGAGATTGTCTTAAAATCAAATCTTCAGTTGTTTGATGGTTTTCTTTCCCCTCCTCCCCCCGCCCCGTTCTTTTTTTTTATTTTTGTTTTGGTTTGTTTGTTTTATTTTGTTGTTTGTTTTGTTTTGTTTGTTTAAGGTGTGCTCATTTCGCAGCTACTAAGATTTCTGCAGGGGCTGTTGATAACCTTGTGGAATGACAAAGCCAAGCTCCCAGACCTGGTAGGGCTGTCTGATGAGCTGCTGAGGAGGAGCTGCTGCTGATACTTGCTTGAGGTTGTGAGAATATGTCCTGGAAAAAAATATGTACAATACAGCAAGGCAGTTAGAAGCTAACTATTGAAAAATTTGCGTGACTAATCCCAAGGTATCATCATAGTGTTTACAGCCATAATTTTCTACACTTCTTTCCACACATAGTTGTTTCTTGGTCACAGTTTCGAGCAGTTCATCTACAGTAGTTTTTAAACATTTATGTAAGACTAATCGTATTGATCAGCTTTAAGGTACTAGGTCAGTGTTGCCTAGTTCGGGAGAAAGCGAGCTTTAGGATTTGAAATGTTCTGATTGGGTAATTCTGTTTCAGTATGTACCTCATTTTATAATGGGCTGAGAAGCTATGTGTGTTTAGAGATCCAGGTTTCTTTGAGTTGTTCTGGATTCTTCCAGTCTTTTATATTCATATAGTCATATAGATATTCATAAAAATTTATATCATTTATATGTGATAAATGTTAATCTATGTTTTCATATTTGAGTACATTATCCATACACAGAGGTCTAAAGATTTTTTTGGTAATTTACAATCATAATTTTCATTTTATGTCAGAGTATATTATTTTGATAATATTACATTGATAATTTAGACTATGACTTTTATTAGTGTTATGACAAATTCAAGTTTTCAGGGAACTATAACAAATTAAAATTAGCTTTCTTTGTTATTGATTGTTTATAGAATATACAAGTCTTATTTAAGGCCATCCTTTTTTATGTTTGGAGATGTGAAAAGAATAGTATCTTGTTTCCTATAATTGGTTTTAATATTGAATAACCATTGTAATTTAGTTTTTGCCAAAATTTGTAGTAATAGAAAGACATTACTTTTAAAGCCCCATGTATGTACAAAATGAAAAGGGCAAGTTTTTATTTCACTGTGATCACTGTTCTTGTAGTGCTTGGTCTTACATCCTCCTAATTCTGTTATTTCTGAATATGAAACTTCTAGCTCTCATAGTCATTAAAATTTAATACCTATTGCAAATGATAAGTGATATGACTGAGCACAACAATGTAGTTTTCATAAATGAAGTTATTAAGAATGTATTACATTTCAGTAAAAATTATAAACAATGACTGAAACACATCTAGTCTTGTTTATTTTTAAGTGAAATATAGTTGTATTATTGTAAATTTTTGACACTTCTGACCTCTCTGTATGGTCACTGCGTTCTCAATATTAGGGAAAATCAAACTTGTGCCTGCAATGTGCCTGTTTTTTTCTAGTATACATTACATCAATTTCACAATCATTCCAAGGATATATGGACAGTGTCTTTCGAAAGTGAGATTTTCAGAAAGCTGAGAACTATTAATGATATGCATTAATTCCCACTGTTTTCCCTGCTTTTCACTACTAGCTTTCACTTGCGTCTCAGCTAATGACTCTTCCTCTACGTATCCTTCGCGTCTCTTCTGCTCGCTCTCCTATGTGCTTGGCCTTTTACTGTTACTCATCCTGCCTTTGTTCTTTTGTTTGTCTTCAACTTCTTTGTGCTGCTTCTGTTTTAGCTGTGGGAGTGTTGGAGATACAGGAACAACAGTTTCTAAATCATTGACTTTAGGGCTAAACACCTTAATAAATTTGTAGGAAGGCAGTTTGGGAGAAAATCATAGCTTCAGCTAGTAGCATGTTTACTGATCTGAGGGTGTGGTGTCAGTAGTCTGTATGTGGAAGATGATTATGTGAGTGATTTGCACATTGTTAAACGGTATCTCCAGAGAAATTTAGCAGTTTAGTTGAGTCACAGCTAAAAGCCTGATATTGCCAGTTTCTGGTGATGAAGTTTCATGGCTATGCCATTTTTAAATTACTGTTGGAACTTCTGCATTTACTAAAACTTAGTATTGAAGTAGCTGGGTTTTAAGTATCATAAAATATGTATGTGTTTAAATACATAGAAGTAAATAACTTTTTCTCCCCCTGTACCTTATTCTCAGCATTGCTGAGAATTTTAATCTTCTGAAACTACTTATGTGTGAGAGGAACTACGTATGAATTTTTTTTTTTTTAAGATAAAATGAAATTAAAACGATAGTATAATGGAAAATGTTCAAAAATGTGAAGTATGGGTAACAACATATGCCACTTTGGATGGCTGAGTGTATATGTATTACATATGGATGAAGCAGCTGTTTTGTATGTATAGACGTGTATGTTCATGTATATATATTTGCATGTACAATATATGTGTATGCAGAGTGACAGTGTCTATGTATATGTCTCTCATTTGTGTTTATAGAGAGTGTGTAAAACCAAATATAGGCCATGTACATTACATGATTTGACATCTAGAAGAAACTAGTGGAAAATACTTTCTGCAGGATTGCTACCCCTGTACACTGTTTCTGAAGTCTGAAATAACCTTTCTAAGCACCTGGCACCTTAAACAATACAGGGTTGGTTTGGTGTTGTTTTTTGTTCGTTTGGTTGGTTGGGGTTTTTTTGTTTGGTTGGTTGTTTTTTTGTGGGTTTGTTTGTTTGTTTTGTTCGTGTGTTTGTTGTTTGTTTGTGGGGTTCGGGGTTTTTTTTGTTTGCTTGTAGCAATAGCCACAGCTTATCGATTTCATGTCATTCATTACAATTTTTTTCTTCTGAACAGAAAACACAAGGGAGCAGTTCTGTGTGCATTTTCTCTTGTATAACTGTGGTAGTAGTGAATTATATAGGAGTTCTAGAGTTAAGGGAGACAACAGTTAACTTCTTAAATCATCTTGGTAATGTGTAATTGTCTCCAGGAGCTAATTTGCGACTTGCCAAGTGAAGATTCAGCTTGCACAGCTTCCTTGAATGGCCAGTCCTACAGGTGAGTGATCTTCTGTGATAAAGGTTGGAGGAATACTGGGCTAGGTCTTAGGCTCATTACGGCCAGATTCTGGTCAATTTTTTTTTATTGAGCTGTCAATGAAGACAACCAGGGTGTCTCACCAGATTTAATTAATCAAGACCCTATTCTGTTTTGTGTAAACAAAACCTTGGTGTCTGCGAGCTTCACTTGCTTCAGTGACATTGAACAGAATATCATACTTAGGAAGGATCCTTCAAGGAACAATGGTAGATGGACACAGCTTTGGATCTCTGCTCTCTTTGTGAAAGTCCTTCCTGTCTCTAATAAATCCTTGAGCAACACAGAAGCACCTAACAAGCTTTAACAAAATGGTGGCTATAAAACTTAGTTCAGATAACCGAAATCTAGTTTGTAATTACGAACCAGGAGATAGTTTTACAGTATAACATGTTTAGATTGTTCTAGCTATACCTCTCTTGATGTTTTCCGAGCTGCCTGTCATCTTTTAGGTCACAATCACTAGGGTAATCTAATATTACAGTGATCTTTGCTTCATAAAATTATAAAAAGTAAATTAGGAATGGTGATCCTACTCAGTAAGTCTTTAGATTTATGGTTTTGGCTGTACAAATTGATGGAACATGCTCGATTGCGGTATTTGTTTGTGGGCTCTACTCTAGCAGTGAGTGTCAGCTTTACTAGGCTAAATCCCCCAAGGGATTGAGTCTTATCCTAACATAGGTGGGAAGTTTGGCTTTTCTTTAGAAAAGGATTCTGCAAATTCTACAAATTCTGGAGAAGCAGTGAAGTTCTAGTCAGGAGAGTTTGTGTTCATGAATGCATTCTGATGAAGTTTGCTGTCTTATCCCCAACCCTCTGAGATTTTTGTCTTCAGAGTAGTCTTCGTATTTGTTACCATAGCATTTCCTTATCTGGCTTCTGGAATCCATTTTGTGGCTCTGGCTGTTATAGCTATTGTATAGACAATCTTAGCATTTCCAATAACTTTTGGGACAGTGTGTTTCTTTCTGAGCTTTCTACTTTTAAGGAAACAGGTTTTTTCTCTTATGGCTGTCCATCTTATTCAAGAGAGGGATAGCTGTTTCAGAAAAACAGATACCAACAAAATAATTAGTTTGTGAAGGTAAGCAAAATTGTGTACTACCACTGAAGAAAAGACAGTTATGACTCATTTTATACTCCTGGCATCCTGTTGAGTCAATCAGCAAACACAGCCTGTGGTAGTGTGTTGTAGTATGGATCCATTTAAAGGACCAAGCTGGAGGAAACACGGCTTTCTTAATTCTGGTGCTGTATAACAACTTTTTCTTTGATATAGGCTGGAACGACCTCAGATTGTTAGAAAGAGTGGAGAAGAGCCATAATATTAAGATTTTCTGCATATCATTTTTTAGCCATTCTCCAGCAGATTTGCAAAAATATTGCTGAAAGAAATGCATCTGCAGACATGTATGTAGATGTCAAATTTGACTTGCATAATCTGTAAAGATGACAAAGACGCACGAAGGCAGAACTTGGTTTGATTGCAAAATCTTAAAACCAAGTCGCAGGCCATCATCTGATATACAGAATAAATACTAAGTATTATTCTGCCATTTAAAAGTTACTTTTATATATTATTTTTTAAAGGCCTGCTTTGTGACCCAGAGTATGAAACTTAATGTATTGTTCTGTCAAAGTTTATTATAAAATATCTGTGTAGACCATGTTGTGCAGCTCCATTATACTAGCTAGTTGAAGGTTAAACATTGAAGGATTTTGAAGTTTACAGATTTTAACCTTCCTAACTTAAATGATGAATTAGAGGAAATATTGCTGTTTACTTTGCTGTAGCTTTCGTGTTTTTTATGTTGTTCAAATCTGTCACTAACTTTTTTTTAAGGGTATGCCCGGAGTTGAGGATTGACTGAGGAGAGTGTTAATCTATTTAAATAAACTGGTTAGAGCATAGGAGGAGGCCTGCCGTGTTTTCAACGCTTCTTAGCCTGAAAGTGCTGCATAACCTTTTTAGGTTGCATAGCAACCAGCTCCTAGCAACAATAATAGATTGAATTTCCAATAGTGACCAGGCCGGATGTAATAATAAAGCAAGAGTACAAACAGTTGTCATGGTTTTCTTTTCATAATAAACTAGTCTGAATTTAGGGAGATTCTATTTCTCAAAGCAGCAAACCTCTTTGCAAAATGAAGGTACTTTTGAAAACTTGTGGTACTGAAACCCTGACAAAGTTGCTTAGAATTAGTGACTTTGAAGCCTAGTAGTCTGAAACATAGGAGAAAAAGAAACATTGAATGAGTTATCAAAGAAAGAGGATATTTAATACCCGCTTTAAATGGCTTGTAAATCTCAACTTCTTTTATAAATTAATCTGTCCTGGGACTTATCAAAGTCCCTAGCTGTACAGGTAGGTGCATATTATGGAAGGAATATGGTCAGTCACACTTGAATTAATGAAGTTGAAAAGAGGCTTCCCTGGAGGACATTATTCTGTAACTGCCTACTATTTGGATTTTCAGTGTGTATCTTTGGAGCACATGGTATCAGCTACTGCTGGAGAGTGGTTGCTAGTCGTAGTTGGGCTTTTCCAAAGTTAGTATTTGTTCTGTTATCTTCTCTTGATTCAGCTGTTGGATACTATGCCACAGTTCTTGTTTTTTGGAGACACATATTGATATAAAATCCATACAAAAAGATCTTGTTTTGTAAGATGCACAATAAAATAGGTAATTTTAAATCATTAAAATTCTAACATGTTATTTAGGAAAGTTTGCAAAGGTCTTGTAAAGAAACCGTAAAAAGGGGCAGTGAATAAAACAGTAGCTGCCAGACAAGTTTATCTTAGATCATGCCAATGTGTCAGTATTTCATGTTTTCAAAACCTGCTATGTGTAAAAGGTAGAAATATGTAGGCAAGTGGGTGATTTGGGCTGAGAGGAAGAAAATTTCTCTCAAAATAGTAATAGATGTAATTCTGGATGGTTATATTTGAGTTTAAATGTTTGGACCTGGCTAACTAGTTTGAAAATTGGAACACTGGTTGTTTGGTAAGCACTAGATAAACAGTCATCTTCAGTTCCTGTGCCTGCTTGTGGAATGGTGGTTGAAGTGTCACTGCGGTAAAGGACAATTATTTCAACAGAAAGCCCAAGTTTGTGAGCTGTTATATTCCATTCAGATGGTTCCATTTTTTTCTGAGGAGATGAAAGCTGTTCTAAGAACATAAAACTTGGATTTTTAGTTACTGATAAAAGAGGGAGCTCTAGTGGCTACACAGTGTAGAAGAAGAAAATTGTAAAATGTAAACAACTAGATGTTACAGACTTGTCTAGGGATGTTTCACTGGATTCTGCTGTTTCAGTAGATTCTGTTGTTGATCGATAATGTTTTAGTTTATCACAGGAATCTTAAAAATTGAATTCTGAAAACAAATTCTTTTAAATTGACATCTTAGGTCTGACTCTGCAGATAGTATCCTGCAGTTTAACTGTTCGTCTGGGAATGTTTTTCCTCAACATCATTTAGCACTGGAATCCTCACTGGGAAGGGTATTAGTATGGTGACGGGGAGGTATTTTGGATATGTTCAATGAAACAAGATGGTTTTACACAATTATATTTGAAAATTATATTAAAATGTAGCATATATAAATCCAAATCTAGAACAGAAACTGCTCAGCTGGTGCTAAGTTTCAGGCATGTGAGGTCTGTTAGTTTAAATTGGAGTTAAGCACTAGTCTGAACAGCATTCTGAATTCATATGAAGTTTGTGACTGATTTAAACCCTGGAGTTTAAAAAAAAAAGTTAGCAGTATGATCTAGTCTGAGTATATAATCTCCTGAAGAGCATTTGAGTAGCATTTGTGGATTGCCAACTAATTTTGTGCATTACAAGGGTATTTATATGGTAAAGTAACTACTTCTGCCATGCTGCAGGACTGGGAGAGTTCGAAAGATTTAGGAAAACTGGAGGTCTATAATTTAGAAAGAGGCTAAAATCTGATAATGAAATTTTAGCTAGTATATAGAAAGCAGAAATTAAAACAAAACAACACCCCCCCCAACCAAACAAATAAACAACCACAAGCAAAACAAAACCAAAAACCACCACCACAAACCAAACAAGAACATCACCTTTTATAGATTCAGATTCGTAGATGATACCTTTTTAAAGGTGTTTTTATTAAGAATTGTTTTATATAGTACAGTTGTGACATATTCAGAGGGGCCTGAAACATTTTAATCTTACAATATAAGAAATAGTGTCCAGTATTATGGCAAATACATATTCCCAAATCATGTAGACTACTTTCAGAATTTTGCTAAGGATGTAATTTACTTTCCAGAACTGCAGTAATTATCTTTGTTCAACTCCCTGTGCCTCTTCTCCTAAATAGTTGGATTTCTGTATTTTTTTTATTGGTGCTTATCTTTATTTCTAGACCAGATGTTGCTTAGAATAGTTACTTCCTAGTATTTTCTTACTGAACAAACCGGAATAACTATATTTGCAGGTTAATTGCTTTCATTGCATCTAGTCCTAACCTATTGAGCTGCTTCCTTCGTGATTAAAAACCAAACCAAAACAAACAAAACAAACAAACCAACCCCTTCCCATTTAAAAGAAACAAACAAAAAGATGGAGGTTAGATAATGTGCTGTGCCAAATATGATAGTAATGAGTGTATCATTGCTTCCTATGTTTTTAGCGGAGTTCAAGTAGAAATTGCATCTGAAAGGATACTTTGCATTTCTTAGAACTTTACCATTTTTATAAAAAGGGAAAAAAGTCAGTATTTAAAATAACTAAAAACTGAGAGGTCAGAAAAACAATTGTGTGTAGAGCGTTGTAGCGTGTAACAATGGAAAATCTTGGAGACTGGGGAACAAGTAAGGTAAGCAAACAAGAAAATAAAATAGGCTTATTCCTGATTTTATTTAATTGATTATTTTAAGATATAGCTATGTAAATGTAGGAAAATTACTTAAGTGTTTGGAAATGTAAAAAAAATAGGCTAGGAGGAAGTAGACCACTGACGTTTGAAGGACAATAGAAAATAAGAAATTTGGCAGAAAAATCTTTGCAGTCTGTTTGCCTGTTTGTCTATCCCTCCAACTGAATTTCCATGCTGTTTAATGTGTTGTGGCATCGCATTATGTGCTCACTCCTGATTTCTTTTTTAATTACTGCTGTCCATATGCAAATTTATTTCCAGAACTTTCCGTTTAATGTAAACATGTTATATTCTTATATTGATTTAGCCTAAGAACAGTTGTGTTTAAGTTGAAACAATTATTTATCTCTTTTTAAACTTTATATCTGTATATTGAAAAGCATCGCTTGAAAGAATAGGTCAGGCACCAATTATGAAATGAACTTTTCATCTGCTTTCTATTTAATTTTTGTAGAGATGTCTTCCTTTCTTCAATATGCTAACCATTACTAAAATAACAAATACAAACACTGTTAGTTTGTGTGGTGTTAGTGTAATGCTGTATAAAATTACAAGATGTTTAAAAATACAGGGGTTTTAATAGGTAAAGAAAGAGTTTTAAGTAGTGAACATTTTTCAAGCAAAAGCCTATATTGGCATTAAATGTACTTGTTATATGAAGGACTACAAGATGTAATTAATTTTCTGGGACCCGGCTGCTATTTATATGCTACTAGAGCATGTATGCTATTCTTCTTGAATGAATTTAACAATATACAATATTCACTGTGGGATCATTACTGTATTTATGGCACAATTATCTGCCAAGAAGTGCGAAAAACGTAAATGAGCTATTTTTCTGCTTAATTAAATACTTAAGACCAAACTTAATGAGCCTACATCACATAAACATAGCATGTAATCAGATGTAAGTACAGAATGCTGTTTGCATTTAAGCTATATTTGTGTATGTCTCTCTTCTCAATATGCCCTTGAAGATTTTAAAATGACTTGTGTGGAAAAGGTAGGCGTCGGAAGCTACAATGCAGTATTCTTTTGAATCAGCCCTGCTTTTATCTAGAGAGGACAAAGGTGTACAAAAATGTTTGCTGATGACCCTTTGAAGAAATAGCTGGAATTTTCAAGTTGGTAGATTTATGTCTGTTAGTTCAGAAACAACAATATTTTAGGAAATGGGCAAAACGAAATGAGTTTCCTTGTGAACCTGGGAGACATACAGAAAGAATGCAGAATTTTCAGAACACTGTTGGACATTTGTGCAACTAGAGAACTATTTGAAAAGATATTTCTGAAATTATTTTAGTTTAGCTTTTAAAACTTCAAAGAAGAAACCTTTCCATTGCATGGGGGTATCTCTCTTGGCTTAATGAAATGGGAGCATTATGTGAGCACTTTTGTTTTCTTTAGTATGTGTAAAGACAGGTCATTGTTAGGTTCAAGTTCAGGACAGCACTTCACGATCAGAAAAGTAACTTCCATTTAATTGCTAGAAATGCGTGTTTGTGTATGCCTGCTTTCTAATTGTTGGAAAAGCAATCTTCTCATTGTTTCTAGCTTTTCAATTGCTAAGAAGTGACCACATATTATTTCAAAGGCTAATGAAGAAAAAAATTTTGTTGGATTATGATATTAATAAAAAAGCATGAAGAATCTTCAAGTATAATGTGGATTAATTTTTGGTATTTATAGTAGTGACCTTAGAAGGGGATCTGGCAGTTTTGTATGTCAGTTGTATTCTCTGAAAGAGAAACAGTGATGACAACAGTGGTCCCACAAGGCTTTATCTGTGCTAAAGTAGAAATTAGAGATGGATAAGAGTTCAAAGGTGTTAGTGAAGATTGACATGCACCCAAAAGTTGTAGGGTTTCCTTTGACTTTCATTTAGGTTGAGCAACCGATGTTCAACTTCGAGTAAGTGTTGTGAAGTTTGATTGTGAATGGTATTTATTCAGATATTTAAGTCCTTTTTGAAAACAGTTTTAGGTGTGTATGTTTTACTGGAAGCCAACAAAAACTTAATTCTTGACCAGGTTTTTTCTGAGCACCAAAAATTGTGTGGCCCATTGTGCAATGCCTAGTTGGATATACTAACCACCCTGATGTGAACTGCAGTTGCAGGAAGGAGTCATGACTTCTGTCAGATGAACAGTCCTTGTTCAGGCCTTTGGCAGTGTAAATCTAAAGTAAATCATCTGCTTTAAAGGAGTAGTTGCCATCCTAATCCAACTGTTTCCTTGAGTTTTGTGCTGAGGAGGGCTATCTCTAGTTATGAGCTCGTTGTTTCCTGCTGTCCGCTCACTCATCATTCATGAACTTTTGGCAGTGCTCACCAATGAGCTAGTATATTATCTACTGTTCATATTAAATTATTGTTGTTGGATTCCCTTCCCTTAAATTCCTGTGTTTTGAAAGGCATCACTGTGGGTTTTGTGGAAAGTATTTCTTCAGAATGCTCATGTTTTACTTTTATTACAAGGTTTTTCAGAACCGGAAAATTCCGAGGTGCCCAGTCTTTACAGATTTTCTTTAGTACTTTCCTATATTTCTGACAATTGAGAATCTCTAAGATTCCTTTAAGCTTAAGGGAATGAAAATATTGGACATTCAGAAGCAAAATGGTGAAAGAATACTGTAATAAATAGGAGGATATCTAAATAATACTAAGTGTTTTGTATAACTTCACTTTCAGACTTGTACTAATTCATTGAGTTTCATTTTGTTGATATTTTTTAATAGAATTCTTGATTATTCTGAAAATGCTGACTATGATGAGACAGTGTTAAATGTAACTCTTAGGAAAAATATTTTTTGCTGTTACCTATTTTGTATTAGTTTATTGACGAGAAAGTCTCTTTCAGACATTTTCCAGATACTGAGTTTGAGTTGCTGTCTTTCAGGATTTGATTTTTCAAACATACTAGACCAAAAGTCCTGTGTTTGGAAATTGAGTAATTTGTAGATCTCTTAAGAAGCACAGAAATTTCCTGTTGTAGTGATCAAAGGTGCTGACCTACAAGGCAACCTTTACTGAATTTTCTCTTAGTTGATCATGGAATGTAACCTCCAAGCCGAAATCAGAGTCAGTAACACATGGTTATCCATGCCTTGTGAAAAATATGCCATTCAACTGTTTTAGGTGTATGAGAACAGCAGTGATACCACCTTACAGTCATGTACATTGTTGAAATTTTTAAAAAAATTGAACGTGCAATCATTAGATAAATAATATTGTAGTTAATTAAAATGTCAGTAGCTAGGACTGTTTTTTCCTTTCTTATAGAAGACACAATCGCTTTTGAACTAGAAGGTTGCACTGATGTGAGAAATGTGACATTAAAATCAGTGTAATTCCTTTGAATAATAAGTTGGCATGCCACTGCTCTTATAAAAATGGGTTAACATAGCAAGTATATGCTGTTATTATTTTAAAATAATGTTATTTTATAACTGGTAATGCTCAGTAACAAAAGTTAGTGTTGGAGATTTGTCCGTACATCAGTCCTTTTAAACAACTTCTGCTTCCATAGATTGTTTGGCTAAGTTATTTCATCTCAGTTTATTGTTGATTGTGCCATATGTGTGGAGATTTTTTTCCAAACAAGTTCCAATACTATTTCAGCTTTCCTTGTTATTGCTGATTTTAATATCTGAAATGAAGCCATTGTAGTGTTGAAAAAGAAATCTTAGGCCAGGTAATGATGCCCTGAATATTTAGTGTTTGTCTCCAAAGTTAGTTACTTCTGTCTGCACACTACAGTTCTTTCCTACACTTGTCTCATTCTGTATTTCTTCTTCAATATGTAAGACAAGTGTGTAATGGATAAAGTGCATTGTTTAGTTTTGAGTTGAATAAACAAAATATCATTCAAACTGTAGTTGTATGACTAAAATAATTGCCATATCATGATCCTACATACCCTGCAATGAGTTTGATCACAAGAGAACAGCAGATCATTAGAAGAAATAAGTAGCTTTAAACACTTTTCAGGGACAACTTTAATATTGAAGTGTGTGGAAGGGAGAAGGGGGAATGAAATGTCCAGACAATAATTGAAGATTAAGTTCTGAGGGTGCAATTTGGGGCAGATGTGGTGGAAAGGAACACAGAAAAGACCAAGGTATCCAATGTGTTCTTCTGCTTGATTGTTATGGGTAAGACCTGCCTTCAGGAGCTGCAGATACATGAGACCAGTGAGAAAGCCTGGATCAAGGAAGGCTTGCTCTCTGTGTTGGAGAATCAGGTTATGATCATTTAAACAAATAGGATATACGTAAATCTGTTGGACCTGGTAGAATGTACACAGAAATGCTGAGGGAGCTGGCCAATGTCACTGGGAGGTCACTCTTGATTATGTTTGAGAGGTCATGGTGATCAGGGGAGGTTCCTGAGGACTGGATGAAAGTAAAGGTCACCTGACTTCAAGAGGAAGATCCGGGGAGCTACGGGCAAAGCATCTTCACCTTAATGGCAGAGAAGGTGATGGAGCAAATAATCCTGGAACCAATTTCCAAACCGTATAAAGGAAAAGACTGTTACTGGGAAGTAATCATATCTGACCAACCCAACAGACTTCTACAATGGGATTACTGGCTTGATGGATTAGGGTAGAGAGAGCAGAGGATCTTGTTTGTTTTGAGTTTAGCACAGCTTTTGACACTGTCCCATAACATCCTCATTGACCAGATAAGTGAATGCTGAGGAGAACTGGAAACTGGCTGAACTGCCAGCCTCACAGGGTTGTGATCAGTGGCACAAAGGTCAGCTTTGAAGCCAGTCATCAGCAGTGTGCCCCAGATATTCATACTGGGTCGAGTACTTTCAGACATCTTCATTAGTGATGTAGAGAGATGGTGTGGCAGAATGCATACTCAGCAAGTTTTTGGGCAGTACAAAACTGAGAGGAATGATTGGTAGAAGAGATGGATGTGTTGCCATTCACAGGGATCTTGGCAGACTGGAGAAATGGGCTGACAGGAATGTCATGAAGTTCAGCAAAAAGAAATGCCAAGTCCTTTCCTGGAAAGGAATAACCCTATGCAGCAGGATGTGCTGGGGGCTGACTGGCTGGAAGGCAGTTTTGCCACAAAGAACCTGGAGGTCCTGGTGGACGATGGGTTGACCACAAGACAACAATATGCTTTTGTAGAAAAGCAGACCAGTGGCCTTCTAGGCTGCATTAGGAAAAGCATTGCCAGGGAGTGGAGAGAGGTGATCCTTCTTTTCATCTTGGCTCCACAGTACAAAAGACACATGGACATACTAGAGTGACTCCAGCAAGGGGCCATGAAGATGATGAAGGTCTGGAGCATCTCTCCTACAATAGGCTGGGAATGCTGGGACTGCTCAACCTGGAGAAGAGAAGGCTCAGGATTGTGCATAAATAACTGGTAGGAGTGTGTGAAGAAGGGGAAAACAAACTCTTTTCAATGGTGTCCAGTGACACAGAATTGGCCATAAAAGTTTGAAATACAAGAAGTACCATCTGAACATAAGAAAATGTGCCACACTGTGAAGGTGGTAGAACACAGGAACAGGTTGCACAGAGAGATTATGGAGTCTCCATCCTTGGAGATATATTCAAAACCTGTATGTATGTGGTCATAGGCAACTTGCACTGGTTGACTATTTGCGGAGGGGTTGGACTGGAGAAACTCAAGATGTTTGTGGTTCTCTGAGTTTTTCTTTTGAAGAGATAGGAAGAGCATATGGAGATTGAAATCTGCTGGTAGCTCTTATATTTGCTCCCATGATATATCTTTTCTTTTCCTGACATTATTCACAGACAGTTATATCCAGAGATGATGTTTGCATCAGCCGTTTTCTTTTTGGGCTGTTGTCTTCACAGTGGGTAGGTTTGGGGTTTTTTCCCTCTTTCCATATCTGATGGGGTGGAATGAGATGAGAAGAGTGAAAGAAGGAGTGAGGCGGTAGAGAGAAAGAAAGAATTAGAATAGGACAGCCAGCTATCTCTGTTCTTCTTAAGTTTCACTCTAGGCAGAAATGAAGGAAGATATAGCCTTAAGAAAGATGCGACTGTTCTTATGAAAACAAATCTTTCCTGCAGTTAATTACCAGTAGTTCATTGTTGTATAAGGATAAACGAACTTTTTTCTACTTGACAATTAGAAACTTTTGAGGAATTTTAGGCCTTTTTATGCAGACAATTATGTGTGATATATATGTACATATATATAAAATAATTTGTCTTTAAAATATTTCCGTTTCCTCTGAAGGTGTGCTAGGCTGTACAGGTCCACTGTCATTTGGCAGACAATACTGATTCCTGGACCTGCAAAAGGGATGAGACTTCTTACTGCTTCATTAAAGAGAAGAGAGCGAAAGCCTCTTTTTTGTGTGTGATAAGTGGAGAATAGAAGAATTTATTTTTCTTAGAACCATCCAGTTGGCTCATTACGTGAAATGCATGAGGCTGCATGTGAGGGCATTTGCAGCAATCCAAAGACATCATTTACCCATCAGTTGCATGCAAGTCAACACTATGTTTTGGAGATTTGTTCGATGAGATGTAGGTGCAATCTAGTTCTTTCATTTCTACCACTTCTACAGATCTCCAGACAACCCTATCTAGTTGGTGAAAATGCATAGTAACAAAGCGTTAATCCTTGGTTATTTTTAGTAGTCTATTTTGGATACTGTTTCCCCTCTATGTGTTCTAATGGTGGCTTCCACACTGGATGTGGTGTTGCAGCTAGCTCAGTGTGCCTGTTCTGACTGATTCATGAACCAGGCATCGACAAAGTCTATGTTTTTTATGCACTTGCTTCCTGACAGTAAGTTTTAATATACTGGTTTTGTTGCAGTCCAGGCTTCTCTGATGTCTGGACAATTGAACAGCACAACACAACCCATTACCATCCAATGGGAAAGCATGAGACATTTCAAAGAAGTCTTGGTATGGCCTGAAGATGGGAGAGTGGAGTAGGGGGTGAAGACAGGTATGCAGTCACAGCAAAATGATGAATTATTCTGGGAAATTGTTGAACTGTGCGCTAGCATTTCAAATCTGTGTCAAACTCTGACTGTAATCTCTGTGATTAATTTACAGTTTTTCACATTGCAAAATTACCTTCATAATATTGAAAATTGGAAGATATTTTTATAAATGAAAACTGTAGTTTTGGAGCATACTCTCTAGCGAATCTAAGAGTCATGCCTAAGTGACTGATTTAGGTATATAATGTCAAACAGCTGCAGTTGGTATAAAGAAGTGACTTACCATTTTGTCTGTATCTTCAGGTTAGTCAGTTCACAAAACATGCAGTATGAGGTTAGGGATACAAGTGTTAACTGCATTTTTGGTCCGTGCTGCTGTTCTTGATCAGTTATCACAGAAACATAATTTTGTGTATATTCTGATTAAAAATAACTACATCTTCTTCCACATCTTAGTCTATTTTATTAAACTTCCCACCCCTTTCCCTCCCCTGCCCTACCACTTAATAGAGGTCTATCTAGTGTTCACTTTTGCTTAGGATCATATTTACTTTCCTGGTATGACACTGACTAAAGAGAGGTGCTGGTAACCTTGACTGTTTCTCTGTTTAATTTTCTTCCATGCTGGCTTAGCATTGGATAATTGAGCTATTCGGTTATCAGAGTTTCAGAAAATTGAGGTTCGTTCTGGATGCAACAAGATATGATTTATTTAGAATGCTTCCAAAGCTATATTGAGATTTGATTCTGTTTTATTAAAACTGCTTTATGACAGTTTAGACTCTGCTAGTAAAAGGCTAATATAAGGAAGTAAACAAAGTACTAGGGTTTTCTGCAGTGAGTTGGATTTCATTAATTTAGTCATTAAATAACTTAATCAATTGTAAAACCTATTGAGCTAAATCTGGTTAAATGCCAGAGCCAAAGCAGTAAGAATATAGATAAAAGTAAGTTTTGTAGAAAAATTCTGTGCTTTGCTTTTCTGCTGTTTTGATGAAAAAGATCCCTGAACCTGTCAACATACTTGAGGCTTTGTCACTGTATGTCTTACTAAGTGATCTACTGTTCAGCAATGAGCTTATTCCTTTTGCTGATGACAGGGTATGTGGGAATTGATTTATCAGTCATAAGCATCACCAGAGCATATTTTGATAGGAAATATCTGTTAGAACTCAATTGTTCCTGTCAGCAGTTTCAGTGCTAGAAATCTGAGAATGATCTACTTTGTGCTGTATACTGCCATTTCTTTACTACTGGATCTCGATGGATCAGAGATGTCACTATATTTCCTCTTTGGACATTTCTGTGAGGCAGAGAAACACATCTCTCTATTTCAGAGACTGAAAGGCTGAAACTTAGGCAGTCAAAGTGACATACCGAAGACCATGAAAAAGAATGTGGGAAAGCAGGGTACTGCATTTAAAGATCCTGACTCTTAGTCAAGAATCTTCACTGTATGGAGCAGGACTCTTATGAGAGTTATTTTGGTCTTTCTAGCCTACAGGTTCCATAGAGAATGAGATATTTTTTTCTACTCGATATATTTCAAATTCCTTTTCTAACCTTAAGTCAGTGAAATATGTAGCATAATGTAAACCATTAAATGATTTATGGACATAGATATTGATCAGTGTTGTATATATTATTAGAGTGTACAGCTGGAGAGACTCTTCTGCTGTTATTTCAGAATTTGACACTCTAATAACATGCATATAATCTCTTTTGTGCCACCCATTAGAGGGTCGAATTCTAAACTTTCTAAAAAGTGACTTTCTAAAAATTGATGAGAAAAACAAGTGAGTTAGTACACCCATTACATACTAAATATATTGGTTAAAATAAGTCTTTGTTAATGATTTAGGTATTTATTTTTATCATGTTGCACAGTGCACCCCTTCTGTAATGGTCTTGCAGTTGTCTAAATTAGCAGAACTACTGAAACAGCATAATAAGCAACCACAGTTTGTCCTAAAATGAAGTCAGTAAGCAGCCAAAATACAGTTTCCATGGACTAGAACTTCCAGGATTAGCTGCAGCTTAGCTACATTCTTAGTGTATTTAGGTCTGTGTAATTCACATGTTCATAATTAAATTTCAGAAGTGAACGTAGTTAATGAAATTTTTGAACCTTATCTTTGCCCCTGGTCATAACATAACATAATATAGGAAAAGCTAATCAGTTTATCAGCTTGTCTTCAGTGATATTGGAGTTGACCTATTAACATCTTCATTACCTGTATTTTAAGAAATAAGCTTTACATGCGGAATCACTGTAGGGGAACATTTAATGTTGTAGTTTTTCTTGGTGGCCAGATAAGTGATATATCAATGTGACCTAGTGAGAGAGATACCTAATCAAAAGCATTTAAAAGTATATGTAGGTAAGAAAGAGCATAACGATGCTATTTTTTTTTTTAATTTATCTTCTATCATATTTCATTAATATAAAATGTTTCATGTTTTAAAGAAATTTCTGCATGCTACCACAAGGAAAATCAATGAAACAGTCCAAGTTAAATAAATATTTGTCATATGGCTTCCAATTCTGTGTAGGTATCAATCTATCAGTAATCATGAGAAAGTGGGAACAAAAGAAGATGCTTGGTAGATTTCATACAGTCATGCATATGCAATTAAAATCTACTACGTGTGTGTAATTTCCCTAGCAGATGCTAGCCCGTAATGTTTTTGTGCACTTGGTGTTCAAGGTTTCAGGGAGTTTAAAGACTTCTTTTGAGCTTTTCTGCCATAATGTGTTTAGGGATGCTTGTCTGAACAACTCTCTTCCTTTCTTTGTGCTGCTTCTGTAGCTATATCACTTAGATACTATGAGGGTAGTGATGATGGGGATTTTAGTTAAGAAATGTTAAGTTCCTTTTTGTGTGTGTGTGTTTTTGTTTGTTGTGGGGGTTTTGTTTGTGTCTTTGTTTGGTTTTGATTATTTTTAGGCTGAACTGGAATACCACTATGCCAATGCAAAACTAGAAGTAAAACTATGCAGCATTCACTGTAATAAAAAATTATCAGAAGCCCTAGAATTTAGGAAAAAGTGTTTTTATTTTAAGGGGAAGACAGAGCACACTTCTGGAAACAGATGGGCTTACTAAACTGCATGTCTAGATACTACTCTATGTAGAAAATGTATAGGAAGTATTCATAAATTGTGCAGTTACTACATTATAATATACTACCTGCCTAGTTATCCACACTATAGTGAATCTGTAAGTAAGCTATATGAATACATTGGTACCTTACCTCATTATTATTCCTAACCATTTTGGGTTTTTTGTTCGGTTGTTTGGTTGGGTTTTCTTTGTCAGGCTACTAGGTGAAGTGCTACTAAAGCTAGATTATTTTCTTCAAATAGGATTCAGGAATTTCTCTTGCATAGTCTTTATTTTGTGTATGTGTGTCTCTTTTCTGCCACCCTGTGGGCCAATTTATTTTCTTTCTAGAATGGATTGCCTCTGTTTCCTGGAAAAGAATAGTTATGTTTTTTTCTTACGAGGATTTTTCTGCATTTGTCTTTTACTCTTTTCTGTTTTCAGAGCTGAAGTTTAACAAAACTCTTAGTATTTTAAATCTCGGATTAGCTGTCTTGGGAAGGTGATCAATTCAACTTCTGTTAATGGCCTTGTGTCTATCTTTTTTTTTCCCAAAAATTTTTGTAAGCAAATCAATGAGAGGAAAAGACATAATTTGTAATTACTGTTCTTAAAATATACACTTCAAGGTAGCAGAATGTATGTAGTTCAATTCCTTTATAATAATAATGTTACTTTAACTTCTTCTCATAAAGCAAAACAAGCAGAAATCTTTCAATAAGGTGTACAAGTTTTACCAGGAAAATATGTAGACATAATATAGAATGAATTTCAACTTTTGACTGGAAATATTCTGTACTCATAAAATTCTTTAATAAGAAAAAAAACTTAGTCTGCCTATACCATTTCCCTCCCCTTAATCCACTACAGAAGTAAACATTTTAGTATTTGTTCCTCTTGATTCCCGTGAAGACTGAGTGTTCTGGCAGGAGCTGATCCGGTCAGTTTAAATTATGTATGTAATTTTAGAAGGTGAAAAAGCATGCGTATTTATTTTCAGCTGTCTATTCTGGAATCAAGTTATTGTCCTGAAAAAGCATTAAAGTTTCCTTTCAGAATGTGTTCCGGTGGGACTTCTGACTCTGTTACATTTGCGTTTGGTGCAAGTTAACCTGCTCTCTATCTACTGATGTAAACTAATCTACAATACATTCAATAATCATTTAGTTGTTAATTTTAGATCCTCCGCATATTTTTTTCCTCTGGATGCATTAAGATTTTAATTAACTTTTTTCATTATGGAATTCAGAAGTTTGAGAATTCTTCATGTATTTAGTGTTTAAAATTGCTTTGAATTTGATGTCTGAATGTGTATGCCATTAGATTACAGCTCACTGTAATTAACTGTGAGGTTTCTGGACTGTCGCTGATGAGCTGGCTGATAAAAAAAGAAATGTATGGAAGTAAATGATTAATATTTTAGCATAAAAGTGTCAAGTGGAAGACCTTTAGTCAACATTCCTTGACTGTGATAAGACACATGATTGCTGGAAGAGGTCATTTTAATGATGGAATTGGGGAAGTTTGCTGTATTTTTTTGTGCCTGCTATTTTTGCCTTTATTGGAAATAAAATGAAAGTACCAATGGCTGGAATTTCAGAGGATTCTAGCAACATGTTTTTTCTTCAAATAACTTAGTAGCAAATGGTGTCAATTTAAGAATGAATGTTTAAAAGTAGCCAAGTGTTTGAATTCTCAGATTATCTGACAAAGTGGTCTGTTCATTTGTTGTCCCATATTGGGAGATATTCCTCTATAGATAGTTGACTGACTGGCAGCAGTTTGAAAATATAATATCTTGTTGGAAAATCAAGTTTTGTACAGGGGAATCAATGAGTTTGTGGAAGCAGACATGAGGGAAGGTGGGGCCAATTCATCAGACTTCTAAAACAGTGGAGAATTGAGAAAGCATGTTTTGATAAGTACATGCTATGGATTAAACTTCGAAAGGATCAAGACATTCAATATAAGACTAGGGAAGGAAAAGTTTGAGAACTGCTGTAACATAGGTAGATTCTTACAAATTCAGTAATTCTTTGGTTTTGACAAATATGTAGGAAAAAATAAATAAGGTTTCCTGAAAGCTCTAGATGCACCAACTTCTGTAGTTTAAGCAGTTAGAAAAGTGAGGACAGAAAGTGTACTTTTTGTCCTTTTCTCTTCCCCCTTCCCTTCCTCCTCCCATTCTTACCTGTCCTGCTTTCTGCTCTTTCTTATATTTTGTTGGATGAGAAATTGTTATAGAAGAAGACAGGAGAAGAAGAGAGTTTTTAAAGCTTACATCTTCGGTGAGTGTCGTTAAAACTTTGTAAAGGGAGTATTCTACATACATTTTGTAGCTCAACAAGATTTTAGTTTTCTCTTTGAAGTTTGAATTGAAACATAAATTTTAATATTTTCATTGTTGTGAGATACCCAACCTTTTTAGCCTAAAAATTGAACAGTTCCACATAAAGTTTAAATTTACAACCACAGCTCTTTCTGTGATTATTAGACTATATTTTAATATATATTCTTCACAACTGTCAAAATTCTAGATGTGATAATGAAAAAATGAATATTCTCATTCTATATGGCATATATATTTTAAAATAATATAGGGAATTGTTTATGAAAATGAAATCCTTATAAATTTTATGCCTGATGTGTCTTTGTTCACTCTTCTGTAGATACTTAGTGTTTTACAATAAAATCCTGCTTTCCAGAATGGGGGAGAAAAAATTGAGTTTAAATGTGAAAAATACTTTAGTTTGTCCAGGGCTTATGTTGACTTAAATAGCTCTAGGTCTTCATTGTTGACAGCTGCAGATAATTAGCTTTTTCTTCCTTAGTAAAGAAAGCAAATGGAGCTGCATGACATTCTTTGTCTTCTCTGTCATCATAATAATAATGTATGTATTCAACTTCTGCAGTTTCTTAAATTGTTTTGGTGCTAGGCTGCCTATATTACATATAATGGGAGTGAGAAGTAAAAGCTGCAAAGAATATTTGTGTTGCCAGAGAAGAAATGATTGACAGCTACATTCCTCTCTACAAGAAAAAGCTGTTGCAGAGCCTAAAAAATATCCTAAATGTATAATCCTTAATATTTCAGACTTCAGAAGTTAATTTTGAAAAGTGATTACCACTTTTGTCACTTTTAGTGTGGAAACAACAATGGTTTAAATATTACTTTGAAAATGAGCTCAGCATTACCAGTAATTGAAATTACAGAGTAAATAATATGTATTTTATACTCTGAAATAACATTTTTACCCCATTTGAAAGAAACTAAACAACAGTGTCAAAACTAATCCAAATATGTACTCCGGAAGGCACAGGGACATAAACTGATATTTTAAAAACATACTGTTTTGATATGAAATAATTTAAGATTTATGGTTTTATTTTGTGAGAGGGGTTTATGATTTACACAAATGTATTTTTGTAAATTGTAAGCTTAGCTCCAGTATATGTCAGTTCTAGTTGAAGATGAAAGATCTAGAAATAAGGGTGCTAGTCTAGAAACCTGCAAACTGTTCCCTGTGTTGCTGATTCTCTATGTGTTGTCCAGAACAAATTCTTTAGGTCTGTGTACCCAAAAGTATTTAGGAATCTGATTCCTCTTAGCTAATCCTTAGTCAGAGTTTTTAAGTATTAGTTTGTGGAGTGGGTTGGTTGGTTGGTTGTTTCCAAAAGTGTGGTGGTTTTTGAGTTTGTCAATACACTTGACCTAATTTCATACCGTGATTTGTCATCTCATGTATGTTGCTGAATTTAGAAGGAAATGACTAAGATTTAAGGAATATGACTTTTGCCTCACCATCTTTTCTTTCCTCAGTACTTACTCCATGGATTTTTCTGATTGGTTTGAAGAGCTTCCATTTGAGGAAAACAATTTATTGGTACAAAATTGACAATATCCTAATAAACAGAGAAGGCATGAGGCTAAATTGAGGGTCGAAATTGTTCATCGTATGTCAGTCTCTAAAAAATGTTTTGGAACTTGAGTATCAGTGTTGTGGTTTTTTTGTTTTGTTTTGTTTAATTTTATCCATTTATTTCATAAAGATTGATCCTTATCATTGTATGTCAATGCAAGTAAGTGAATTTTAAAAGTAATTAAAAAATTAAATTGATTGTATTTTGGCATTGCATCACCTACACACTTGCTGAGGTGCACTCTGTTCCACTATTGAGGTCATTAATTAAAACATTAAACAGTACTGTACCCAGTATCAATCCTTGCATGTACTCAACTAATGACTGGGCTCCAGCTGGACTTTGTGCCACTTATGACAACCCTTTCTTGCTAAAACCCAGAACTCTTCTTTTGAAAAACATGTACCACTAAATACATCTTTCAGAACTTTGCAGACTTGAATATGCACGCTTCCTGGTCATAAGAAGTCATTAGTGGTGCAGGATTCTCTCTCAGGTCTTACTATAGAACCTGTATGGTTATACAAAATGCCTGTCACTCGCAGGGGATACGTGAAGGTGTGTATACCCTGGTTCTGTGACTGGTTGATAAGGATTGTATGACAGGTCTCTCTATCAAATTTGTACAACATGTGTAGGCTGATGCTACGAAGAAAACCCTTTTAGCCTCCAGTGGCATAAAAGCAGTATGCTACACAACCATTAGGGATTGTAGCATGAGATGCTTCAAACAGATTTAGGACTACTTAGTAAAGAAACATGGCAGTTATGATATCTGTGAAACTTACCTGCGATTTGTAACAGAAGTTTCTGAGCTACAACTCAAAAATTAGTCTCCTCTTATCATAAACTTCTTCAGTAATATTTGTCTCTCTTAAATGCCACAGAGATGTTTATTCATACTAGATTTTAACCTGTTATGCTTTTGATAACAGACACATTTTATCTATGCAACACAATTGTTGGAACAGCTTTATAATCTTCACTGCTTTCTTTTTGCAAATCTCATATTTTAGCTTATTTTTATTTTCCTGTAATGATGGCTATGGTACTGTGTTTCTGATTACATGGTGGGACCAAGTTTCAGATGTTTCTCCAAGTAGCTCTATTTCTTTTTTGGGCAGGAAATGAGAGGAGAGTCCGAAATCTTTGATATTTTTTGACACGTAAGATTGTAATTATCCAAATCCATTTCCTAATCATATTAGACCTAATCCTTTCATTAACTTTCACTTCCCTTGCTTATGCTCTCATCAGTAACAGTAGTATTTTTCTCTTTGCTTTTCATTGCTTTATTAATTTGTTAGCTAATTTTCTCATTTACTTAAAAATCATGAATGGAATTAAATATATCTTTCACAACCTTCTTTCCTTATTTCTTATTTTGAAGCTCTCACTACATCATGTTGGAGTGAATTGCAAATTCAGATGGGATCTAAGCTTTGACAAGAGCCCAGTCTCAATGAGTTGCTGGTGGTGACTGGACATCCTAGGAACTTGATGATAGAATCAGCTCTTAAGCTATTATATTGTATTGTGCATTTGTTCTTCCTGCATGAGCTAGAAGAATCTGAGTAAAGCTTAATTTTTTTTTCTCAAATACATCAGACACACTGCAGAGGATACCATTTTTCCGTCCCAGTTTCAGACTCTGTGTTTGTTGTTAGTTATTTACCTTCTCCTCCATTCTCTCAGTCTGCTTTCTGGCTCTAATGCAGTAATGCTTCAAATAATGTACTGCTTATCATAAACTAATATACAACCAAAGTTTTAAATAATTTGATTATCATAAAGATACATCAATCCTCATACAAAAGTTAGACAACTCTCAAAAATTTGAATGATAAAGTATTAATACATTGTGACTTCAATGTAATATATTAACTCCTGAATGTATTTATGATGTTTATTGCAGTGTATGCTAACAGTAACTGTTTAATTTATGATAGCTTACTAAAGAAAGTATAGCCCTTTCTTGATGTCAGATTCTGCTTTTGCATTTTTTATACTACTTGTGTACCTCCTGTTAAAATGCTCTACTTTCCTCAGTGATTCATCTTTTTTATTTCTCCTTGCTTAGATATGCCTAGAAACCTGGAAACTTGCTAAGGCCAAAAACAACAAAGTCCATCTGATTGCTTTTTAAACTGTGCAAATTATCTTCATGCAGTAATCTAATACAAAGCAAGGAACATTTGTATTTGGAAAAAAAATGCAATTTAAGTACAATTTTTTTGGTGTCTGGTGGTCATAGGAAGTTCTTTTCAGAAGTCAGACTGAAAGTCCTACCAAAGATTAATATGCCCTCTAAACATTCTCATATGGTTTTACCCCACCTCTCCTTGTTGTCCCTGGGAGCTCCCGCTTTGTCCATCACTGTCCCCTTGCATGTGCACAGAGCACCCTGGGACTGGCTGGAGCAGCAGCCCCCACTGGTTTGCCCAAAGCAAGGCAGAACTGGAGGTCCCCTCCCTCTTCAGAGTCGGGGCCACTACTTTGCTTTGGCCATCATCTCATGGCAGGAAGCCATCATGTCTGGCTGCTTCCTAACCCACGTGCTTACATATTGCCTCGCAACTGGCTGCCAGTACTGACAGCATCAAAAGTGTGTGACTTCAAGCACACTCTCCAGTTGGTTGCTTATTTATCTTGGAACAGAAAGATCCCAGTTACAAATATGTGTCCATTTATATGTAAGTATATACATAGTAAACCTAGATATAAAATGCTTTACAAAGACATAAAAATATGTAATTTTACCTATACTTTGATATACGTTGTATATAGTTTTATGGTAATATTATGTACAGTATATATATACATACTTCATATAGTATGAAGGTATGTAAATTAAATATATATACATAGAAGTGTATGCATCTAATGTGTAAAAACATTTGTTAGAAAGAGCTAGCAAAATGAATTAACATTTAAATGTGAGTGGAAAGTAATTAAATAACAGTATAAAGTGTGTTGGGACCCCCCTACTTCACAAGTCCAGTGAACAAATTGTGACATGTTTGGGATGGAGGGAGGTACCAGAGGGCAAGTAGGGAGTACAAGGAGGGCAGGGTAGGGAGTACAAGGAGGGCAGGGTGGGGAGAGGGGCACAGCCACGTAGGAACATGCCCAGAGGCTACTGGCGTGTCCTCAGAGATGGCCCACCAAGGGGCCTCACTGCTTCCTCTGCCATGTGCAAAGAAGAGCCAAATTCTGGAGCCCCACCTCTGGCACCAAACTACCTGCCAGGATGGCCATGCACTGTTTATTACTGGGGCAGCTTTGAGGCTCCCTGCAAAAGTGGAAATCCAGAACAAAAGACCGACTTCAGGAGAACATAGATGTGGAGACAATAAGAACGAGCCTCAGCAGGACTCCTGAAAAAAGACCACATGAAGCAGAGGAGCCATCTGACAGGCCTACAAATCAGGAAGATGATTTCTAGGTAGGTTTCACAGAGAAAGGGCAAGTGCTGTTGGGAGCTGCCTTTGCCTGCTGTTCTGGTGGAACCTTGCAGTTCCCTTTAACACCACTGTGAGGTACAGGCTTGTGCTATATGTGTTTCCTTATCCTTAGGCCGATGTCCTTACAGAACATTTTAAAAAGCTCCAGCTGACTGACTAGCTGAGGAGGCAGAAGACAGAAGTGTTCCTGTCTGGGCCTGCAGCAATCAAAGAACAAGCAAAGAAAAGACAGTGGCTTTCACAGAGGAGCAGAAAAAACCACAACAAGAGCTTGGAAAGGCCTGACCAATGACTGACATCCATCATAACCAGTTAATAAAATATCTCTCTGCATGAATTAAATCGTGGTGAAGTGTTTTATTATATGTGTGTAGTAATGGCATATCAATAGAAATGTTCATGCTGCCACTTCTCTTTAAATACATTTGCTGTGCTCCTGGGGAGGTGGAAGGCTTGGAGGATATAAATCCCTTTTAGAAGCTGCTAAATGGCATGATTTGATATGAACTGGAGCCAAGTGGCAACTTGTCTTGCAAATAAGGATACCTGGACCTTATGCAAGCCACCAAGAAAGCCCATTAAGAGAAACAAGGTGGTTGTGCCGGTGGTGGATGCTCGGTATCAGCAGACATGGTGGATGTGCAGTAGTTTTCCAAACATGACACTGCTGCTAAGTACAGCTTAAGTGTGATGCTAGACTTATTACGCAAGCATGTCTCTGTTGTTGGTCTGCCACTCTGAGCCAAATTGCTTTCATGGATCATTACAGTAACTAATTTCACTGATAAAATCTATGTATTTGTAAACCTGGTTTAACTTATGTAGCTGCTTTGTTGTAAACTTATCATTCAGAATAGACAAATACAAGGAGTAGAGTATATGGAGTTGGCACAGTGTAGTAGATCTCGGCAGGTTGCTGTGTTACAAGCATAAGGACTGTTACATGTGTTGATTCTGCTTTTTATGGCTCATTTTAAAAGGTGCAGCAGAGTTACACTGCACAGGATGATTTTTTTTTTTTTACAGTCTCTCTTGGCATAGTAAATGACAGCTTTTTTATGTAATGATTTATGTAGTGCAAGTCAAACTGTTATCTTTAGAGAAGGAGGTAAAATTACACCTACCCCCACAGCCAGTTTAGCATATTCACGTGCAGTGTACCAAATGATTTTGAAAGACACACACTCTGAAAAGCTTCTGGATCCTTATTCAGTGTCCACAAAGCAAATAAGCTGAGCTTGCAGCGCCAGCATGTTGGAGTGTGAGGTAGGTCCATGGGCAGGGCTGGCTGGATGCAGAGGTGTCGGCGGTCTTCGGAGCTGTGTCCCCCAGACCTCTCGGTCCCTCCCCGCAGGCTCCTTTCTACCAGCAGCGATGGGCTCCTTGGTGTTGGGCCTTGGGCGCAGTGGTAGCGTCGCTGTGGGGACCTGCTGGGCACTCTCTGCCTAGCCGCAGTCCTCTGCCGGCGGGGGGATGATCCAACCATTTATTCCAGGTAGTTGCCATCCGCCCTCACCCTGTGCAGGATGCGGCTGAAGCACAGCGGGTCAGCAGCTCTCTGGGCAGCCCACTGCTGGAGGCAGCCGAAGCAGAAGGCACAGGAGCAGGAATCAGCGTAGGCTGCGTTGTCCGCGTTGTCCAGGCAGGTGGGGCAAGGCCATCAGCTGCTGCCTTTCGCCGCCCTGCCCACTGCAGCTGGTTCATGCTGCCCGTCATGGCAGAGCAGCTGTGCTGCGGAGCCTCCTCGACGCCCGACACCACGTCCTGTTGCAAGATATGCAAAGATGTTCTGGCGCCAGGAGCGGAACAGCAAAGAAGCCTCACGAAGTGGTGAGAGAGGGCAGGCAAGGGCCTCCCGAAGGGTCTCCTCGCTGGCTGGAAAGTGGCCAACCAGCCCCATGGGCTGCCTTCCACATATGCCTGCCCCTTTTGTCTCCCCCGAGCACACTGCTCCCCAGCCCGGGACCCTGCACACCCTGCACTGCCCCCAGCCAGCCAGCATGACTTGAACCAGCACAGGGTACCTGCAGGAGATGGCCAGGGAAGGCCGAGGAGCTGGGAACCTTCAGAGGTGCCAAGGGCCCCTGCACCCACCTCAGGGCCACCACTCTGGAACAGCTGCCGCGTAGGACCTGTCGCAGCACCTGCACCAGCCAAGTCTCTGCACTGAAAGTGGAGAAGGGCTGCAGTCCGGCCGGAGGTTGCACGCTGTGCGTGTGCACTTGCAGGAAGCCTGGACCAAATACACCAGGACACAGCAGAGAGGTTGTGTCCATCACAAGTGACCCCTGGTGACAGCACAGGAATTTCTGGGGCTGTGCCCCAACCACTGCCTATCAAGAATATGGATATTTGATCTACTGTGGACCTGCATGGGCAGTGGGAGGACAATTTGCATCACCATGGTCTTCACTACAGGCTGCAGTGGAATCTCTGCTCTGGCACCTGAAGCACCTGCTCCCCCCACTTCTTCACTGACTTTGGTGCTTGCATAGTTGTTTCTCTCACATTTTCTCAGTCTTCTCTGTCAACTGCTATGGCATAGCTTTTTTTGCCCTTTCTTGAATATCTTATTGCAGTGGTGCTACCACCATTACTGGTTACCTCAGCTTCGGCCAGCGGTGGCTCCATCTTAGAGCCAGCTGGAAGTGGCTCTGTCTGACATGGGGGCAGCTTCTATTCTCCCAGAAGCCACCCCTGTAGGCCTCTGCTACCAAAACCTTTCCATGCGAACCCAATACAGGAGCTTAGAACTGAAAACAGCGCTCCAGGTGTGGCCTCACCAGTGCTGATGAGAGGGCAAAGATCATGATGTCCCTCGACTTGTACTCAATATTTTGTGTAGTACAGCTGAGGATCTTTGCTACAAGTTAGTTTCTTTCAAGAGAGATTGTATAGGGGTGTTTCATAAATTCAGGGTGGAATCTGTGCTGCATATCCCCATACATGTTAATAGTTTAAACACGAAAGTATTTCCTTTGCATACTGAGAGTCTAGGTTATGTGGCATCCAACTCTACCAACATTAAGTTTAAATATTCAGTGTTATACAGATAAAGATGGTTCTATTGTAAAAATCCGGATTATCTTAGAAATTGTTTTAACTAACTTGGAGAGGGCAACTTTTAAATGACTTCATAAATTTTTGAAGGGGTTACGTGGTTTCATTTATATAAATGTTCCTGTTCATTCTTTTTGTCCTGTCATTCAGAAACGTATTTTTATTATTTCTGCACAGAACTTCTTGTCTGGTGGTGTTGTTGTTATTTGGTGTTGGTTTTTTTTTTTTAATTTTTATTTTTAACATTCTGTGTGACAACTGATTATATTTATGATATATAAAATAAATGCAATTTATTTATATTTTAAAGCAAATTGCTGCTCCTACAGCAAAGGCCGAGAGAAGGATTTTAACTTTGTCACACACAACTTGCAGTGAATACTGCAGACACCTCCTTTCATCCTAATGTGCTGTATCTGGTTAGGTGATAACTGCATAGTAGTTTCTTTGTGTGCACCATCTGTAAATGGAGACCAGAGAAGGAGTGAATTATCTCTGTTGGTATAAGATGTGGCACATTTCAGACACATTTCAGATGCCAAGAGGGAAAATATACAATGGATTGTTTTTCAAAGTGCAGAACTACTGAATTTTAGAGGTTTGAGTTGGGAGCAATATGCAGGTAGTTTTCTGCAGAGTAGACAACTTTTGTCCAGGAACCTGAGAATCTTGGGAAGGTGTGCAGAGAGATGGGAAGGGAAAGAAGAGAAAAACCCTGATTCTTGTAGATATCACAGAACTTGGATAAGGATATGATTGTGGCGTTCTCTTATTTTAGAAGATGCACTGTGTCCCTCCTAGTAAGTAAAGGAAGAAAATTTCATCAGTGTTTTTTTAGTGTATTTTCTTGTACTGTTTGATAAGTGTGCAGTTCATCCTGGTGTTCTAGATTCATGTAATTTGCGCTTCAAAAGGAAATTTCTGTTTTGTTTGAAGTGCTTAAATACAGTAAGTTAAAAAGTAGCAGATATGACTGGCTGCTTCTTTGATTAAGAAGCAGCCCTGACATTTCAAATGTGAATAAACCATTTAGGTTTGACTTCTTTGCAAACATGTTCATAATGAAAATAAAATTAACAGGAACCAGAGCATGAATCTGCCCATTTTTTAAACTCCTTCAAGTACTGTCGCTGAGCTTATTTTATATATGATATCAGTTGAACTACACTTATTTCTCCTGCCTTCTCAAAGCGATTGAGGTAGTTGTGTCATTATCTTGTTTTACCAAAAATGGTGAATCATTTGGGAACATACTAGGTTCTGACATTTTAACTGACTGTAAGTATCTTAATTATGGTTGCAGAGTTCTGTGTGGGTTTTTGTTTGGTTGGTTTTGTTTTGTTTTCTTAGAATAGAAAAGGTAATTCTGTTTGGTTGATATCATAATACAGGGAACTGTTTAGTATTTCACTTAGAAAATTAGAACAAAGACAAAATAAGTATTTGGTCTGGGGTTAGTGTTGAAAACTTTGGAATAACACAATGCAACATAGCAAATCAATATTGACTCTCTTAAGCTGAAAATAAATCTTGCGGTAGCTCAGGACTTTTTTCTACTTTGTAGAAGAAACTTGAGTCACACTCCACAGAATTAAAGGAAAGCTGCTCTTCACCAGAAATCAAAAATCATCACATTTCTAGGTATGATGTAGACAGTGTGGTACCTGTCAGTTGATCTCAGATATGAAAATGTAAACATAATAGCTGCATTGGCTTATATGCTGTGAGCAGTAACACTTCAGCAAACTTGCTTAAAATACATAGCTAATCATGTAGCATCTGACAGGCAAGTTTTGTTTTGCTGTCAAGGAACTCCTCATATAATGATTGATAGTTTTTGCTTACTTTGTAGCTTAGTAGAAGGGGCTGTAGTGTTTATGTCTCTCTATGCTAAATAACTGTACTGTTGAGAGCAGTTGGGGCATCATTTTTGTGCCCGCTATTATTTTGTGTACAGCACAGTGCATCTGATGCAGACAAACTGTTTTAATTCTTAAAGTGCAGTAGAATCCGGAACCAAAGTGTCAGTAACTTCTTTTAGTTTGATTTTGAGTGCATTCTGTCCTTAACCAATCTTGTCAGCTGCTGCAGTCCATCGGTATTTTTCACTTTCCATGTATGGACTTCTTAAGTGTAAGTAAAGCTATTTATAAGAAACAAAAACATTCCAGATTTTCTGATTAAATCTCCACTCTTTTGATTACTAGAAGATAGCAATGGCTAAGCATCAGAATGGCTAGTTAACATGAGTATAGGTTAATGTATTATTCAGTAGCTACTGATTTATTTGTTTGTTCACCAAGATATTAGATGAGTTAAGAGATAAATGAGTTATGGAAAGAACATCGTTAGCATTCTTTATGTTGGATTAAGAAATCTAGGCAGTCTGCTTAAGTGCCACCTTTGCTTTTTTTTAAATTGAGGTCTAGATTGTCTGAGCAAAAATACTGGATTACCGGTGTACTTGAGAATTAGAGTTACTGTGCTACAGCATAAGCATCATCTTTAGCATTTAGAATACACCTCATCTGGAAACTGATACCTTTTAAGACTGACTGTGTGGGGAGTCTATCTCAGAGAAATTCTGGTAACCATAGAATAATCTTATTTACCACTAAAAGTAGTTTGATGCATCTTTTCTGAAGTTATAAAGGCGTGTCATGAAATTTATGAGGCAAACAATTTACCTGTGCATCTTTTCTTCAAGAAATTGTACATTATGTAGACTTCTCAAGGCTGAAAATCCAGTTTGGTCAACTCTTCCTCCCACATCGAATATTTTTGGCCCCGGACCATCCTGGTGACCCTCAGCTAGACTTAATTTTGTAATTTATTTTTCTTACTGGGGGTCCAAAACTGCACAGAGCATTCCAGATGGGGTGTCAAGTGTGGAACTGTGGTGCTTGATGGCTACACCTTTCCTAATACAGTCAAGGCTGCTGTTGGTCTTCTTTGCTGCAAGTATATATCTATCTTTTAACTTCCCATTTTCTTTACAGAGTGCTGGTTGAATCTAAATACTTAGTAGTTTTTAAGGTGTCAACACTTAATACGTGTTACAATGAGGTTGTTTGGGGAGATCAGAAAGACTTCAATGTGTATGTGTTTCAGTGAAGCAAGTTAACGTCATGCATAATTACAGATACCAGCACAAATAAAGCATATGTGAATCTTTTTATCTGTGATTTTTTTAATCTATGATTTTCATTAGAATAGTGCCTTTCAAATTGTATAGAAATAAATTAACATATATCCCACTGTCAATCCATTAAACAGTTCGGTCCTTGTAAATTCTATTTGCAATATAAAAGAAACCTTTCAAATTATCTTGAGAGACAAATGCTCTACTGTAGTAAATGCTCTCAAGCCAGGGACAAATTTTCTACTATAGCAAATGCTGTCAAGCCAGGGACAGTCTTAAGTAGTCTTAAAAAGAGAGAAGGATGCTGTCCATTGATAAATGGCTTAAAAACATACAAGCCACCTGATAATTAAGAAGTCCCAAGCTACCAATTTGCTGTTGGTTTAGGACCTGAAATTATTCAAAATACTAATTTTAAAAAATTCTTCTGTTTTAAGTTCCAAACTTCTGGGTTCCAGACCTTCTTGTGAATGATTTGGTCAACTCTTTACACCAAAAACTTTTTTTTTTTTTCCTTGAGATAGTTCAAAAAATGCTTTTCAGTTATGGTAGTTCAGAGGATACATCTACATGATAGAGCACAGAGATCAGGAAGCTATGCCAGTGTTCAGGGCTAACTGAAGCTCCAGGTCTGAGTTAACTGCTCTGGTGCGAAAGAGGAGTTCACATGCTCTGCCCAGAGCATTCCAGATAATTTGTGTCTGAATGTGATTAGTAAAGAGGCTGTGCACTGGAGTGATTTCAATTCGCAAAACTTTAGCTCATTCTGTAACTCATCCAAGATAATTTTTACCTTTTTTTCTGGTGCTTTTTTAATTAGTGTGCCTGAGCAGAACACATTTCTACGTTTTGGAATGTTTTTAATTTCAAGTATTAGGTTGGTGCAGAAGTAATTGCGGTTTTGAACCGTGAATTTTAAATCGTTATAACTAGGTTAAAACACATCTTTTTAAATGAAAATAGGAACTATTACAGTCAACACATTTTTGCCAATGAGAAACAAGTTTTATTCCTGTACTGTAAAAATCCATGATTTGGGATTCGATGAACTCTTTGAAAGCGTTTTCTGCATCCTGCGGGTCATGGAAGTGTTTTCCCTGCAAAAAGTTGTCAAGATGCTTGAAGAAGTGGCAGTCGGTTGGTGAGAGATCAGGTGAATATGGCGGATGACGGAAAACTTTGTAGCCCAATTCGTTCAACTTCTGAAGCATTGGTTGTGTGACATGCACTTGGGCATTGTCGTGGAGAAGAATCAGGCCCTTTCTGTTGACCAGTGCCAGCTGCTGGAATTGCAGTTTTCAGTGCATCTCATTGATTTGCTGAGCAGATTCTCAGACGGAATGGTTTTGCCAGGATTCAGAAAGCTGTAGTGGATCAGAGCAGCAGCAGACCACCAAACAGCGACCATGACCTGTTTTGGTGGCAGTTTGGCTTTGGGTCATGCTTTGGAGGTTCTTCTCGGTCTAACCACTGAGCTGGTCATCACCAGTTGTCGTATAAAATCCACTTTTTGTTGTGTGAGAAATTGTTCGTTGTTGTTGTGTAGAGTAAGAGAAGACAACACTCAAAGCAATAATTTTTTTTATTTTCGGTTGGCTCCTGAGGCACCCACCTCTCGAACTTTTTCACCTTTCCAATTCACTTCAAATGCCGAACGACTGTAGAACAGTTGATGTTGAGTTCTTCAGCAACTTCTCGTGTAGTGGTAAGAGGATCAGCTTCAATGATTACTCTCCACTGGTCGTTGTCAGCTTCCGATGCCCAGCCACTACACTCCTCATCTTCAGGGCTCTCGTCTCCTTTGTGAAACTTTTTGCACCACCACGGCACTGTACGTTCATCAGCAGATCCTGGGCCAAAGGCGTTGCTGATGTTGCAAGTTGTCTCCCCTGCTTTAGGACCCATTTTGAACTCGAGTAAGAAAATCACCCTAATTTGCTTTTTGTCTAACATCATTCCAATAGTCTAAAATAAATATAAAATAAACAGCAAGAAATAAGTCAGTAGTAAAAAACCATAAAGCGAGAAAAGTGCATTAAAATGATGTATAACATAACCACATTTATTTAAGAATATATTTCAATATCAGACAGCAAATTTCAACAATGCAAAAACTGCAATTCCTTTTGCACTAACCTAATATTATGTAACTTTAACCTTCTTTTGGTTTTTTTTGTTGTTGTTCAGATGCTCTTTCAGCAGAAACATAAACAAGGCTAAAGGTAAGTTAGAACAGAAGGGTAAGTTAGGAGGAAGGTATAAGGACACGCAAGTGTTATTTGGCTAGACAGCTGTCAGGTGCAGAATAACAATATATAGATGAGTATGATGAAGTTACATCTGGACACAACTAACTGTGTGTCCTTGTCCCCTTGATACTCCCTGTGTGTTGACATCTTAAGTCTGTTTAGTTGCATTGTAGTTCGGAGTTATCTTGCCTTCCCAGTGCTTTCCTCTCCATTTTGCAGTGAGTTGGCACCATACTAAGCAGATTTCCTGGTACAGCTGTGGTGTGAATTGTTGCAGCTATTATTGCTAGGTAATTGGGAACTGCTGTAAAGGGAATATTCTGAGAGGCACCAACCAAATCTCCTCATTTCAGGCAAGCATTTATATATGCTCAACTACTAGCCAATTAGTCTGTTAAAAGCTAAGAATCAAGCATTAATCAGATACATTAACTAAGCCATAGGCTTACGGTACTATAAATCTGATGGTTATTGTTGGCTCTGATGGCCATAGTCTTTGATGGTTCCTAGTCTCTGAGGTCAAGATGATCAGGCTTATGAGCTCTTTGACACAGAAAGCTAGAATGAAACTGGGCATTTTTTCTTTTTCCCCAGGCTCCACTCGTTGTCACTGGCATTTGAACACTTCTGTGTGGGCCAAGACCAGTCTGGGAACCTCATGGGTGTTGGTCTATTCTGGTTTCTTCAGAGGGATATGACGTATTTGCAGACTGCTTTCCAGTGATCCATTTCCTTCAGATAGTTGTAGACTATGCCAAGCAAGCAAATAAGACAAAATACTTTATTTCCTGTTCCAATTCAAACAGTCTTTTTAGGTGTCTGGGTGTAAGGCAAACAAGATTTTTTCATTTACCTGTTTTAAAGCAAGCAGCGTTACATCTGGGAGAAAGAATAAAAAGATATGTGTCACAAATAGGCCTTCACACTACAGGGAACTTAAAGATATATCCAGTCCCGCCATCTTTAGCAGGGTAAAGTAATCACTAACTCATCTGCTGACCCATGTGTCATACATCTTTCATTCACAAAATAACATCACAGACTGAGGAATATAGGGATGGGAGAAACTGGTGAGATTTTATCTAGTACATTTGTTGTTTAAGCAGATTACATATAGTTATCCCTGCAAAAAGCTTGTAAGCCTATTTGCATGTCTCCCAGTTCAACAGAGAAAGGATTTGCTTTAGCTTGCTTGTTTGTTTTAAGCCAATATTTTTATTTACTGGTGTCAGTGTTATTGCATTCTTATTGAAACCTCCTTCCTTGGTATTTCCATAGATAAAGGATAACTGTAATTTCTGCATTTGGTAGCTGAATGGATTTTGAGTAATTCTTCATCTTTTCTGTTATATGCTTTCCAGACTCTAACCCTGGTATATTTAGAACATTCTTCTCCAAATAACTTCCAGTGTGTCAACAGTGTTTTTAACTAAGATTCTCGATTCTCAGACCAGTATTCTACATCTTGATAAGTCAGAAAAAGTGTATCATCTGGTAGAAGTAGGAGCAGTGGAGAGTTACTATCCAAAAGCTGGTATAATACTGTCAGAAGATGTGATTCTCTTTTTCTTTAAACACTCCTATTTGACATAGACATATTAGTAAAATTTTCTAGCATAGACTTAGTTTTGTTGGTTGCTACTAACTACTGAAACACTGATTCTTTTAAGAATGTAATATTTCCATTGTACTGTGGTTCAGTGAAAGTAACACTGGAAGCATCACAAACAGTTTGTAACACGGAGATAACATACAGAAAAGAGAAACTACTTCTGATAAATATTGCTCATTCTGTTAATAAAGTAGGTGTCTCCAGCTATAATGTTTTGACTTTTTCATTTTATGTTTTGATCTGTTTTGTGATGAAAACAAATACCACCTCCATTTTCATATTAATTTTTCTCCCTTTCTTTTGTTAGTATTAGGTTCGCAGTTTTTTGATGAAAGGACTGCAGCACAATATTGTATTAGCAGAAAAAAAACTACCACAGAACTCATTTCTGAAACAAAATCTAAATCTAAATCTTTCAGAGCCGTATAATTGATGCAAAAGTGACAGAAACTGTTTTGTACAGTTTGTGCTCCTGAATTCACATTCATCAGAAAGCACTGGCTGTTAGGCAAAGTGCCTTGATTGGTGATTATCAGTGCTTGAAGTATTATGTTATGTTCCCACACTGCCCTGGACAAATAGGGTGAAATTTCATGAAACTACATTTTGTTGTCAAGTATTTTGAAAAGTGTGAAGAAGTAGTATTATACATGTTATACTGTATAATGAATTCTGCTGATATCAGTGGTACATTAGAGTAAAATCTTGGCTCAATCTAGAAATTCTGTTTGGTATTGTAACTATCATTATGCATAGAATCGTTTCTGGGAGATCAAGTACATGCTTATCCCAGCCTATGGAAGTTATGTTAATATATTAAAGACAGGTGCCTCAGTATAGGAAAAGCACCTGAATACAATTTTGGGTAGCTAACACTTGACTAACTGTAACTTACAAGCCGTAGTACACCGGACTTAGTAGTGTAAACATTAACGTAAAAAGCACACTAAACATACAGAAATATTCTGTAATTAGTTATTTTGTCAAAACTTATTTCCAATTAAACACAACAAAATACCCATCCCAACAAGGAAGTTCCTGTGTTGTCTTGTCACAACAAAAACTCTTCAGAAGTTTTGTTTTGTCCTTTCATTGTGAATGTAATCCTGTTGCTGGTGTGTACTGATGTGTAGGGCTGATATATTGATATATTGTCCACAAAGAGTAAATACAATTTTGAAGTTTTTGCAGGTAAAATTAGTAGGTAGATCACAGTGGGAGAGTGATAAAGCAGTCATTCAGCCTAACCATCCATATTCTGTCTATAATCTGCTGGAGAGATGAAATTTAATTATGACAATTGTTGACTAGTACTCTTCTTAGGTACTTCGTAATCTGATTGTCAAGACATTGCTTTTTGATCTTATGAACTTTCTCTGGAGGAGTTACCAAGAGTTGCCACTTACATTGGTCCCTTCCAGTGTGTCTCTCTTTACTTCCCCTTCTTGTTCTGCTGTTATAGGTTTTGTACTGCAAATGATATGTGAATCCAGAGAATCATCTTATATACTTCATTCTGTGCCATTCAGTTAACTATTATTCGTTCCATAAATCCATGAAAAGCTGAACAAAACATAATGAAATTCACGTTGCTAACTGGAATATTTAGCAACTAGTCCTTTTATCAGCGGAGTCCAGCTGTCTACTGTGGTATACCTAAAAATCTTAGCAGAGGACAAACAATCAAATAGTGTCCAGTAAGAAACTGATCTTCTGACATGAAAATACATTAGTATCTAAAAATTACTTAAAGTATATATTTTTATCTGTGAATAGCATGTATAAACTGCCTTATGCTTTACTACTAACGCACATCAATTATTTCTTCGAATTCGTAACATCACTTGTTTGAAGGCAATTGTTCATAAAATTTTTGTTTACACAAAAGTTGAAAATTAATTCCTATCTAAAACTCTAGTGTATTAGTGAAACTTGTTTCCATTCATACTATTGTTCAGGAACCAAGCATTCTGCATTACTTGTTGAAACTTTATGTTCTGAGTTTTCCTTTATTGTGAAACAAATTATGTTGCCAGAAATTCTTAATGAGTGTATTGGTGATGCACCATTATAAATAGATACAATCTTAAGATTAGCCTTTTATTCTGACCATTAAAAGCCTGCTATTACTGCATGTGATTATGAGATCTAGTTCACTTTACCTTCTGTGATGTTTTATTTAGCCTTCTAGAGGAGAAAAAAGAAATTTCCTGCTGCACTTGAAAGTAAATTACAGGCTTTCATTTTCTGCGTTGAATTAAAGCTTGCTACATTATTTGATCTAGACAATAAAGCGTATGAGCTGAACTAAACTTTGCAAACACTGGTAGCTTAAAAAAAGTAAATTAGTTCAGGGTGAAGTAGTCCAGGAACAAAATAAGCAGTAATCATAAATCTGACACATTTGATAAGTAATGGATCAAGTTAGACTCTAACCATTCAGTCTTGATATTTCACATCTAGAAGACGGATTCCAGCTCAGAATCTGAGTGTATTAAAATGTCTTTAGGGAACTTAGCAGACAACATGAAATAACACAGACTATACAGGACAGGGGTAATTTTCAGCGTAGTAGGTTTGCCTGTGTTCTGCCCATTAGGCTGAAGAAATACTAATCTTGTCACATTCAGCAGCTGGGTTTGGGCAATATCTTTTTCCCACCTGGAGGGGTTAATTAGCCTTCTTTCAGAATGTGGCATGTTTAGCTTACATTCACATACAAAGCAAAACCATTAACAGATGGGTGTGTCCAACCGCTTAATTAGCCAGAGTAAAAAGAATCGTTGTCAAACATTTATCTGTTGCTTGTCATACACCTGACAGTCCCATTAGGCAAGAATTATGTCTTTTCTGTTGTAATATACGTGTTCCTTTATATATATGCAGTATCGGTGAAAAAGTGAGACTTTGTTTAGATTATAAAAATGTATTAATGTAACTGCTCAGTATTGATACAATGTAAAAGAATTACCCTGACTGCTTCACTAACATGGTGCTAGAAAAACTTCCAGTAAATAGGAAGATGAAAAAGCTTGACTATCAAACATATTGTATGGCATCTACAAGGAAGAATCTATACTGTGTATTGCGCTATGGCAAAGAACTGCACTTAGGATAGAGACTTAGGCAGAATAATGGAAGCAACCTAAACACTTTTGAATAAATTAATATTAAGTCAGTTAACCTGTCTATCAGATTATTAATAAAAGTGTATTACAGTTCTGAGTTAGAGAAGTGCATCAGATTGTATACTTAAATACAGGGCTCTCACCAAATTGACAGTGTGGAGATAAAATGCACTCGGTCACCAGAAAACTTTAACGAAAAATGTATGTGCATTTTACAGGTTGCATGGCTCCCCCATCCTGTGGATGGGATGACATAGCCTGAAGTTTGGTAGGTCAGTGTAGCAGTGCCAGCTGTACTGTGGATAGTCCCAAGCTGTGCTTTGGGGTCCTCTGGGGTCTCTCCATTAACTTTCTGGGTGTTCTCTCACCTAACCTTGGATTTCCTGTCATGTATCCTGATGTATCTCGGGACATGGTCACTTCCAGGACTGGGCAGAGAATGTCTGACTCCTGACTATTCCTGTTCAGCATCCTTCAGTGCCTAACAGCAGACTGTTGGCTGGCACTGGCACTTGCAGTCTGCCCATCCCAGAGCTTCTCCACAGTGACTGACAGCTGGTTTACAGCCAAAATGAAGCTGCTGCCTTTCCCTAAAGGGCTGATGCAAATGTCAGCCAGGCACAATCCGTGACAACTGCCACAAGGAAGTGAACACATTATGTTCCTCTCTTCAATGGGAGTACCTGGCTCTGGTTTCTTGAGCAACTTGAATAGCAGCTATAGTGATCACGTACTGCCTGAGATGTAACATGGCAATTAACAGATAAATGGCAATGCAGAGCAGTCTCTCACCAGTCAAAACTGTGTTTGACTGTAGTGGTGTTCCTGCTCCCTTCCAGTGATTGACATGTTTGTACACTGTTACCACAAAACCAACATATAGCCAAGTAAAGCTAAGGGCTGGTATCAGATAATGTCTTTTAATTCTATTCAACTGTTCACTTTTGTTTCCCATTAGAGCTGCAGTATCTTAAAGGATTGTTTGTTGGAACTGGTGGCTTAAACTGACCTATTTAATTGTGCTCAGAAGCTGACTGGAAGTGCTTTTATAGCAGAGAGGTGATTTAGGAGGTTGCTCAGCATTTAGCTTTTGATTTCCACTATTCTGCTAGCTTCTCGATGTTTTTGTCTGGGTTATGTATGACGGTGAGTGCAGGCTTGCTCAGACAAGGTGGCTCTTTTTTTTACTTCACTTTTGGAGAAATTTTCCAAGTCAAAGGTAACGGGCTGAGAACTAAGTACAGATGTTTAATACCTTAAGGTGAAGGTACATCCCTAAGTGAGTAGACATATCCATAGGATTATTCTGATGCTTTTGAAAAATTTTAAATTCTTAATTGGCAGAACTGTTCTTTTGACCAAACAGCACCGTGTGTATGCTACACTTTTTTTTTCTTCTCTTTATTTTTCAGTACTTATGCATAAAACATTTCCCCAATGACCTTTACGTGTGATTGTGGAAAACAGCAACTACAAAAAGATATTGTTTTCTAAATAATTTCAATATATAGGAATTAGACTTTGTTAAATAATAGTTGGCTTTGACTTCTAAATAGGAGTACTTATTTATTAAAAATTTTTACTTCATTAAGTGAAAGATCATTTACAAGTCAGTTAAGTGTAGTTTGAAGTTCATATTTTTCCTTAAAAGACAGTTTCATTACATTTCTTCCTTTATGATGTTGATCTTTTTATGACTTAAGTTCTCTTTTGTTAGCAGTGATATTTTGCTCTGCAAGGACTGAGACATGATTTACTTAAATTTAGAAAATGGTTACAGTGTTTCAGGATAAAACTGAAATACTCCACTCACTAGTATTCCATTAGGAATGTTGCCATTGTCTATTGCATTGGTAACATTTTTGAAACTCCAGAAAGTACTTGGTATCTCGTTGTGCTATGATGTGACTCTTTTCAAGAGGAATAATAGTCACTGTTATGGTTATAATTTATACATACATGTTTAGGCATATGTATATGAAGTATAAGTTCCCTTTTTTGCCTTTGCAAAAAATAGTTTTCTAAATCTCTGACTCAGTTTATTTATGCTCACACATTACATAGTGGATGAGTTTGGTCTAGTGCACTTAAGGATGTCTTATATGGCACAATATTGTGTTAATTTATCTGCAGAAACTTTAAAATGATTGCATATTGGAAAGTAAAGAAAATTTTCTTTCTGGATATTTTTATTGGAAGTTAAATGTTCTCGTTAATATTGAAATTAAGGGAAAAACTATTTGTTTTCTGTTAGGATGGACTGATATTGGAACTGTAGCATGATTTTAGTCTTAAGTAACTATTCTGGATTTTGTACAGCATTTTCTGTAGGCAAAAAAAATGTATAAAATTTACTAATTTACAGTAAATATAGAATAGTTTGGGTTGTAAGGGATCTTTAAAGTTCATCTAGTCCAACCCCCCTGCAATAAGCAGGGACATCTTCAACTAAATCAGGTTGCTCAGAGCCCCGTCCAGCCTGGACTTCAGTATTTCCAGAAATGGGGCATCTACCACCTCTCTGGGCGACCTGGGCCAGTGTTTTACCACCATCATCGTAAAAAATTTCTTCCTTATGTCTAGCCTGAATCTCCCCTATTTTAGTTTGAAACCATTACCCCTCGTCCTATCACAACAGGCCCTGCTAAAAAGTCTTTTCCTGTATTTAAGTGCTGAAAAGCTGCCATAAAGTCTCTGTGGAGCCTTCCCTTCTCCAGGCTGAACAATCCCAACTCTCTCAACCTGTCCTCACAGCAGATCATTTTTATGGCCTTCTCTGGCCCCTCTCCAGCAGGTCCATGTCTGTCCTGTGCTGAGGGCTCCAGATGTGGACGCAGGACTGCAGGTGGGGTCTCATCAGAGTAGAGGGGCAGAATCACCTTCCCTTGACCTGCTGGCCACGCTTTTTTCATATGCAGTCCAGGATACAATTGGCCTTCGAGGCTGCAAGCGCACATTACCAGGTCCTATCTGTCTTTTCATCCACCAGTACTCCCAAGTCCTTCTCGGCAGGGCTGCGCTCTATGCCTTCATCCCCAGCCTGAATTGGTACCAGAGTTTGCCCTGGCCTGGGTGCAGGACATTGCATTTGGCCTTGTTGAACCTCATGAGGTTCATGTGGGCCCACTTCTCGACCTTGTCCAGGTCAGCAAAGTGAGTCAGACGTAGTTGGAGGGAGCGACTGCAGAATCCCAGCTTTAAATCAGCTTAAACTGCTGTGGATCCTAGCCTTGAAAGGAAAGTCTGGTGTTGCAGCTGGTTCAGTTTTCAAGCAAGGAGAATGTTGTATTTTCTGAGAGGCTCTGAAGTTTTTTTGGTACAGTGATGAATTCCTCCTACTCTATGTTGTTATGCCCATGAATAGACAAATTTTTTGTTATAGTTTTGTCTCAAAAAATAGTGTAAGGGGTTTTTTGAGGAGAGGTTGTTATTTCCTTGGGGGAGTGGGTGGGGGTGGAATTAAACTCTAGTTTCTTCTCTGTCAGCCATATGGGTTTGTTAGGTTAAACTGAAAAATCACTTGATAGTTCATTCAGTACTTACAGATTTTTTTTTTCACATAAACCTCTTTTATTATGCATGATAATGATGGAGTGATGTAAGTCGTCAGGTTGCCAAAGCATTCTGTAGCCAATATACATTAAAGGCAGTAAAATTTTTAGGTCCCAGACTGGTTTACAGACTAATAATTTGTATTTGTTGTAGTTCTTCACAGAAGCATACAGCCTTCTGTTTTGAAGGTACCAGGTGAACCTTCCTCATCTGGTTATTATTTTCACATGTTAATCATCCATTCCTTAAAAGATTTTTCTTTTTAATTTAATTCCTGATTTTGAATTAATTTTGGTTTTGGTTGGTCACCCAGTCAATTGTATTGTTATTTCTGCTGTGCAAAACCGAGGAATTTTGTAGTTCCCAGTCTGTGTTTCCTGTGAAGATAAGGTATAAGTCATCCTTGGTTGTCTTTCTGATTAAGTTTTCTTTGTAAGACATTTTGCTTAATTCTCAAACCATTTCTGTATTCTGTGCAGATTTCCATTGTTCCCTTTAGATGTCAGGGCTCCGATCCTAGGCACTTTTCCACTGCATGTGTATTTCTATATGGTTTTAGTGCCAAAACATTTATTCTTCTCAGATTTTAAGTACAGAGGTTGCTTTAACACTTTCTACTGAAAAAGGTTATTAGAATTGCTTTGTCACTGCGGCTCATTAAATGCTTTTCAGAGTTTGCTGTCCAGATTACAGGCCTTCATTCTGTGGTCTGCAAGAAGTTTGACTTAGAATTTGAATGTTTAGAGTTTTTGGTGTAATTCAGTAAACCAGAGAAAAAACAGTTTTGAATGATGACCAGGTCTTTTCAAGCTGAGAGAAGATTTGCTGCTGATTTTTTCTGAGTTATTCCTGAAGTGACAAAAATCAGAGAAGTGTTATATATTTCTGAACGTGTAAATAAAAGATATTTTGAATATAGGTAAGATAAAAGTAAAGTAAAAACCCACTTGTACTAACTCATATGCTAGTAGGGGGAAAAACCTTTTGGCTCATACCACGATTGGTATTAGCTAATTTTGAGATCCAAATAGAGATAAGTGACAAATTAGTGTGCTAATATAAGTGACAAAACAAAAAAAAAATGCACTAACCTTTTTATTTTACTTCTTACTTTTATTCAGAGATCACAATGCAGACATCAGAGACTGGGTCAGATACAAGTTCGACTGTGACTTTACAGACATCTGTGGCTGGCCAGGCAGCAGTGCCCACACAGGTAGTACAGCAAGTACCTGTTCAGCAACAGGTAGGTGACCTTAAGTTTTGGGAAGATTAAAAAAAAAATTCGGGAAGGATAGTTCTTCACAATGTAGTGAAGAACTTGGTTTTGTACAGGACTGCTAAATGAACTCTTTTGCTCTGCTTTTATCAACTTTATTTTGCTGGAATGAAAATAGCTGGAGAAAGGCAAGCTGTTTTCAGGATCTGTTCCTTAACTACAGCATCTGACAAGCACCAGTAGTACACATACATGTTTCTAACTGAAGGTTATTATGGAATTCATGTAATAGCTTGTAGAAATTTAATTTATGTTACTGAATGTTCACAATTTTTTGCTTTAAATAATATATTTTGATATTATTTGCTGTATAATTTCTCCTTTCATTTGGACATCCAAGTGCAGTACAAATGTAAAAATGAAAAGTACTGTTCTTTGCATCTCTAGGCTTGACTCCCTGCAGATCTTTGCACAATGTCATGGAAGTATTTTTGATATGACAATCGGTAATTAGTGATGTGCATTTGCCAGGTAAGTAAGAAGACTTTTGTGGCAGCCAGTACCGTGCAGATCTCTGTTATGTTAGACAGTCACTCACCGATGCAGCACACACAAGCTTTGGAAGGAGTGATGGCTGAATAAAATAGGGAGGAAAAAAGGAAAAGTATGGAGGCAGAAAATGGACTGCATGTGAAAGCCATGACAGCTGTATAAGACTTTTTTGTTATACACAAATGAGCTGTCCATGTGACAGGTACTCTGGGTGACATCTGATGCCACTTTTCACCAACAACTGACTTCACAGTTTCAGAATCAGTAATATGAGAACTGAACATAGTTTAATAAATGGCATAATTTGTGCCAGTGGAGAACATTTCCCTCAATTAAATTCTTCAGCATTCATTTAGTTCTAAAATTCCAGGTGGTGCGTTTTTATATATGTATTCCACAGTCACATACATTTCACTAACATTTGTTTTCAGATGTACAGACTCAATTTATAGTGCCTCATAGTTCCATTACTATTACTTCTGCTTGTATCTTCATGTATCTTTCAGGATGCATGCTTGTTTTTAAAAAAAAACGATTCAGAAAAGCATTGAATTTGGACTTGTAAAATTGTATATAAATATTTTTGTGTATTTGCTTAGAATTCACCACTTGTGAAACAAGAATTTTTTGAAGTATTTTCTCCTGAGTTCAGACTGTTAAATAATTCTCTCTCTTTTTACTTGGATGTTGATTAGGATAGAGGCTTTCGAATACTATGTTGGTTTTTAATTGAAGCTTCCATGATGTTTGAACATAGCTAATCTTCATATATTTTTGCTGGTTAACTCTTTTATAAGGTTTGTGAAGTGCAAGACTATTCTTCTTTGTGAAATAAGATCTGGATAATTTGTGCGATTTTTATGTTATTTCATGGTGACAGATGTTTTCATAGACGTAGTTCATGTGATCTGTTCTTTGTTATTCCTTTATTTCATCTTTTCAGCTAAAAGGTGGCAATTTGGTAGTGCTACACAGTTGCTTATTTTAAGCAAACAGGATATACACACAATGGTCTAATATTACATACTGAATTTTATCCATGTGAAGTACTTGAGCAGTATGAGGGTTTGAGGATTAGTAAGCAATTAGTGGCATATAGGATACTTTATAGTATTGCAGTTCTAACCATTGGATTGATTGAATTGTAAAGGTAGGATCTCCCATGCATTTCTGCTCTCGTTTTGTTGCAAGCAAATGAAGAATGAGCAGGGCTTTGGTGTTCACACACTTTGCTTCTGCAAAGTTTCTACCTTTCTGAAAACTTCTAGAATAGAATTGGCTCCTTATTTTCCCACATAAGTAATACATTAATCTTTGGCACTGACTGTATCTTTTCTGAAGTTATTCCATTTATCCTCTATTAATGTAATACTCCTGTCAAAACACAGAAGTCCAAGAGTAGTTCGTGGTTTTTTTCTTGCTTGATTATACCTTAATGAGAACAGGAAACTGATTTTTAAAAAACTTGTTGCACTGTCTATGTAAAACTGTCCCTGATCAACTTTACATACCTCTCCTTTAGTACTGCTGCTTTTGAGTATTCCCTTTAATTGAATACTCCATCACTATTTGGGGTTATTTTTCTCTGTGGGGATATTGGATTATATTTTTCCACTTGACTCTTAACACCTGCTGTAAGAATTGGCACAATGTTTCAGAAAGGAAAGCTAAGGGATCAACCCAGTCAAGGAAAAGGAGTTTCTCCAAAATTTTGGAGGGATTAAAGATGTAACAAGGATGTTTGGAAATCCGATGCAGACAGTATTACAGTGATTAAAACATGGTATGGGTGGGAGATTTGTGTAGGGAGAAAAGCTACATTATGGAAGTGGATGTGAAGTGAGGAGAAAGGGAAGAGTAAAGATGTAAATGTGGTATGTCAGCAGGAAATGCGATGAAGAATGTAGGTGGGATAGGTAATTTCAACTGTGGGGTTAAAAAAAGAGCAGTATCAAACGCTGAAACAATCACTGTGTTGAAGAAATTGTAGGTGTGCTCTGCCCTGAGGAATTATTTGTGTACAGGTAGCATTTGCTTAAAGCTGATTTTAGCTTTATGTACATTTGATAGGAATTTGCCTAAAGAAAATCATAGAAAGAGTGCTAATTTCATAAAGTCATACTTCCGTTGGCAGAGTGAGTGCTTATTATTTCTGCAGATTTGAAGTTACCGGTGTTGAAATTTGTAAGAAAGGTTTTAGGTGCATAGTATATGAGATATACTTTTGGTTTTTTCCCATGGTTTTTAAGACATAATACTGTCAGCTGTATCCAAAATATCTGTGAATATTCACATTTGAATTATAGGCTCTTGTGAGTATGCTTTACTAAAACAATAGGGCACTTGACTGTTGTTAAATTCAAAGATGCTATAACATAAGTGTCTATATATGCAACAATTTGGTGTAGCTGAAACTTCTATATTATGTTTACAGTAATGTATTAGTACTTGTAGTGAATAATTCTGAATAAGTGGAAGGATGGACTGAGAGCCTTTTTTGTACAGCAGTTTCTATTGAAGCATCCTGTCTTTTGAGCAAACAGCGAAATAGTAACTTTTGATATTTTCAGTTAAAACAATTCCCTAATTTGCATATAACTAGTATAAATATTGAGCTCATGAAAGTCTGCCGTGATACTCCAAAAACAGGAAAAAAAAAAGTACCTTTGGTGGAAACTTTGGCTTCCCATCTGGTAAAAGTGGCACTGTGGCAGCTGGTTTCATGCAGCACAGCAGCTGTCACTGTTGAGATGGGATAGAGGGGAATGGTAAGGGGACAAACATGTCCACATGTAAGCAAAAAGCAACAAGACTAAAGCCAAAAAGGTGGGAGTTTAATCAAATTCAGTTTTAATAGCCTGAGGAATTTTCTTAGTCTTTTGCTTCCCCCGAAACAGGAATTTTTCACTGATGTAGCATCATTTTTTCAACAGGCGGTCTTTATCACAGTGCAGTAAGCTTCTGAGGATTCAAAATTAACTTCATTTTGCAGTTTATGCTATGCAGTGTGGAATGATTGGAGAAATAAAACTGCAAATATAATCTGTTTTATAAAAGTATATCCATGCATCAGAAGTTGAACAAAGCATTTCTGCATATTTACCATACATCATGGCCATTGCATTCACAAAGCATTGTATCATTAACTGGAGATACAGACTTCTGCTGATCAAAATTGCTCTTAATGCAAAATCATGTTTAGCATATGAAAAGCATAATCATGAACTGACATTAGCCTTTATATAAATATGAATGTGCTTAGAATATTACAGCATGTGCTATTTATATGTTGGTTGCCGAAAGTAATCCAGACTAATGAACATACAAAAATAATTTTTATCTCTGAGAACAGAAAACTATGCACATTCAAGTCATTTGCTCAGGCACTGTGGATAATTACATGTTCTTTTTTAAATGGCATTTAAAAATCCTTCTATATTTTGCCCTATTGTTCTACTCTTTGCTTAGTAGTACTTTAAGCATAAGCACTTTTTGTTGGAAATCAAAATTGTCTCTTAAATTTTGTTTTTATTCTTCAATGTAATTTCTGTATATCAGTGTGCTTTTATGGACTTCTGTTGACAAACTCATAGATATAATGTAACTTAGTCCCTCATTTGTTCCTTTGAGGTAGTGTAATTAACAATATAATTTTTCTTTTTTTTTCCCCTTGAACTAGTAGTTATAATTACACATGTATTTTGAAATAAGCTTTCATTAGCCTCTTCTTCTCCTGGAACATTTCAGTTGCTTACTTCTAATCTTAGTCCAGTTATTTATTTCAGGCTAGAATCACTGAAGCAAAAGGAGTGAAAGATCTTGTCTTGACCCTACTTAACTCAATATTTCCTATACAAGTCAGTTAATTTTCTGCTTTATAGCCAGACAATAGTAACAATTACCATGACTAGCTCACCAGTCCACCCTGGAACATAAAATTTTTGAACTTGCCTGTTGTCACTCTTTAAGAAATATTTCATTGTGTTCTCTGTTTTCCACCAAACTATTTAATTCTTGGAGTATTTTTAAATACAAGAATGCCATTTAGGTTTAGATATCTGTTGAATATTCTTTCTGTGATCTCTAATTTCTGCTCTGCCCCAGATACTGAAGAACATAGCTGATACAATTCCTTTAACAGCTTAAGAAAAGGTACGAGAAAATGATAAATAGAAAAGAGGAATTTTTTATTCCACAAAAGCTATGTTTGGTGGTCTTTTGGTTCCTCATAAACAACCTATACACAAATAATTTTGTGCTTTTAGAAAGTAGATATATGCATTTAATTTCTTCTTGTTGAAGATTAAAAAGATGATCCAGAGGCACTAGATTTAATTCTCATGAAAACATTTTTCCCAAAGTGAAGTAAAATAGGGAATAAAATTAGTATTGGAGATATATAACAAAGATTTTCAGCATGGCAGAATTTTTGTTAACAAGTCCATCTTAAAGGCTACTCACTTATTTTGTTTATCATTCTTTGACATGAAAAATACCTCTAACTTTCTCTACTTTAAGGTTGCTATGTACATTGCAATATGATGTAGTGACTAAAGCTTTCTTGGTCCCATAATCAGTTTAACCATAGCAGTACTGAGTGTCTGAGAAGCTAAAGCAAAATAACTTTTTTAATAAACTGTCTTTTTTATTACTATGTTAGGGAAAAATTAACCTAATACAGTGGCCCTTTTGTATTGAACTTCGCTGTAAAAGTTTAAAGGGAAAACATTTTGATCTACAGAAGTAGAAAAGATGTTTTAATAGCAGTGTAGTGTACCCATTCTTAAATGTTGATTTTAAAAATAAGTTTCTTTGTTTACTGAAACAGTAATGACTTATCTAGTAGTACTACATAGTAGGCTACTAAAGAGTTTATATAAAATTTGTTGAAAATTTGAAATTAATCAATGAAAAATTTAATTTTATCAATTTTTGATATTTTGTTTTATGGTTAATTAATTTTTGTTGTTGTTCCAAGTCAGAATATAAACACATTTTGGAATTTTTCAGTTTCCTGTCCAATAGCCACTGAGCTTTGATATAGTATGTACAACTTTGTCGCTGCAGTATCCTCTCAGTTCTACAGTAAAGGTGTTGCACTGTGCTGAATCTGTTGTTTTTGAAATGGTAGCAGCTTGTATCCAAGAATAATGGGAGAATATAATACCTTGTATAGAATGGGAATGTGACCTGTGTTTACTGATAGGAAGTTTTTAATGTTGTGTTTGTACATACAGTAGAGTTCCATTTTATCAGTGTGCAGGTTACAGGGACAAAAATCACGTTTCCTTTATTAATAGAAAAACAGCATGGGGTTTTAAATAGGGATTAAGACATATCCAGTGTGTGTGAATAGGGAACAAAGTGCATGTTGTAGGAGGCTGGACAAGAACATGGAATTCATATTGACAGCAGCATAATTTCCATGAAGTTTCCCCAGCTATACTACTAGAACAGAAAAATTGAGCATATCCATCACATGGCAGGTGACAGATTACTGGTTTTAAGAACAAAGCCTGCTTTCAAGATGTTTTCTCACTGTATAGGTTAAGTAGATCATTTTGGTGTTCTGTAATATACTTATCAACAATGACTCCCCTTCTCCTGTTGGTTAAAGGTCATAGAATTGAGTCACTCAAGAGGAATAAATACTTCTAGAGTCAGACTTAAAAACCTATCATAATATGTTGAATATGTGCTTTACTGTGAAGCATATATGAATTTTAGCCAATAATTTTACGAGTACATAATTTTGTCACAGACTGGCAAAGGCGAATATCTAGAGCCACTAATTAATTGCAAGCTTGCAGACATAAATTTCTTATAGTGGATTTGGGTCAAGCTCATTCCATGAAATTACGATTTTAATTAGTTTAAGTTATGAAGCCAAAGGTGATGGAAATAGAAGTAGTTCAATTCTTTGAAAGGAAGTTTTCACAATACAGCTATTTATGGTTTTTCATTCAAAAAAATGTTCTAAAGCTTAGTAATGTGCATAATTTGGATCAGAGTGTTTTGTGTTGACTTTGAGAACTGAATATTTAACTTAAATATCTAAATATTATTAGGAGAGGAAATGCACACAGCTGTACCTTACCTTATTAATTAGAAAACATCTTTAAAATACTTTTTTTGAAGTTGAGAAATAGTATTTGAGGTATATTTGTCAATTTATATAATGATATATGTAGGAAATCAGCAAACCTTGGATTTTAATAGATATTTTAACCATCATGTTGTGTCTCATTGCTGTTAATAGGCAGAAATATTTGATTTTTCTAATATGGTAGTATAGCTGCACTCAAAACCTTGGGTATTTTGTGTTTTTCAGAATTCATGTTTTCATGTCAACCTAAGGTAAGGTTTCTGTGAAAATCTAGGTTTTCCTTTCACAGTCTCAGACAGTGCTATGAAAGACTGGCAAAAATGTGCTTATTTACAGAACTTTAAAAAATACAGCAGCATTGAATGTATTAAACTAGGGTATTCTCTAAGAGCTCTTGGAGATGATCCATCAAATGCAGGAAACCCAGATTCTCCTGGGATTATGATGTTTGCAGTCCTTAAGACCAACTGGATCAGGCTGAATTTGCCTCATAATAAAATATCTGAGAAGAATAAGTTGCTTAAAAGTAATTTATATTAAATCTATTTACTAAATATGTGCATTTTCACTTTCTTGATCTAGTCCCTTGGGTAAAATTGTGCCAGTCTGTGAAGTCTCTAAGTCCTTTTGCATCTTTTAGATTCTGGATAGCTCTTGAACCAAAATATGGCTTCTCTAAATGATTACAGGTGTAAAATATGTAATTCTTAATCCTTAATGTGGCAGAAGACAAAAAATTAAAACTGGAGAGGAACTTTGCATAATCTGGAGCTTCCCTACATAGTATGTGACTCCCAGGAATTGATTTGTGTTGATGTGATTTTACAAAACAGGCACTCCATCTCAGCAATGTCTGTGAATATAGTCTATGCCTTACTGTCTGTTGCTTAGCTCATTGGCGTAAAACCTGGTTTTGTCAGAGTTGGTCATAGCAGATGAAATTCTGGAATGGGGTTACTCAGATTGAGTGCTTTGATCCATAATTCTACCTTGGGTTAAAGCATTACTGGGAAAAACAGCTAGTATCACTGTAGTTTAATGCCATTTAAACAAGAGCTAAACCCTCTTAATGTGAACCTTTATTTCTAAACTTATTGCAACACATTTGAGCTGTGATCTTAAGGTTTGTACTTTTCAGGGCTGAAATGGAATAAGAAAAAGCATACATGTGGCCAAATAATACTTTCTTCCATAGTAACTGTAATTCTTCAGCTTGGTGCAAAGCATAGTTATACTTCATTTCATCTTTATTACCAGTTCCCATTAGTTCTGTCTGTGGCACTGAAGGTATGTATACTCCATGAGCATGCATCTTCAATGTTAGGGCTCCGTTTAACAGACTAACAGCACAAATATTGTGTAGGAACAGTAACTATCTTTGCTGTTGTTATGACATACCTTTAGTAGTCATGAGAACAGAGATAATCCCATGTTTTTTAGACGCCATTAGGTGCACTGAAGCATGGGTCCTTCTTTACAATATTCCGAATTTCTGGTGTTCTTATTTTCAGGTACAGCAAGTGCAGACTGTGCAACAGGTACAGCATGTCTACCCAGCCCAGGTTCAGTATGTGGAGGGAAGTGACACAGTCTACACTAATGGAGCTATGTAAGTTGGCAAATGATTGAAATTTGAATGTTTGTTAAAATGTGAAGTCAAATATATATTTTCAGTTAGATTCTACAAACTAGTTTAAGTTGGAAATAAAAATTATTCAATCAGAGTTCTGTTATTTTAGAATTTTTTTCTTTTTTTTATGAGAAGCTGAACTCATGCTGTTTTTATTAAGGCAGAACTTTTGTGTGAATAGAATTCTTGTGATTGTTTTAGTTGAATTTACATGAAATTACATATACAGTGTAATGTTGTTTGAAAAAGTGCTTTTCAGTTTATGTGTAGGTTCTGTGCATAGGAGATACTGTGTAACTTCTGTCCTCAGGACAGAAGGCAGGGCTTCTGTCTTCCTGGCTGCAGTTCTAGTGGCAAATGCATAGAAAGGTGCAGCAGCTGTTGTTATTATTTAACGAAAGTAGTAATGTAATTTCACACCTGTGTTTAATGAAATAAGTATTTTTTTCCAAAGGAATGAGAAGGGGCAGAAGAAGGAGAGTAACATTGTCTCCTTCTGCTGCTTCTTTAGCCTCTTTTCTACATATTATTATGTATTTCCTCTTCCCTCAGCATGCTTTTCCATCTCCAAGTTCCTTTCTCCAATACACAAGCTGAAAAACATAGAGTAATCTAGGTTTGATGGGACCCTTGGAAGTTACCTAGCCTAATCCCTGATTTGGAGTAGCATCAAACATCAAAGTAGGATCATGTTGCTTGGGAAGGAGCTTCTCTACCTCTTTTTTCATTCACCTACATTTTGCCATTTTTGCTGTGTTACTGTCTTTAGCAAGAAATACGATTTTGAAAGCTTCTTCATTGTCTGAAGGTACTTATTCATTGATAGTAATCTGGAAGTGAATCAGAAGAGCAGTATTATTTGGATCAGAGACTTTCGATGTTAGAACTGGCAGCATTCTTTGGTCATCACTACTAGCATATTGTGCTTAATTCATTTTTCACATACTGTCTTTCTGTTTTCTTCTCACTTGTAAATCCTAAACAATGTGTCTTAAATATGCATTAGATTTTCCTGCGTACTGATTTTGGCTGGGATACAGTTCATTTTCTTCATAGTACATGTTCTGGTGCTGTGTTTTGGAATTGTGCTGCAAACAGTGCTGTTGACACAAGGATGTTTAGTTACTGCTGAGCCAAGGCCAAGGCCTTTTGTACTTCTCAGGCTGCCCCACCAGTGAGTAGGCTAAAGGTGCACAAGAAGTTTGGAGGGAACACAGCCAGGACAGCTGACCCCAACTGACCCAAAGTATCATAGACCATATGACATTGTGCTCATCAATGAAAGCAGGGGGAAGAAGGAGGAAGGGGTGACATTTAGAGACATAGCAATTGTCTTCCCAAGTTACTGTTATGCATGATGAAGCCCTGCTGTCCTGGAGATGGTTGAACACCTGCCTGTAGTTGGGAGGTAGTGAATGAATTCTTTATTTTGCTGTGCTCGTATGCACAGCTTTTGCTTTATTTACTAACCTGTCTCTATATCAACGCATGAGTTTTCTCACTTTTACCTTCTGATTCTTCCCCCATCCCATCAGGGGGAACAAAGCAAGTGGCTGTGAGGGACTTCATTGCTGACTGGGGTTAAACCATGACAGTGCTTTTTGGCACCCAGCATGGGACTGTAGTCCCTGGCTGTGGTGTAAAGCGCATTTTTTCATGTTGTCCTCTCCAGACTGGCCCAAGTGCTATGGCATGAGCTATCTGCCAGGAGACTAATGTGCCAGGCCATCGCACCCACCCAATCCAGTAAACCCAGTTGTCCCTTTCCTTCTCCTGGCCAAAGGAAGGGCCCCTTTATTCCTGATCATAGTATTCATTACTTGATTTTTGTAACTGCAAAAAAAGCCAAACCTGGTCTTTGATGTGTATGGCAAGAAAGGGAGTACCGCAAATATTAGGGCTGTGTTTCCACCCCTGGGGCAGTCGATTCCAGGTGTACTAGATACCCCTCCAGGTGAAAACAAACCGTTGCCTGCACTCCGCTGTCAGAGGGATCAGGAAGAACGCGTTATGGATATCAGCTGTAGCAGACCGCTTGGCTGTCTTTGACTCCAGTTCATACTGGAGTTCTAGCATGTCCCATACAGCAACACTCAGCAGCAGTATGATTTCATTGCAACCATGATAGTCCACTGTTAGCCTCCAAAATAAATCATTCTTAAATAGGCTATTATTCAAGTTTCTCTTTTCATTTATCACTTCTAAGTTCTTACGTGAGCTGTTGGCACATGCACTTTTGGCAGTGTATGAGTTGTCTAATACATGACTGCGTAGAGTCCTTGGAAAAAACAGAACCAGATGTTACTGACTGCTTAGTACAAACCTTTAGATTTCCATGATTTTGTTCTGTTTCTGTATCTGAATCCCTTTGTCAGTTTCTGCAAAATCAATCAATGGGATATAAGAGACTTCCTTAACACAATCAGAAAGCTCTCCTTAGCAAGTGAGCCTAATCCAGATTGTCTTTTGCTCCTATAGAAGAATTAAACCTATGTCGTTGTGAAAAACAACATTGTAAACAGCCAATCTGTTATTCAGTACTTTTAGGAACATTAACCTTTCTAAAGATTTTGATTTCATTCATGGAGAATGGGACCAGTCTGGTTCTTTTGAAGATTATATATTGTGAAACACCTTTTCCTCTAGCAATGGAATAAGAAGTCTGCAACCCATAGTTAGGGTGAAGACATTAGTTCTGTGTACAGGCATCTCTGGAATAAATGTTACAGCATGTCTGATGAAAGAATTATTCTTTGTTTCAAAATAAATCTCTTGCAAACTAGCATAGGTGTAAGTCCATATATGATAGCAATGAAAGATGCAGCTAGAATATATAGGAGGAAAGAGTTAACTGATTCTTTTGATTCTAAAGGTAAGAAGTTTTTCAGGTTTCAGTCTTTGTCAAGTATAACTGTTGTATTCTTATAACACAGTGCTTCCCACGCATTTTATATCATGATTTGTCTATGCTTAAGCGTTATTTGGTTTTATTATAATTGGAGCCATACTGATAATACAATGGGTGTAACCTACAACTTGTCACATACATTTTATAATATGAGAATATTTGAATTATGTTATCTACAATTGTGTCTGGTTAATAACAATTTTGCTTGTCAAGCATGTCAGTCTATCGTGAAACAAAAATGCTTTGTTGTTATGATGACATGTACAGACTTACCTGGCAGCTTAGAACAGATAAAGAATATTATGGCTGCACATATATTAAGAAGCCGTGTGAGTCCACTATACTGGACATGACCTTTCTTCTTATGTAAATGGTATTGCATTAATCAAATGTAGCCATTTACCTGATAATTCTGGTTTGGCAAAGAGGGTTTTAATTGCTGGGATTGTCCAAGAATTGCTGTTGCTGTTGTGTCCAAACCTAATTCTTCACCAATTTGTTGTACTGCAAAAGGTGTGTTTTACATGGACAAAACACACCTTTTATGCAAAACTAAGAATTTATTGTTACTCTAATTGAAATCTTAATGGTCAAGCTGAAGAATTATTATCAATATAGTTAAAAGTTATTTTCCTCATACTTCCTAGTATCCATCCCTTTTTCCCTGGCGTTATGCTTACCCTTTTACTACCCCGCTGCATACAAGGTCAATGGCTTCCATCTGAGAAAAGGTTACAGCAAGTTACCATCACCATAGGTCTTATGCTTGGAGAAGTATAATGGGTGGTGCAGGGCTCTCTGCTCACACTGGATCCCCTTGCAGTGATTTTTAATATGTTTTCTGGCCCAGTCTACACATTATTCATTCTTCATTGGTTTCCATTTCCATCTTACAGCTGAATTTACTATATATGGTGTGTTTTACAACTGCTGGATGCTTCTTGAATACTGGCATCCCACACCCATCATCCTCTTTGCTACATTTTTAATCTACGGTCATGGATTGTTCATTCTATCACAACTGTAGAAAGCTGAACTAAAATGGAAACAGATTAAGTAACATTTATCTGATTGTTCAACTATTACTGTTACAGATAAGCTAGAACAAAGCTCTAGGCTAGCACAGACAAGTCTAGAGAAAGGAAGTCTGACAAGCCCAAGTCTTGAGGTCTTGCAGATTTAGTACAACGCTTGTGACATGTTCCTAACAGTGGCAATACCATATTTCTTGGAATATAGATGTGCAGTACTTCATGAGAATTTTTAGAATTCTGTAGCTAGAGTTCCCATATCTGTCTAACTTACAGGTCCTGAGAATATGCTTTTTAAGATTTCTCCTCTGTTTTAATTCACTTTGTTCCCTGGTTTATGGGATTTTCCTGCAGTTGTGCATTATGTGTACTTTTATTGCTTTATTTCCATGTGGAAAAATTTTTGGACTGAGTGTTGAGGATCTTTTTTATTGATAATGAATGTTTGTCATTTACTTTAATTTTTAAATGTGGCAAATAGGATTTCTTTATATGGAAAATTCTTTGGTAAATTTTACAAGGCTTTTTCTGGATGGTATATTTTAAGTTGTCTGTATAGATAAACATATATTTATACAGCAGGGCAATTATTCACTATTACTGGGGAAACCTTACTTTCAATTTTTGCTCTCTGGTTATAGATGCATTAATTACCTTTTCATAGTGTCAGTTTTGATCTTTGGTTTTAGCAGTTCCGTTTGATAAAGGGAGACTGGTGGAAGGTAACGATGACTTACTGTCTCATCAGGTCTTCCACCTCTATCTTTAGATCAATTGAGAAGGCTTTTGTGAAATAAGGTTATTGCTTCTTTGGGATTTGATCTGTAATTAAAAAGCCCTGAATCAATATTCTGACTACAGGTGTAGATTTCTTTGTGGAGAGACAGGAGATTGTATGAGACAAGGTGAGACAGATGATTCAGCCCTCTCCATTTTCATGTGTTCTGTTGGTCACTGTCAGGGTATATGGCACTTCCCCTTCCTCCTGTTGCTCATGAGGCACCACCTCCAGAGGCTGCAGCGGTGCATCGTCTGAGGTGAGGCCTTCCCTCCGTGTCAGACAAAGGATTCCGTTCTCTCTAGTTTCTGTGAAGCTCACTATCAGTCTTAGGACTGGAGGATTATACTGAAATCTTAAAGGAGCTTGAGGATATTTTTCGGACATGAAAGACTGGCTTTCATGCACAGTGGTTTTCTACCATATAGCAATACCAGAGCATCGTCATGAGCATTAGCTGTTCTACATATAAATGAAATGAAATATTGAAATATTTATTTTCGTCTAGTGTTTATAATATTTATATCCCAGGAAATAAACCTCGTTAATTAAGTACTGTAGAAAATGAACTTTCATTACAGTGAAAAATACATACATGCCTGCCTGCTAAGCTATGTGGGTAATATATACCAAAACTGACAAGACTAATTCTGAGGTTATTACTTGATGAGTAAGATGATAGCTATTATGTTACTTGTTCATTTGAATTAGAGCTACAGAAAAATTAAAAAAAAATTCAATGGTTTACTTGTTTGAATTAAGATGCTCTTCTTCTACAGCCGCTGTGAAGGGATGCTGGTATTTCAAGTTACCGTATAAAAAGTATAAATCTTCAAGTTAAAAAAAAAAGGAGATTTATGTGCATTTTACTCAAGACTTGAGTTTTCCAAGTCAGTACCTACAGAAAGTGATAGGAACTCTGTAGTTAATTACTTATTTTGCAAGACACAGAAGTTACTGGAATATAATTTCAACCTAAAACCTGATTTGAGAATTTTTATTTTAAGACACTCTAAATTTCTCAGTTCCCAGAAAAGGAAATAAATATGTTTGGATTTTTTTACTAAAACACAGAGTGGTGGAAAAATCTTTCAACAAGGCAGACATTTCTAAGAAATTAATAAAACCAGTGTAATTCTGTAGATGATGTTTTCTGGGCAAATATAATTATGGGAAAGGTAAGTCTGTCCCATCAACTATTTGCCCCAAAAAATTCTGGGGCCATGATCAGTCTGTGTAAATTACTAAGACATGATGGCATGGCAGGAACACTGATTTATAGTAGTCAATAGATCAGATTGTTGAGATTTACATAGAACCAAATCATAGGTGCAGGTGGGAAGAAATGATTTCTCATGTGTGCATGTGCGCACTGAAAACTAAGGGAGGACAACGGCAAGTGTTACTCTTTCTGTACCATTGCTTTTATTTGTCTTCTTTCTTCAAAGTGTTAGTGTCTTTGAAGGGACAAAAGTGTCTTTGAAAGTGAAGCTTGGTAACATTGTGTTAGTGTCTGTAATATATTGCAAGACATTGCACTTCATTTGTGTGGTAATGCTGAGACTTACTGAACTTAGTTATTTTCTGTTTTCATGTGCCAAAAATACTTTATTAACAACTTTATACCACAACTTCATGTTTTATTCCTAGCATTATATTTTGCAGATTGTTGCAAAATGTATGTAAGCAGTAAGGCATAATAGACAATGCCCTGAACTATGGCACCTTGCATTCTTAGTCCAACTCGTGCTGGTCTCATTAATTCTCAATTGGACACAAGTACTGGGCTTGCTTAATCTAAATTGAATTCACACAGTGTCTTACTTTGTGTGACTTGCTCTCAGGGCAAACATCATCTAGTTTGCACAACCTTCTGGAAACTGGGATTCTCAGCCTAACTACTTAGACTTCAATCTTATTAGTATCTGTGATGAGCTTTGTAATGCCACGTTCTAGTAAACATTGCATTCACAGTGTTTTGATAGGAGGAACTGTTAGATTCTGTTGCCTACCTTGTATCTCAAGCCACAGTATATCACCAAGATCTTCTCATAAAGAGCCAGAAGACTTTAAGTTACACTGTTAGTCCCTAGATCATCTTTATATGCAGCTGTTAAAGAAAAGAAGAGCTAGGAGTTCTTTTACAGCCTTTGCAATGGGAAAGAACTGACTATATGATATATGTCAGATTATTTGAGAAAGTATGGCATGTTTGTACCACAAATGCTATGCAGAGAAGATCACTTCCTTATTTCAGGTTATCCCTTGTGTGTGTCTGAAAGATATAACATCATATTTTCCTCTTTGCTACAGCTTTATGTAGAGGGGTCATGTTATTGCATGCAATGACCTTAAAACCTTTGAGTCATTGCTGTCCAAAATATCACCGCATCCTGCTGCATTTTTAATTTCCAGATGAATATGTTCATATTATGGCTAAGTTAAAAGGCTCTTTGCTAAGTTGCAGTTGTTATTGCATGTAGTAATAATAATGGATTTATCTCACTTTTAATTATCCTGCTGATCTCTACTGCTGAAGGTTTGATTAATCATCTTCAATAATCAGGTGTTCTATAAGAACTTGCTGGTTATTGGAACAAAGGGAAGAGTGTGTTTATCTTGGAGCGTGACCCATTGGTGTACCCCAATGATCGCTCTTCATCCATTGATATGAAGTACTGTTATAAGCAAATGTAGGTGTTCTCACACAATCAGTCCTTACTTAGAGACTATGCATGATATACAGATCTAAACAAGGTAAAAGCAAACAAGCATTTCCCATTTTCTCCTTATTCCACACCTAGCCTGTGACTTAATTTTCTTGTGAAATTTTGAGTGTTCTCTAGGGTTTGCATAGCTTCAAAAAACTGCCTCTTGAATTGCACTTCAAGTGAGATTTGTTCCCCTCACATCTTTTGGACAGTCTTTTTCATCTAGCCATGTCTATTTTTACTGTCAACAATGGCGTTGTCGTTTTGTTCCTTTCCTTACCAATACCTGATACTGATACCAAGTTTCTCTTTTGGGAGAAATTACCATGTTCAGTCCCTTGACAGTCTTTTGCATGAACTGTTTCCCCTGAGCTTCCATCACTACATTTTCCTAAATTGTTCTGTGATGCATTGGACTGTTCACATTTTGTAAATTGTGTGATTCTGAGACAGAGCAACACCAGCTCTGCTAGTGGTTATCTTGCTTATCACAAGATAAACAATATCACGGTGGTATCACAACATATAACAGTGATACCTTGGCTTGATAAACCAGATCAGTTGGGACCTGTATGGTACCCAAACACATACGCAGGTTACTATTAATAATACAATGCAAAGATCAACTGATTTTAGCTCTCCAAAAGAAATGTTAATAGATTAACTGTCTGCTTGAACATTAATATCTAAATGAACTATTTTGCTTTGTTTTCAGTAGACTGCAAGGCATTTATTTTAGATTAAATTCAAGTTTCTTGCAGCTGATCTTGAGGCTTTTGAAATATTCAAAATAAAAAGGAAAATGTTTAACTAGCTTAAGGAGGGGTGAGAACAAATAATGTAGTATGAGCCATATAAAACATTTACAATTTTAAAAGTAAAGTTTTGGAGTTTCTAAAGTCTCTGAAGAGGAAGGGGTAACCTGTTGTGTCCATAATTAATATGACAAAAGTTCTGACCTTGGTCGTTGATAAGGTGCCATATGTTCTTCACTTATTCAAAAGTAATTATTTTCTGAAGCTAAGCCATTCTTACTCTCCTTCTATTTTCTGACTCTATTGTTTACCAATTAATTAATCTTGTGTAAGTTTTCGTAATTAAAAAATGACAACAACAAGCAGTAAATTGCCACAACCTTTTCTATACATTGATAAGAAACTAATCCCTGCCTTGACAAAAGGAAAAAAGTAAGCCTGACTTCAGGTTCCTGGATAGGTGTATTAATCACCAGCTCACTGCATAAAAACATGGATGCTGCTTCCTCCTCTTGTGTTTTTGGACAAAAGCGTCTGCAATTTTTTGTTGAACTTGGCTTAGTTGCATGGTGTGTTGCATGATTTTCTGTTTTGGTTCATTACAGTAAATGAATTGGAGACTTATGTGGATATTAGGCACATCTCTGTTTTCTGTGAATCATAATACTTTTACAATATATTTACTTGGACTAAGTGCATCTCAGCATATGCAACTCCAAGTTAATGGAGAACTTTGAATTTCAAAATGGTGTTGCCTGTTGATTACAAGCAATATTACATATTCTTTGCTTAAATAAGAAGATTATTTTTTGGGTAAACTGAGTAGGTTTTATCTTTTGACCTTTCTGTTATCATGCTTGCCAAGATGCAAGGCTTAGCATTCACAAAACAGGATAAACTTTCCAAATAGACTTTTCCAAAATGAGGAATCTAGCCTCTGAATCAATGAATGCTGTTTACTTAATGATTTTGAAATATGTTGAAGATCAAATTTAGTACATGGGAACAAATACATATGCAAAAATTATAAATAAACTATGAAGAGTAATGATTCAAGATAAGTGATTAAGAATGTGAAACATATGATACAAAGTTTCAGTAACTAAATAGCTTGTTAGAGTAAACTGGCTGGTTAACGAGGCATGAATGGTTCAAAGATGAAAGTAATGTTTAAAATGTTGCTGTTGCGTACCTTAACTTCTTTCATCTTTGTGACCTTTTTACAAGTCATAGTTCTGGTTTGGTGTTATTTCTTAAATATTTTTTTTATTGTAACATGAATTCATGTCCAATTTTGAATTCACCCTGTAAAAATAACTGCACTTTGCAAAATATCCATCAACTCAGAATTTCAAGCTTCAGCCAAGAGGTTTAATGGTTTAAGAACAGTAGATAACATTGGATTCTTGAACTTTGGACTCTCTTGGCTGACATTTGTATGAATTCTTTGCAATTTTGCAACATGCTCAGTACGCAAAATATACAACATCAGACTAAAATTCAAAATTTTACTGTCAGATTAAAAAAAAAGTGAAAGCAGATGGAGCTGTATAAATTGCTTTGCAATATATTAGTAATTGGATGAGCTCTTCTGCACAATTCTTTGTCATACTTCCCTTCTCCCTTTTCCAGGTAAGACTATTTTTTTCTATAAGGTTTGGTGCATAGTTTGTTTCCCATCGTCACTGAATTAGTTATTTAGTGCTTTGACTTGATTAACTGTTATTGTCTCTGGAGGCAGGGATTGTTTCCCAGTCTCATTTGATTATAGCTATTGTACACACACTTTTAGAATTATAGCATTTCCCTCAGCTAAATGAACAATACCAATAATTTTTTTCCTTTTTGTTTTCTTTTCTTGAAGCCGATCAACAACTTATCCTTACACAGAAACCCAGATGTACAGCCAAAACACTGGGGGAAATTATTTTGATACTCAAGGAAGTTCTGCACAGGTGACAACAGTGGTCTCGTCTCATAGCATGGTGGGCACTGGAGGGATTCAGATGGGTGTCACAGGCGGACAACTCATTAGCAGCTCAGGAGGGACCTATCTGATTGGCAATTCAATGGAAAATTCTGGTCATTCAGTGACTCATACAACGCGGGCCTCCCCAGCTACAGTAAGTATTTCAGACTGATGCAAAATCTTCAAGACTAGTTTCTTAGTCACTTAGATGTTCCTGCAGACTGACACTTTTTTTTTCTGACAGAATGTATAGCAATATTATGCTGTCAGGCTAAATACTTTTTATAAAATAAGTAATAAATATATATCGATCAGTAAGATACAGAAGTAAGAATACTGTGAAAACAAACTTGAAGGCAGACCTTTCCCTTGACAGCTTGCAAATATTTACATTTCATAGGTTAAATTTTTGCATTCAGGTAATATCAGTGAATGTTTTGAGAATGCTTACATAGTAGTTTGTCTGAGCCGAATATTTGTCAGGTTGGGAACTAAACCAGCCTCTTTTAACATTTTGTATTTTTTCTGAAAACATAAGAAAAACTCAGTGTTGTCGAGTATAGCTCTGTTAGATGTAAATGTTAAATAATGTCAGTTACAGAAGGGTGCCTGTAACTTCTGTGCATGTGTTTGATTTGTTTTCTCAATATTAGTGTGGCTTTGTTCACTTATTTCAAAGTCTTTCAAGTTGTTCAGCATATCGAGATACTACCTTTTAACATGTTGTTCTTACTCATCTCCAATATATCTCAAAAGTCTGCTCCAGCTTAAAAAGCTAATTGTGGAACTGTCTTACAATGCTATGGGAAGATACATTCTGTTACAACTGTGATAGATAATATTGTGGACACTTAAACATACACATGTAGCTTTCCCTTAAGAGCTTATTCAATAAGGGTTTATACCTTTTCTAGCTTTGCTGCATAGCCCTAATGAATACTTTAACCTAATTCTTCTGTGTATTCTGGTCTGGATGTAGAGATTTGGAAGTAATGGGGAAGAGAAATATGAAACATAGAGTAAGAAGAGTTGAAAAATATAGTGAAGGAGATAATGCATCATTAATAATACAGATTCATCGGTACTCAAAAGGGCAATGAAATTAGGGGGCTTTATTTTTAGGAACCAATATAATGAGTAAAAACCTAATATTATTCTATTTGAAATTATGATGAACATTTACGATAGCATTGGATAATTTAGATGATCTGATAAAATCTCATTATTTTTATTATTAAGGTGGTTAGTATAGATAAACACAATTTTTTTTGTACAATGGAAAAATATTTAATCTAAAAACTGTAGTTTTATTTTTTGAGAATAAAAATTGTAAAGAATCATAATTAATGGATAGTATAAGTATCAGTAACATGTGGGAGCTTTCATCCGGCAACAGAGAATTTTCTGTTTGAGTTGCAAAATAAAAAAGGGTGTATATTAACATTTGCCTATATTTTACATGACTTTAATAGAATAACAGAGTTTCTGAAAAGATCAGCATTCCTCTTTTGATTCTTTTAATTAAAATAAAGGGTTTAACTGTTTTCTCCTTTAAAGTACTCTCTCATTTTACTTAGCTGCAAGATACTTCTTGGAAATTTTCACCTGACTTTATGATTGCCAAACACAGGCAAAACAAATAGTTTATGATAGGCATAAATAAGGAATAGGTCTTCTAGACCGAATGGAATTTGAAAAGTGATGTTTCTTTAAATACTTAAATGGTAATGATATTCATGTGTTTTCTTAGTTGTTTTAAATTGTTCTACTGTTGAACACAAGTATTGCCTCTTTTAGAGATCGTGCTAGCTTTCTCCTTAATCAAATATGAACAAATGCATTTTTGTGTTTTGCATATCGTGCTGTAAGTTTTGTTTTACTCACTGACAATAGAATTCAGTTGGTAGATATGCTTAACTGAATGTGAAATCAAGTGAGGCTTAAATGCATCCAGTAAACACAAATGAAAAGTAGCAGACTTACTTTGAAGTTGGATATCCTAGAATTATTTGAATGATATCAAAACTACATGCTATATTTTGCAAATTAAAAATATTTTTGATTTTATTTGCCCAAATTAGAAGTAAAATTTGCCAAAATCTAATGGTCATACCTTCAGCAACCTCTTTCTCTTGCTTCATGTGTCAGTAAAATAGCCTGGTTTAGTTGCTGCAAGTGACTGCTATACTGCTGTATCAACTTGCCTTTAGAAAGTTTAAAAAAAAATACTTCTAATTAGATTACAATTATTAAATCGGATTTTTAACACTAAAATAGTTTCCTCTGGTTTTTTTGAGGTGCTGTTTATTATGTGTAGTGTAGCTCTGTAAGTATGAGACATTAGAATATACTAGCAGTACATTCCTTACTGAGGAAGTGGGACACGACATGATTTTAGATTTTATAATTTTAGACTTTTGGTATGCATGCTACAGCTGAAATATTCAAGAGTCAATTGAAACAGAAAAGGTTCAGCTTAAACTGTAATTTTAAAGCACTAACTCTGTGTTAATTTTACTAGAGGCCATAATTAAACTATGCAAAATAGAGCAATGTAGTATTTTATTTAGATTGCACCTTACATAGGTAGAGCTTGTTTCACTTGTGATCCTCATTTGGTCTTTACCATCATGACTTCTTTCATTCTTGTGTAGAGAATCCATTGGAGTTATCAAAATAATATGTGTCCAGGCTGGTTTGCGAGTATAATTACTCAGAAAATATTTCTGAATTTTGAATTAGTTTGGAGAAGTTTCATATGGAGACAAAAGATATAGAAAAGAATAAGAACTTACACTAACACATGTGGTTGTCACAAGCTCTCTTTACTTTTGCCATAGAGGTACAAGTTCTATTTACTCTTTTCAACTCATAACTTCATTTGTTTGGTTGTTATTCACCCTCACTGATGAAATCATTACCTTCTGTAACAAGTCAATTAATTGTATTACTGATGTTGTCTACTTCTGATAGATCTAGCTTAAGTTAAAAGAAACAAAAAAAACGAACCAGTTTCAGGTTAAAAGTCAAATGCATAATTTAGGTCCATTATATTAACTATATTTTAGATAAACAAAACTTTAAAATCTATTTTACTTTTTATCAGATACGTTATTTGGTTTATAAAAAAATCAATAAAAGAGGCTTAGATGCTTTTTACTTTAAGTCTGTCTTCACTTTATTATCTTTATGGTTTAATGTAATTCTGAATTCTGTTTTGGGTTTAATGAAGAGCTAATATTTCATTTGTAACATTTCATTCATTTTAATTTCTGTTGAACATTGATACAGGAAAGCTATCCTGCAGCTATAGCAGGCAATAGCAGTGTTTTAATAGCCAAAATATTAAGAATTGTGCATTATGAAAAGTATTCCAACATATCTACAGTAGTGGTTTATGTTAGTATGCATGAAGAACATTTGTTAGCATGGTCTTTACTAATTTCATTTCCATCAATTTCATTGCTTCCTCCCATTATATCCTTTGCTGACCTATTAAACTACTTTTCTATCTACTAAAAAGGATTTTTTCTCTGAAACAGAAAGGCATTTGGATTATAAGACCTTCTATATAAGATACTAGGTACATAAACAGCTTTCTAAAATGACCATTTTCATGTGAATGTATGTGGATTAGTCAAGAATAAATTGTGATTGCATTGAAAAAGAAGTGATTTAACCTAAATGGATGTGTATTTGAAATGAATTTGCATGTTGAAACCTGTATGAAAGAGTTGTCTGGTTGGTTTATTGGCAGCTATCATTAAAGAAGGGGAAGCTATAATTAAGAGACTAACTAGAAAATTGGATTGACCTGTTAATAGTGAACTCTAAATCACCTTCCATTTTTTTTTCCATATGTAACTGTCTGAGGACTTATCTTGTGATAAAACAGGATTATCTAATCATTGTATTTAATAATATCACAAGGTTAAAAAAATCATATGGTTTCTTGTAATAAATCTGTTTTTCTGCTTGTCAGCCAGTGAGAGGCTCCCATCTGTTAGTCTTCGTTTTTAACAAGTTTTATGACTGATCTGCAATTATAGTTGTCATTCATCAGTCATTGACAATGATAAGACCTATGCTGTTGCAGAAATTTGTCATGTTTCAGTGCAAATACAACTGTCCGTGAAAATAAAAGTAAAATTAATATGGATATAATGTATCACTACAAATTATTATTTCTGGTAGTAAGCACAGTGTGCAAAATTTGCTCTTAACTCTAAAGGAAGGATGGTACCTACGCAAAATATGTCATAATTAATGGAGGAAGAACAAGAAGTAAGAAGGCCCAGTGTAAATATCATATCCTGGTAATATGGTTTCAGTGGAAGTATTATAATTATTTAAAGAACAAAAAGTAACAAGTATTTCAATCATCCATTAAAGGTGGAGGGGTTAGCATGTGGAAAATCATTTGAGATGAGATTTTATTCATTAATATCTTTCTTGGTAGAGGAACTTTTTCTTCCATCATTCCCCAACTTTTCTTGTAAATTTTATTTAGCTGGATCCATCTTAGTGTAACACAAACCATTTCTAATCCAATCAAAGATGTACAGATTTTTATGCTACAAAGGATTATTAGGTAATTTGATCTGAACTCTTACACTAGCAAGACATTTACTTATGACTTCTTCAACTGAGCCTGGTCACATCTTTAGTGAAAAAAGCCATCCATTTCTGAATAAAAGTAAGCAGATAATGGTTCGGGGTTGGTGGGGTTTTTTTCTGCTTTTAAATGAGCCGTAAGAGTGGTTAATCGCTACTGCTGCTAAAAAACAACAACATTTCTGTGGTATAAACTGAAGGGGTTGGAAGTTTAGAGGATTTGTGGATCTGGTACTTCTATAAACCTCTGCCTCCAAGACTTTTCCTCCTGCTTTGGTTTATCCTCCAGAGCTGTGGAGCATCATAGCTTCTCCCTTTTTCTTCCAGCACAAGAGGGGGGTTTCAGTCTAGCCATGTGGCCAGAACGATTTATGTGTTTCTTTGCTGCTTTGAGTGCCTTGCTGCTCCACTGTGATGTCTTAAGTGGAGACTCTGCCCTTTTCACAAGACAAAGATTATGGGGAAAAGGGAGAATGACCCTAGAAAGGTCAGGCACACCCTGTCTGCATTCCAGCTTCACCTGCCTATGTTCCTTGTTTCTCTTCTGATACAGTTTGGTTTCAGCTTTCAGTCATTGGCTTGTGGTGTGTTTTCTGCATAAAAAGCCCTGTAGCATCTCATAAGTTGTTTCCAGTTTTGGCAATTGAATATTTTTTCTGGTATTTATGTATCAAAAATGAAGATGTAGTGTTGTTGGAAACAGGAGCTATCTTTTTGAACATGATGCAACAGTGTATTGAATTTTAAGATACCACCTAAAGTTGTCTGCTTTGCTGCTGGTGGAGGGTGGTTTGCAGATGCAAACAGGGAAAGAAAATAAATTGTAGGATATCCGGATTAATAGCAAAACCTTAGGGCTTAAACTTCTGTAGATTGTTTTCTTTGTATCCTGACATCCTCAGAACAACTTACTATAAATAATTTGTGTTAATTATTTGTTTAGTTCATGGAATTGTAGAATGTCCTGAGCTGAGAGGGACCCACAAGGATCATTGAATCCAGCTCCTGTCCCTGCGTATGACAACCCCACAGTTCACACCATGTGTCTGAGAACATTGTGCAAATGCTTCTTGAACACTGTCAGGCTTGGGGCTGTGACACCTCCCTGGGGAGCCTGTTCCAGTGCTCCAGCACCCTCTGCGTGAAGAACCTTTTCCTAATGTCCAACCTAACCCTGCCCTGGCACATCTTCCTGCCATTCCCTCGGGTTCTGTCACTGGTCACCAGAGAGAAGAGCTCAGCCCTGCTCCTCCTCCTCCCCTTGTGAGGAAGCTGTAGCAGCCATGAGCTCTCCCCTCAGTCTCCTCCAGGCTGAACAAACCAAGTGACTTCAGCCGCTCCTCATACATCTTCCTCTCCAAACCCTTCACCAACTTTGTGGTCCTCTTCTGGACATTTTCCAGTAGCCTTATATCCTTTTTATGCTGTGGCACCCTAAATCAGTTAATTAGTTGAATAATGAAAAAGTACTATTTCTTCCTAAGAGGAAGGCACTTTTTTTTCAAAGTGGGTTTGGGATTGTTATTTGCTATGTCTATGCTATACACATCTGAGACAATTAGGTGTAATTTGTTCATCTATTGACATGTTAGTGAACACTAAGACATAAACTAGATCACATAAAGACTGAATGTTGTAGGATTCCAGATGCATATACTGGGATCAAACCGTTAAATTTTTTAACCCCAGGGGAATACCCTTAATCATTAACAACTACGTCAGAGTAAAAGGCAGTATTTTAGTTGGCAAACAGAGTGAATTGAAGGAGAATTCTACAATCATAGTTTTGGTAGCTATCATGCTCTAACTTAGTGTACACCCATGTTTATGCTGCTATACAAACTGATTGTCTTTCCTGCCAGTAGTTATCATTTAACATGGTTTAGTGGAGTTGCAGTGAGAGTCATAATGTACATCTCAGTTATCAGTCAGAATATTTTAATAAATAATGTTTTTATTCTCTTTAAAAGAAGAATATGAGAAATGTATAACTGATCACATAAATAAATGAATGTGTAATTCTTGTCATTTAGTGTTTCAAATGTATATGTAGTTAGTTGTGCCTGGAATCTCTCACTGCTTTGCATTGCTGAAAATGCAAGAGTATCAGTCTTTCTTTGGTATTTACGCAGAATATAATTTTAAATGTTAAAAATATTTTCGTATTATTTCCACAATATCATAATACACCCCACTGCATTACCTATATAATTAATCTGTATATGTGCTTAAATGCTGGTTTGAATAGAGATTAAATTGTGTTCAGTTTTTCTAGAACCTAAGTAAAAGTCCCTGGCAAAAACTTAAAAGCTTGAAGGAGTGGGTCCTTCACATGAAGAACTTTTTACTCGAGTAGCTGTTACTCCCTATACACATGGTACTTTGTGTCAGATCATCTTGAAAACCCAAAAACTTGGAATAAAAGAACAGAATATTTCAGTTGGAAGGGACCTACAATGATCATATGGCACTGCTGACTCACACTGAGCTTAATGTCAACCAGCACCCCCAACTCCCTTTCTGTAGGGCTGCTCTCCAGCTACTCCTCTCCCAGTCTGGACTTGTGCCTGGCATTACTCTGTCCTCGGTGCAGAATACAGAATTTGGACTTGTTAAATTTCATCCCATTAATGACAACGCAGTGCTCCAGTCTCTCTAGATCCCTCTGCAAGGCTTCTTGTCCCTCAAGAGGGTCAACAGCACCTCCTAGTTTAGTATCACCAGCAAATCTGCTAATAGTACATTCAACTTCTGCATCCAGACCATTGATAAAAATATTGAGCTGGCCCTAGAATTGAGCCCTGAGGAGCACCAAGAGAGAAAAGCAAGAAGTAGCCAGAAAGAGCAAGATGAATGATTTAGTGTCTAGAAAATCTGTCTTCAAATCAAGCATATTTTGGGCCCCAAAATAGTCAAGAAGTGATCATATAGCCTACATAGGAAGGTTTCTGTCATTAAAGAGATATGTATATGTCAGATAAAGCTGAAAGTTCATTTTATCAAAATTTAGACTAGAAATACTGAACAAAATCATTAGTAGCAAAAGTAATTTCTCTTGAGAAGATTGTCGTAGTAGAATATGATGAAGACTCATTTTAAACAGATCACATGACTTTCTGAGCTTGATGAATCAATTAACATGTTTTAGTGGGGACCAACACTGCTTGGCTTATGCTGTGCAGTAAAAGTGAACACAGATTCATTGTCTTCAGTGGCCGTACTGGTGAAATCTACCTGAAGAAACCCCAGGAACAAAAATCCCACAAATAGCATAAAAAGAAACAAAAGGCATTGAAACAATATGGCATTGAAGAATGCGTGTCATTTGTGGTGCCACTTCTTTAAGTACAGTTACTACTACTTTTTAACAGAATGGTTCTCTGAGCAAATAAGGCCACAAGTTGCGGTGACAAAATGACAGCACTGCAGTAGTGGGAAGGAGCAGCAGGAGGTGTAACTTCAGTGCTATAGTACTACTGTGGGCTGTGCATTTTGGAACAATAACCTAAGATTCAGAATTAGGATTTAAATATGTATGTTGTCTTTGTTGTTTGATTGTACTGTTATGTTAAGAAGGGAGATTCTATGGCTATAGTGTATAGGAAGTTGACCATACTGTGATGATGTTTAAAGCTTGTAGTTTTTAGCATGCTTCATGCTTTTAAAATTTGATCTTTCATGTGTGGTTGGATACTTTTACCACATAGTATTTTCTGCTGAAGCAAGAAGAAAAAGAATATTAAAAGAAAACATTATTGCCATGTAAAAATATGTTTTCTTACATAGTAATTGCCTATTTTTAATAGCATACTTTTTATAAAAAGGCTTGCATAACTAATATTAAACAGTTGTAAGAGAGAAACTGAAGTGATCCCTCACAATTATTACAATAAAATACTTGGCAGTTGCCCTATAAAAAAGGGAGAAACTAATTTGATATGTACAGTAAATTCAAATATTAAGTGCAGTAGTTTTCAGTTTCTGCTACACAGAGAGTGAATTTAGCCAATACTGATAAATTATGCCAGCGAAATTATGGGTAATGTTGTGATATATGAAGTAGAATAGGGAGGGGTCATTAAAAATATCTACATGGAGCATGATAAGTGTTTTGGAAAGTACGGGTGGTGGTTTCCATTGCTTTCATTTGGGCCATTTAATGCAGCTAATTAATTGCATGCCTTTTCTTACTGTCCATCCCATTGTCATTTTCATTGTTGTTTTTGCTTGTCCAGCTCTGCAGTTAAACTACAGTTAGGTTCTAATTTTTTTCTTTAATGCTGTTATTATCAAACTGATCAAAATATCCATTGATATTAAAAAGGAAAAAATGGGAATGGATATGAGAGCATTTGCACATTTTCCTTTGAAGAAATACTACTTTGTATTTTAGTAGTGATGTTTTTTCCTTTTAAAAGGCGAAATTATTGTGAACAAATCTGCTTTTCCAAAGACTGGATCCTGAAGTCTATATAACTCCTGACTTTCCATTTACTTTAACAGCTGGAGATATTCAAAGGGTGCTGCCAGGAGTAAGGATGGTGTCCTGTCCCATTGAAGCTAATGGTGGAAAAGCTATTGAATTATTTTGGTTTGGGATTTGATTCCAGAGTGCTGAAGTTTTGTTTCTAAGTCAATTCTTATTGCAATCTGTGCACGTCTCTTTATGATATAGTTGGAGGGAAAACATACAGAGGCTTTTCTTAAAATTCTCTTTAGGGATGTATTTATTTTTCTATTTTATTAACGATATTTTTGTTGAATCAGGGTTATTTTTGTTACAGTGCAGCTCATCAGTTAATCTACTTATTTAGTTTCCTGAGCAGGTTGGAAGGTAAAACAGACTTTGAGACTGTGATCTGGCAGAACATATGCAAGCAAAATGCCTTTCTGCGCTCATCGGGGAGGTTTGTGTCCACTGAGACTCTGGAATGAGGCCTTTTAGTAGAACATATACTGTAGCCAGGAATAAAGCAGGCATTTCTATTGATCTATAAGCAACCTGTCAAAACTTCTCTGATCAGGCTTTTTTACTATCTCGTCTTGAGTCCTTTTTTTAATGACATCTATTATCAGATTGAAATGGCGATTGAGACACTGCAAAAGTCTGATGGTCTGTCCACTCACAGAAGCTCTCTTCTCAACAGCCATGTAAGTTGTCTCTTCTTCACATACACTCTCTCTTGCTTGTTCTGCATGCTTAGCCTGCCTCTAAATGTTTATTGTATTTTTTTACTACTTTTTGCTCTTATTCTTCTCATCTTAGTTGCTTGTAACCTTCTACTACATCTCCCATGGCTTAATTTTGTCAGATGAAATGTCTTTATGGTATATTGCAGAGTGTTACTTGTTTCCAATGCTCTACACCTGTGTTAAGAGTAAAGTTAACACATTTGACTGTTCTGCGGATTGCAGTGTAAATTTCAAGATAAAGTTCAAACAATTCTTAATTATCTGGCTTGTGACATTTTAAATATTGTCTACAAAGCAAAGTCAATGTACTCCATATTAATTTTGGGGCATGTGAAGAGGAAGAGAAGAAATAAACAGCATGCCTAAGTAATATATTTAGATTATTTTTTGGTGTTTCTTCATTTATTCTGAATAAATGAATTTTATTATGTTTATTATGAAATTGCTTAAGAATCCTAAAGATCCTTCTGATGACCTGGAAAAAAAATGAAAGCAATCTCTTAACTTGACGTACACAAATATGTCTTACGCAGCTGCCTTTTCCTTTGTTCTCACTCTGCAAATCTTACAATTAAGAACTTTCCATATGTGAAGCTAAAAGATATTTGGGTAAAAACTTGATCTCCAAATGTATTGATAAACCCATCATATGTGACTTTAAAGGAAAAAGGCCCAAAGTTAATTTTAAACTTATTATATAAATAGTAATATTGCTTTGTAAGTTACTAGATTACTAGCCTTTCTTGAAATGTTTGGTTGGTTGTTGTTTTGTTTTTTGCTCTGTTTATATTTGTGGCTTTGTATTTTGTATTTTTGCCATGTTGATTAGTTTGTATTCATCTTTCTTCTTTTTACCTTCTCAGCCTTATTATATTAATTAAAATTCATTTATTGTTTTAGAGAAGAAATTTAAGTTTGGTTTGTGATCCTAATGTAAGAATATGGCAGTAGAAGCTGTCCCTCAGAAATCAAATTTAAAATGTATGTTTTAGCAGGTTTGGGTTTGGCGTTTGGATTTTTTCTGCATGGGTCTGATTATGTCAAAGGCAAAACTAGAATTATTTTGTGGAAATTTTAAGCAAACTTTTTTCTCTCATTTGGAAAATGCCAATATTGAAAGAGGAAAATCGTATTACAAGAAATTATACAAAATTTTTACAGAAGGACTTTAAGATTCCACCTTGGATGTTTACAAAATAATTGTTTTGAATATAAGACAGTCTCAAAATTATTATTTAAATAATAATAGATAGTATTAGATAATATCAAAACTATCATTTAAATGTCATTTATTAAAGGCACCGTAACTTTTTTTTATAAAGTGTCAGAAATCTATGTTAAGAATTGGAACACTTGAACTATTTATAAGTTTGCATTTAATCTCATTTTAAAGTGTAGAATCTTGGTAAAAAAACAAGAAAAATTACAAGATAAGCTGCTGTGCCCCAGTAAACTATGTTCCACTCATTCCTGGTCCTATGTACTACTCACAATTTGTCCTAATAATGAGATTCACATCCAACTGCTAAGTCTTGTCGTGATATTTATTTCTTGACTGTGAAGGCTTTTTCAAAATTTTTCTGGTATCTTTAACTCTGTGCAAAGAAAAAAAAAATCACGTATTTTTGTGGCAATCAGTCTTTCCTAGCCTTGGTCATTTTGGAAGAACTTAATCCAGCTCAAACTGAATGAATGTTTTACCTGTTTTTAGAGCAATGCTTATTGTCTTTGAACTCAAGTAAGGAGAGTATGGAGAAAGTTCAAGTTTGGTCTTAATCAGTTCTTGATTTTGACTTCTAATGGTGTAGCATTTATTTAAATAATTTGGTTTAATAGGTTTTAAAATAGAATTCTAAATTATGTATTTAATTAACTTTCACTTTACAGATGTTACATTAATTAGTGGGAAAATACTAGTTTGGAGACTGTGATTTTCCCCTTTGATACTTCCATGAGGTTTTTAAAATTTTTTCTTTACCTAAATTCATCTGTGCTCATTTTAAGGAGTTTGTCATTTCTCTGCTGTTTTCTGTTATTTCCTGATTTATTTCTGCATGAGATTGACTTGTTTAGTTAATTGATAGTTGAATGTTTTATAAACATTGCAGCTTAATTGCAGTCATAGTCAGTTTAACACGTCCAACTCTGTAAATATTTCATACCTTTACCCATCTTACCCATACAGTATGGTCAATACTACAAACGACAAAGCCAGGATTCAAACCTGAACAACTCAGTTTTAGAATTATATTTCATCTTGGTAGAAAAATAGGGGGGATTAAGTTGTTTACAATAGTTTTCTAATGTTTGGAGATAATTTTCCTTTTAAAATCATGTATTAACTGCACTTTTTCTTTCAGGCTATAATCTAGCAAGTAATTACTTAAAGCCTTTGCTAGTAGGTAACTCCACCCAGGGCCAAATTATTATATTCCACTTATCTTTTGATTTGTTTTATTTTGTAGGGGGGTTTTTTGTTTGTTTGGTTTGTTGGTTGGTTTTGTTGTTTTGGGTTTGGTGGGGTTTTTTGGAAGTTATGTTTGAAGTAACATCTGTTAGAAATTCATATCATTAATGAAGTGCACTTAAAGTGATTCATAATAGGTTAGAAACCATCTGGAGGAAAATGTCTTTAATGCTACACACAGAACTTAATTGGAAAGTAATTATTTTTTTGTTCGTTAGTATTTTGGGATTGACAAAGCTTTTCCCTTAAGGGAAAACAGAAATACTTCACATTCCATATCTGTTCTGATTAAATTAGAGATTTAACAATATATGACAAATGTTATATAAATAGGTATAATGTAAATATAGATGTAATAATAGACTTTAAATATACATATAATGCAACAGTTGAAAGATAGAATTACTTTTGTTTCTAAGCCCAGACAGGCTTATGTCAAGTCATTAGTGAAATAAGTTTATTACATTCAGATAAAATTTAATGTGTACAATTATGCTTTTTCTTCAGCTTTATTTCAAAATGGCAGATACTCAATTTGAAAGCAGTTGTGACCGTTAAGGCTTTTAAAATAATGATATGATAAACGATATATAGAGGATGAACTGTACTTTTTCATTTTGATTATTTGAAATGAAAAGTTACCTGCAGAATGAGCTAAATATTATGTGTCTTATACCTGTGTGACTTTCTAGAGCTTATGTTTAAGAACCATGGAAAAGTTATGGGCATATTTTTAGCAACAACCAAATATAGAAATGGGGTTTGAAGGGTCTAGACTAAAAATCGTAGTAAAGTTTTTTGAGTTTGCATTGGTGAATTTCTCACTGTGACTAAAACATAGCTATAAATTCAGTATACTTCTTATCATCTGTACTTTAGTACGTAACAGTTTAGTAATAAAGGAAAGGTCCAGACTGAAACATTTCATGACTGTTGCACACAGAAATATTCATGTTCTCTGCATAAGTTACACTGAACATGGATGGAAGACAACTTGTGCACTGCTCTAACACAAAATAATTCTGCAAAGGAATTAACACATAGGCCATGTATATCTTTTATTGTCACTTAATTATTTGTGTTTTAGTTATACTAGTTACTGCTTTGCCGAACGAAATTGAAAATTATTGTGCATTTCTGTGAATATCTAGCTCAGCAAAGTTTGTAGCAAGTCTTGAAGAGGCAACGTCCTCGGTTTGCATTTTCAATGGATAATTGAATTAAATCCAGAGTTTTGGTAAGATCTCTAATCTTAGCAAGCTTCAGTATTCACACTAATATTTTGGTAGAAATACTTATGAAAACAGGGAAATAAAATTTAAACAGAAGCTGAAATTTGTGAATCATTCAAGCTATATCTAAAGGAAAATTTGAAGGAACTGAAACCATGGCAAGTACTGAGGAAAGACAAGGAAAATAGTAGCATATCCAGAACAGTGGAACTGAAATGTGTCGTCAGCCTATATTATTTTTAATCTATTTTGTCATTCCCCTGTAATGTTAAAGCTAGTATATTAAACTGTCCTTTGTATTTTTTGTATATTAGTGACAGCTGGAGTTGTTTCATGAGTGTGCACTACTTGGGAAGTCCAATAATGTTACATAAATGTCTTTTCTTGCATGTGTCTAGAATTAACTACCACAATTACATGAAGAGGTTAATATTTTTTCAAGAGTCTCTTCCTCCTGGAAGTCAAAGGCAAACAGGCTACAACAGAACAGGATTGTACACCTAATGCTTATAAATGTACCAGTTATTTTCAATGTTATCTAGGTTGCTCTTTGACTAACATGCAATAGCTTTTTGTGTGTGTGTATTTGAAAGTATAAAATATTCTGTTCGGTTAAGTGTCGTAACGTTTTTTTAACATCAGGCAAAGAAAAACAGTAAAATATTCCAGGTTTACAAATACGTTAACTAATTATTGTTAGTCCAAGTAGTTTGTTTTCTGCAACTGATTTAAATTACACTCACAATTACTTTATTTCTTTGCAGTACTAACAGTTTGTCTCCAAAGCATAGATATCTTTATCAAGAATTGGTGTGTGGTACTGAATCAAAAATATTTTGAGAAGTGGACACTTATCTGAGGTCACAAGTGCAATGAGTTCTGCTATTTCCTGGTAATTCTGAAGACCCTAAAGCACTATGGTATAGCTAGCATTTAAGGAATGTCTGAAGAAGAAAGTCATTGTTTAACAGACCTGAAGAATGGTTTCAGAGCTGTCATGAGTTAATGCTGTATGGCTAAAATATTTTTAATAAAGTAATAATGATTTTGTTGTTGTTTTGTGTGTGATATAGCTTCAGTGGCTTTTAGACAACTATGAAACTGCAGAAGGAGTGAGCCTTCCAAGAAGTACCCTTTACAACCATTACCTGCGACATTGTCAGGAGCACAAGTTGGATCCAGTCAATGCTGCCTCCTTTGGAAAACTCATACGGTCAATCTTCATGGGATTACGGACCAGAAGGCTTGGAACTAGGTTTGTGTTAAAGAAATCCTGAACTATAATAGAAAATATAAGTAATAGTTATGAGTAAGAAATTTGTGTGCTAGTAAAAAAATCAGTAAAACCTGTATTTAAATATTACAGTGGTTTTCTGTCAGTTTTGTCTGTTAATGTTGAACAGTTTTTTGCTTTTCCAGATGTTATTATACTTTTACTTCTCCTGGTTTTGACTATTTACGTTGTTTACATTTTGACAAATACACTGGAGATTTTGATCAACACAAATGTGGCTTGTTGTTTGGAAATTACTAAGAATTGTGTTTCTCCATGGCTAGATAAGTCGTATTTACTTTCACTTTTCTTATTCAAGTGGATTAGAAGTTAAAATTCTGGATAATATTTGTTTAAGAGAGTGAATTAATTTCCCGAAGTGGTAAAATGACACCCATGTAAAACAGGTAGGAGAGTCAGGCCTGATTTGTGGGTTTATTTTCCAGTCAACAGAAATTATAAAGTAAATGTAATGTAGTAGCATAAAACTAGTGTGACTGTTCTTTTGATTCTTGTTATTTCATAAAGGGGGAACTCCAAATATCATTACTATGGGATTCGTGTCAAGCCAGACTCTCCTCTTAATCGACTACAAGAGGACATGCAATATATGGCTATGAGACAACAACCCATGCAGCAGAAACAGAGGTAAAGTGTGAAATGAACATGACTACTCATTAATATTTCTAGTTCATAAAGACTTAATTTTCTTTACATGGAAAATCTGAAATTCTGATGCAACTTCTGTTCAGCTTCTCTGTTGTGAAAAAATAAAATTTTGCTTAGATATCCAGTTAATGTCACTGAAGTTAGGTCAACATGAAAGAGTAGTTGCCTAGAATTTGTCATAATTTGCAAAAAGTAATAATAATTGAGATATGGGATGAACAGACTCTTCTTAACTATCTTGAGTTCTAATTCCAAAAGCTGAAGAAAAGTAGCAAGAGCGTGAATTTCAATTTTTGCTGTTTTTTTCCATTACATTCTACTCACAAGCTGCTTATAAGAAAGTGTATGATGTTCCAACAAAACATAGGAAATTTTCATTGAAACTCATGAGCCACTATTACTTTAACTTATTTATTCATACTTATCTAAACCGGAAAACTGCAAAATTTTCTAACAGACACAAGCACTTTTAAAGTCAAGTGTGATGATTCCAGAACATTTTTGTCTCATCGTAACATGCTAATTATAATAGTCATTAAAAAAAAATAAAAATAAAAAAAAAAAAAATATATATATATATAAAAAATTATTCCATGATCTAGCCTGTTTACTTCATTACAGACACTCTCTAGCATGTGACAATCATGAGCTTTCATCTATTCTTCCCTATTTGTAGCCTTACTTTTTAATTTTAGGGTAGTATTTGGTCCTACAATGTCAAGCTTTATTCCACATTCTTGAAATAAAAATGTCTGTATATTTTGCTTCAGTAATTTTAAGTGAAATTGAGATATGCTTGTCTTTAGGGCATTTATAACAATGTATGTTTTAAATTGTATTTCCAGAAGTAAACCTCCAGCTTTCCAAGATGACTTCAAATATGTATTTCAATTCTTGCACACAATGATTATAACTTTTTGCTTCATTTATGGGAGCTGAACGTTCAGCTTTTTTAAAAGAAATTAATAACTAAATTGTTACCTACTGTACACTATAGCATACAGCTAACACATATATTGTTGTTCAAACCAGAAATTGTTAATCACTACTTCCTATAGATGTTTACATATTAATTTTATGTAGAAAATAATATGTATTTTTCTACTGTTCTCTCTTCTGTATTCTCATGTTTCCTGCATATACTGTTCAGTGAAACATGACCTTTAAACCAAGCCACTGTGAGTCCAAAGCGTCAAGTAGATACAGATCTTTTTAAAAGGGGTTTGGGTCTATGTATGACAAATAAGCTAGGCATATTATAGTGGTATTATTTTTGAAGATAGAGAGCAAGGTATCATACTCCAACAAATACTGACATCTGTAAAACTGGGCTACAAGTTTGTTAAGACATAATATCCTAAAATGATAATAATTGAACTTATATGATAAACTACTGAACAACTTCCTAATGGAGTAGTTCAGAAAAAGTCATGCTCTTTTTCTTCAACTAGCACAGATATTTTGTGTATAGTATGGTTATGATGCTGAGGTGATTGTGGCTTAAACTAGGAAGTTCTGCTTAGCCTTCCAGATTAGTTGTATCTCAGCAGTGCTTATTGGACCAAGGGGAGATGTTTTAAAAGCACACACATGAAATTTACATTCCTTAGATTTCTTTACAGTTGTACGTTATTTGATTTCAGGTATCCGTGCTTTTATTGAAATATAGCCTCCACATTATTTTTGAGGCTTTATGATGTATGCACAACAGTATACTTGGAAGTATTTTTATTTTTTTCAAACATTTGATCTACACACAAAAACTTTCTGATAGCGTGCAAATGCTTCTCAGGTATTTCTTTGTTACTTACAGGTTTTGTATCCTCAACAATTTTTTTAAGCATGTGATATTCTTCAATTTTCCTATAGTTAACAGCTTTAGTATGTATTGCCTGTGGTGTTGCAAGCTGTTTGAATCAACTCTTGCCTTTTGCTAATTTTAAAAGCTGATTTTTTTCCCCTAGGAACACCAATCGCAACATTTTATTTGCACGTAGTAGTAAAATGCTTTGACATACTTTACACGTTGTTATTCATAAGTTCACCATTCTGTTATGTAGTTTGGTACATTAACTCACTTCTCATGGATGTCAGTGAACTCCTAGTGGTAAATCACAATATAAAGTAAAAATAAAATTGAAGTGAATCCTTAGAGTGAATAGCTTGGAGTCAGTTTCTTTCAAGGACTTCTATAGTTTTTTTTCTAGCCAACCAGAAGAATAGAAACTTTAATTTTTAAGAAAAAGGGAATATATTATAAGTTGCGTAATAGCATGAGTTTGATCTTTCAGAAAAATACTAAATTCTGAGACTTAGAGTAAAATCCAAATAGTAGCAGTTTCTAACGATTTCATATGTGCATTTCAAAGCAAGCAGGCATTTTATTATAATTCCCCTTCCCGCTTTATCTTATTAATCAATATGGATTGTTTGTTGCACATGAATTTTAGTCAGGAAGTTATTAATCTGTTCTGCAGTGAGAAACTTCCTGTTTCTCTTAAAGAACATATTTCACAGTTGGACTATAGAAGTCAGTGAAGTTGTATTCTAAATTAACTGCAAAGTGAGACCAGCGTATTATTCAGTGCTATTTCTGAATTACCCAATTCCGTGTTGTGATTTCAGTGGTTCAGTGTTTTGGTGGTTTTGTTTGCTTTTGGGTTGTTCTTTGGTTGGTTGGTTGGGTTTTTGGTTTGGGGGCTTTGTTGTTGTTGTTGTCTGTTTTTGTTTCGTTTTGTTTGTTTGTTTTACTTTCATAGATTTGTACAAATTGAGAAATGTCTGTTGTTAACTTAAGGCTTCACAACCTTTTACTGTGTTTGTGCTAACCTATATATTCTAAAATCTAGAGAATTTTAGAAAATTTAACTCTTACCAATTAGGAAATTGTAACTATTTTTTCCATGCACCAAAAGTGGCTCAAATTCAATTAAAGAGTTATAGAGAGCTGTTCGATGTCTAAACTGCCAAAGCTCTACTTCTGCATAGAAGACAGCATACCTAAAATTGTTAACCACTGTCTGCTAGTGCTTCTTCTGAAGCTCCTGAAAAATATTTTTTTCTTTTCTTTCTTTGTTTTTTGGTTTCATTTTGCAAGTGATTTTCTAATACTGTTGAAACTAGCTAACTCTGGTGATGAGTTACCTGTTACAGTGCCAGAACTAAGAATTTTGCCCAGTGTATTTTGTATAAAGCACAGTGGAGTAAGTAGGTGGATAATCATGATTCCTAGCACCAAAGGATTAAGTTGGCTTTTATACTTTAATTAAAAGATTTTTTGCATAACTGAAAAACTCTTACAGTACTGTTGCTTTATGTATTCAAATTATTTTGAATCCTCTTTCAGGAGCTGAAGAGTCAGTAAGGTAATACACTTTGCAGAAAGTATGGGTTTAGATTTACGAATATTTCTAGGAGTTGATCTTTTGCCTGGTATTTTTAATTACAATGTATAATGAGAGAGAAGTTAAGAACTCTTCCCAGATGAACTGCCTGGATTGCAGGTAGATTTATGAAGTAATAACAAGTGCATCCAGGAGAGTTCAGTGCTACCATGATACCAGATATGAAATTTTATTCTTTATTAAAGTTGATTAGAGTTTCACTATTGACTTAAATGGGCATAGAATTTTACACTGGACCATTACAGAAAGTGAAACTTGATGCAAATGTGCTAGAGATAGGATAGGCATAGGTGTCTTCTTTTTTCCCCAAACACTGAAATTAAAGTTATAAAACTATTTGTTATTTAGGACAGGAGTCTTTCTGTTGAAAAGTATATTTTCTGACTGTCTTTTATTATTGTATATTTAGATTCATGGCTGGAATGCCCAGAATATTGAGGGGATGTTTTTCATGGGAACTTTCTTTTCAACTGAAACCTCAATAATTACATGAGACAAAGCTGGTTTGTGTTTACTGGGGATGGGGGGAAGAATGTTCTGAACCGCTTACACTGCTTCTCAAAGTAATACACCAGAACTGAAATGACTTGTCACATTTCTGAAGTTAGCATGGAGTTTTGCAGTTTGCACAACAATACCAGTTTGAGTATCGTTGAAACACACTTCATTGAGCTTTGAGTTTTCTCTTATTTTCTCTGCCAGTGGCTACAATTCTTTTTCTAAAGTGCAAAGTCTCCCAAGATATTACCATTAAGACCCGGCACAGAGTAAATTCTCAGTTGTGTTGGAAGTGACAGGTGTGAGCTTCAACCTGTCAAGACAACACTTGACCATCCAAACCAGCATTCCCATTTGTAAAATTGTGTGATTTCTGTCCTCTATAAAAGGCTCTGAGAATTGACTAGTGAAGAGCTTAGATTTTCAGGCAGCTTTCTCAGGCCTTCTATGCTTATTAGAGTTTGTTGGATTGCAGCAGTCTTTCCTATCCTCAGACAGTATTGTTTTTTCTTAAGGTAATGAAACATTATTTTGTAATTACATAACTATTGGGAAGTCAATCTGTTTGGAAAGGCAAAGATTTGATTCCTTTTCGTGTAAATTAGCTGGTCTTATGGTATGCTGTTCCTAAGCTAAATTCCACAAGAAATTGGCAGTGGTGCTATTAATATCACCTTTATGAATTCTGTAATTCATTCTTAATGTTGTAACTCCCCTTAGTAATGGTTTCTTCAGTTATTTACAAAATAAAAATGTGTAAATTCTTTTGTTACATTTCCACAAAATTTCATTTTGAGATGCAGAAGTCAGTGAACATAGGTTATGTGATCTTATTTATCAGGAAGTGAACAGAAATGATAATTTTGTACTTGATATTTTTGTAGGTATAAGCCTATGCAGAAAGTGGATGGAGTTGCAGATGGCTTCACAGGAAGTGGTCAACAGACAGGCACATCTGTTGAACAAAGTGTAATTGCCCAAAGTCAACATCATCAACAGTTTTTAGGTATGAAGGCAGGTTGTACACTGCTCTATAAATAAATAAGATGAACTTCATTATCACTGTGAATATCAAGTCACACAAGGACAGTAGTTGCTTATAAAGTTATCGTGCCCTCTTTAAAATTTTTACAAAAGAACAAAAAGACTTAAATTACATGTTCTATATTGTAAGCTTTATGGAATATTTACTATGCATCATGTAAGTATAAAGAGAAAAATATGAAAATTCTGTATTTGTGTGATGTATTTAATATTATATAAATCACAATGCAGTTGCTGTGCAAAGTTATATTAGACACGCATATCGAAATTCCTGAAATGATAGTTGTTCCCTGTATATGCATTACAATGCATTTTATTTAATAAGAGAGGAACAGTGGCATTGGATTACCATTGCAGGTTAGCCATCCAGTAGGCTGATCTGAAAGTGAGCTGTAGTGTTATAGGTGGAAAGAGCGAAATAGTTTCAACCAGTACCCCAAAGTTCATGTTTAAAAATGTCTAACTTGTGAATGATCCAGCTAAGTATATATTCTCAGTAATAGAAAGAAATGGTGATTCAGTTATTTGTTTATGTATTATAGAAAGACTGTGTTACTGCAGAAGATGTAGACTTATTTGGTTGGGATTTTCAAGCACCAAATCCTTTGGCCTAATTTTGCTGTTATTGAAATTATTGCAAACATAAGTGTAGCATTGAAATGTTTTGAATCTTCCTTTCCAGGTACATTTCAGTTCAGCATTTTTCTCTTATATCAGCTTGCATCTTCAAAACTTTTGTGCCAAATAGTAAAAGCACACATTGGCTCTACTTGAAAGTCTAGTAAATTTCAAATAAAAATGTATATTGAGTCTACTAAGCCACATCATACCTGGCTACAGAGAAACTCTTCAGTTGAACAAGAAAAAAAAAAAACTGTTCAAGGATTCGTCTTTCATACACTGACATAGGTGTTTTCCCTCATCCTGTAATATTCTGAATATATGTGTGTTTGCTTTTCTAAATAGGTATAGTATGTATATGGCATCTTTTTAATGTCTTCAATAATAATTTTTTATTTTGTTTTGGTAAAAAATACTGGCTGAATTTGTTTACAAATTTAACATGCAACAGGTATTAAAAACTTTTCTTTGAACATTATGACTTTTTGGAATTTATTTCATTGCATCATCCTTAAATTTATTCTTAATCTGTGACTTGCACTGTTCACAATAGCCCTCTTTCATTATGTTGTCATGGAAACAGATGCATCTCGAGTACTTCCAGAGTTTGGAGAAGTTGAAATATCTTCTCTACCAGATGGTACTACCTTTGAGGACATCAAATCACTGCAGAGTCTTTATCGAGAGCACTGTGAGGTATTTCTTATAAAACATTTATTTTTTAAAGTTCATGATTTCAAGTGAAGGTCAATACAAGATGGTAGTCCCAAATACATTGCAGCCATCTTAGTGGTATGTGACTTTCCTCCAGGATATTTTGCTTATTTCATTGGAAAAAATGTTAGTAAAAAGGTTTTTCTGGAGGGTCCCCTTTACAGTGAAAAGAAGTAATATATAATAGACACTGAGAATGAAATGTAGTTTTGTGTATGTTTTCAGAATGTTAGAGAAACTAGACTTCAGATTGTACATACAGATCTTTGGTTTAGTCAATAGGAAATGTAAATCAGGATAAGTTATGGTTTCTTTTTCTTACATTAAAAGCAGTAACTTTTTCACATTTTAGAGAAACATTGAGATGTTTTAGCAACATTTGATATTGAATAATATGTCTTTTAAAATTATTTTTGAATGTGCTTTCAAACTCATACTGAATTATGAAAATGAACAAAATGTCAGGTTTACTCTGTGTTTGCAGTAGCATTAAATATTTTCTTTTGGTGAATTCCTCTGATAGGTTTACATAGGCCATGTACATTTCTGGAGGCTTCCATGCATATGCACTTAGCCGTACTCAAGTCTCTGTGCATACCGATTTACAGTGCTGGATAATTTATGCATATCAAACACATTTAAACAGATATTGTTTATAACTTGAGAAATGTATAGTTGCCTTTGCTCCACTCCACAATGAAAGGAAAAATGCTATAGATTTAGTTCAGTTGGGAGTGGGGGGAACTGGGTAGAAGATGATCTGCACTTTTGTTTTATTTTCTCAGGCAATACTGGATGTGGTTGTGAATCTTCAGTTCAGCCTGATAGAAAAATTGTGGCAAACTTTCTGGCGCTATTCTCCCTCTGCTCCACCTGATGGCACTACTATTACTGAACCAAGGTCAGTATATGTTTCTCTTTGTTTGTCACTTCTCATGATGATAGAAGTGTGAAATTTAAAAAAAAATCATTTTGGTTTTACTTGCAGGTAATATTTTTTTCATTTGCCAATTTTTCAAATTAAATTTATGTTATCTGGAGTTTTTATATAGGCTGGGTGTATGCCAAAGTGTAGTCTTGAAAGGATTGTGTCATCCGTTTTATCTTTGCTTGGATGACTACAGTGAAGTGTCTTTTCCCAGTATACAATCCAGTTCTTCTAAGCCGAAAAGGTCATTCATACCTCTGCATAATTTATGAGAGGTAGCAGAGATATGGAGGCATTTTGTAAATTCATTTCCATGTAACAGAACATGTAAAGAAGTTCTGTTCCATGTAGTTGAGACATCTATGATATCTCATAAAACAGTACATTTAACACTCATTGCAGGTTTTTGTCTGCTGTAAATGCATTATCATTTATTTGCTGTGTTTTTTCACACCAGCAATCTGAGTGAAATAGAAAGTCGACTTCCAAAAGCAAAGCTCGTTACTCTGTGCAAGAATGAGTCTATTCTGAAATGGATGTGTAACTGTGACCATGTGATGTACCAGGCTTTGGTGGAGATTCTCATTCCTGACGTCCTTAGACCTATTCCTAGTAAGTTGAATACCTGAAACATTTTGTAAAGATTTTTGTGCATACATGTGTATCGTGTTGGTAGTCCTGCACCGCACAGGGCAGCTTTAGGAATAAGTTTGTAAGTTAGGAACGTGCTGTGTATCATTTAACTTTAATTTTATTGTGTAGGTAGTTGTGCTGAGAGTTGATGTATGCTTTGTATCTTAAAAGTAACTGAGGATTTTAGCGCAGTTGGAAAATCTGGTTTTCAAGGGACAGTTTCATGTTAAAGGTACTTCTTCATCTGTGTGTTATATTTTCAGATAAAAATGTTTTCCTTTTATCCTGGCTCTACACTACCTGACAGACTTAAGACATCTAAGTTCCATGGCCCTGACCATGCACTAGAATCAGTCAGTCTTTCCAGTAAATTTGGTAGTTTTTAGTTTAAACATTACATATTAATCTTTGATCAGTCTGAAAAAAATGCATATCACCTTTGTGATTTCATTTTTGAACAGTTAGTCTTTCGTTCCTTATCAGAGGCTGCTGAAATCAATTTTAATGACTCTTAAGGCAATAAAAAATTAACTCAGAAATTTTTAGTCCAGCTTATTATTCCAATCTACTGGGTTTTTTGTCATACATCCTGCATGAAAGGGTCAGTAACTGTTTGGCCATTCAACCATTACCCAGAGTACAGCTTTCTTTTCACAGTTAATTTTACTAGAATCCACTGTTGCTCCAGCATTGTGGGTTTTTGGGTATTTTTGGTAGAATATGAATTTATGTGAAGAGAGTCAAACTCCTTTATAAAGTATTTATTGTTTCACATATGTAATACTAAATATTATAAAGAAATCGTGTCACCAACCCACTATAAATCATGTAACTCCTATATACTGTGTCCTTTCTGTGAAAAAAACTGTAGTCACTTTATAAAGTTTGATTAATTTTTTTTTTTAAATTTGGGCCTTAATTGTTAGCTTAACAGCTAACAAAGCTGTTCATGCTGTGAACACTTTTTGTGCTATAGTGACTCCAGCAGTAATAAGCACTCCATAAGAACATTTGCAGGTACTGTCTTGCAGAAAAGTTTTATTGACTTTTTGCTTGTCAGTGACATAAAATTAGATTTTAGTAAATTATGCGTGATAACAAAAAAATTTTGGAACTGGAAGTGTATAAAATCTGAAGATCATCCATTTACAAAGGCAGTTTCATTTTTTTTTTTTTTTTTTTTTAAGGAAAGAGCAAGTTCTTGATAGAGATTCATGTAATTTATCTTTTCACCTATGTAGCAGAATAAAGGAAAAAATGTTTTCTCAGATACTTGCAATTATTGACAACCATTACTTTTAGAAATTATTTTGCATTAGCTTACATTTCATGTTTTACTTTTCTATCTAATGCCAATGCAAGTAGGTAGGATAATATTTTTAGAGTAGTAAAGTCTATCACAAGCCAATAGTAATGATTAAAAATAAAAAACAGAAATTAAATTACAAAGTTTAATAGGTTGAATTAAAGCTATCTCTTCCAAAAGCGCATTATTTTCTGAATAACGAGGTGGTACAGACATGGTTTTTCATGAAACCTGCTTTTTGCCTTGTTTTTCACTTGTTTCTCCTGCACAGCCTAGCAGTCTCTAAAGAAATTTTTATATGAGCGATCTTTAGCTTGTGTTGTCTTCCTGCCTTGTTTCGTAAGATGCATTGGGCATTGGCAGTACAAGATTTCAAGAAAATCAGACACAACCACTTAGTATTAATAACTACAGGCATCAGGTCCTTTTCGTGCTATTTCTTTCTTTCTAGAATTACCTGTAATATTTGAATAATTGATATCTGCTGTGTTTGAAATTCATGGTTTGGGGATGATTATCCAACTTCTTGAGGCAAACACATCATCTAGTCCCAGGACAAATTAATCCCAAGAGACTTCTCTCTCTATTTTGTAAACATTCCAGTGGTTTTCTGCTCAGAAGTCCATCCAGTGAGCTACCTTTGGAACACAGCTAATGTATTTTCATAGAATCATACAATATTTTGTGTTGGAAGGGACTTCTAAAGGTCATCTAGTCCACGCCCCCTGCAATGACCAGTGATATCTTCAACTAGATAAGGTTGCTCAGAGCCCCATCCAGCCTGGTCTTGAATGTCTCCAGGGACGGGGCATCTACCACCCCTCTGGGCAACATGTTCAGTGTTTCACCACCCTCATTGTAAAATATTTCTTCTTCATGTCTGGCCTGAATCCCCCCTACTTTAATTTAAAACAATTACCCCTTGTCCTGTCACAACAGGCCCTGCTAAAAAGTCTGTCTCCATCCTGCTTATAGGCCCTTTTTAAGTACTAGACGCCACAATAAGTTCTCCCCGGAGCCTTCTCTTCTCCAGCCCGAACAACGCCAACCCTCTCAGCCTGTCCTCATAGGAGAGCTGTCCCAGCCCTCTGATCATTTTTTGTGGCCTCCTCTGGACCTACTCCAACAGGTCTATGTCTTTTTTATTTTTATCTTTAGGACCAGCTAACTAAATGGCTTTTTTGAGTCAGCTTTCCTGTAATGATGGTCCATACAAGTTCTTTCTTCACTGTTAAATATTTAAAATATTATTAATGTTTAAACTCCTGGTTTTGAATTAAAATATCTCCAACCATTACAAGAGACCAAGAGGAAGGCTTAAGGTTATGCTTCATGGTTGACTATGACAATAATGGAGCTCGTTCGAGTAGACATATTCATCATGTTCTGCTGGAAAATAGCAGTTTATAGGGAAGTTTGGGTGCTGTAGAGAGAAGGGGACTGTAAATGCTTCCTTAAAGCATATTTATGCCTTTTTTCCTGAATAAATGGAAAGATACCAAGAGCAGCTGTTCAAAATAGGAATATAGATTAATTTGGAGAGTACTGAGGAAAAAATTGTTTTATTTTTAACCTGTATGTAAAATTTGTCAGCTGACATGTTTAGCACTCACAGAATGAATGAAGAATTGCTGTGTATAAAACAGAAAAAAACATTTTCCTAAGAAAACTGAAATGCTGTCCATTTGAGTCAGGAATAAGGACCACAGTTATCTAATGTCTTTGGCAATGGACCAGAGATATTATGTTTTAGAACTATTTGCGGCTTCACAGGTGGCAGGATGGATAGTAACAAACTTGTCTGTGATTTAGAATCATAGGTGGAGAATTTATGCTAAACAAATTTCCACACAGTATTACACAATTTCAGGCAGACAAAAATTTTAAGTACTGGAAAGAATGTAAAGCCTTGTTTTTATGAGATTTGCATGTCAGAGGGTTTTCAGCTGAGAAGCTTTTTAGGTGCTTATCCAAATCAAACTCTCTACCAGTAACTGGCATTGCAACATCATTTAGGGTGCGTCTAGTAACACTGAACTAACTCAGGCCGTTTACTTCGTGCCGTACTCATCATGTGATTCTTTGGAGGGGTTTTCTTGTTTCTAGGCAGATGAACTTAAAAGGTGGCTTTGAGGATGTAGGTACTTAAGGTTTTGGTAATGGCTGGATGTGTACTTATCAATGGAGTATGAGAAAAATTCTGTATTTAAAATGGTATCTCCAAAGCTCATTAGAAATTCATTATTATTCTGTACAATGCTGATGCCTGATTATCTACTTCAGCTAATTTCTTCAGAACTTGGAATTCCTTTTATTTGCTTCTCTTCCTATTTAAAGGCCTTTCCTAACATGAATATGCTTGTCCATATTTATTTTTAAAGGAGATCAGCAGTACAGGGATGCAAATAATTTTGTGATATATGGTTGGGTGAAAAAGAATAATAAGCAAATTAGAGGTGAAAAAGCAGTAATATTTTCCTTTAATATCTAAGTATCATTCGTACAATATTTACATTATTCCTTCCTTTTGCATTTTCTTGTTCTACAGGTAAGAAAATGTGAGTAAATACATAATTAGTAAGTGCACAGAAATAATTTACAAAGCAGCACGTGAGCTAGGTGATTGACAGGATTGAAGAAAAAACCTTGTTCTTCATCTGGAAACCTCCAGGGAGGAAAAAACTGTTACTACAGAGTGTTCAGCTAGTACACATACTTTGTAAGATCAAATTGTGCTCAGCTAAGCATCCAAATGTGTGGTCAGTTATATAAAGCACTGCTATGCATTCTATTGCTTATCACTGCAAACTTGAAAAGACGTGAAAAAGATGTCATGAAGAATAAATTTTTTCTTTTCTTTCATTCAAATGGTAGAAGAGCATTTCTCAAAGACAAGTTCTATCAGCATTAATTTCTCACTCTACCAAAGTATTCAGCCTTATAAACAGAATCTAGTCAACCTTTACTTGGACTGTTTCTTCTAACATGTAGCTAAGATAGTTTGAAAAGAAACGGTCTAGAATTTTCCTCTTCACTTTTGTAGTTGCATTCATTCTCTACTAGTCTTAAGAAACCTGTAGTATTTAATTTTTGTCTCTTCTTCGCAGTCATTTGAGTGTATGCTATTGTGACAACGAACAAGTGATAGGTATGGGAAAGTGAGCTTTCTGCTACTCAGGAGATAGGATTTTCTATTTTCCAGGGACAGTTCCTTGGGAAAATACTTCCTGTCCTCAGCTTTGAAAAATTAAACCATATTTTGAGTAGTGCAGATTGCTGTAAGGGCTTCTTCAGTTTCCCTCAAAATCTCTTGTCAGTCACTCAGCAGTTCTGTAGGTGCTATAGTAAACAAAAAATGCACATAGATTCTACAGCCATTTGAATAATATCACTTTTTGTCAGTGAAACACACTCCTATATCTTGCTTACTGATCATATCCTTAAGGACTGTATGTTGGATTTTGTTCTTTAAAACTGAAGTAAGCAGCACCATGACATGGCTTAAGGTTACTTCTTATTTGAGGAAAGTGCAGTACTCCCGTAATTGGAATTTTTTCCAGAGATTTGCTTTTGAAAAGAGGTGTTTAGATGAAATGTGAAGCTGAAAGTTTGTGATGGAAATTTCCATGACAACAACTGCTGCAATTACTGATATTCTTCTATAGGAGTGCCCAAAAGAACACTGCTGGTCACAGACTTCTTGAAAGATTGTCAGGTGAGGAGGTCAGAACTGTTTATTAAGCCAAAACTAAAATCATTATTATGCAATCTATATCTGAATGAGGCATTTTGAACCTAGACTGGATTTGTCTTTTAGTCAGGAAAAGCAGCAGACCTGAATGTTGACTATGTAAGTACTGAGGATGCAAAACATTTCAAGATAGGTACTTTACTTTCTTCTGTTTTTATTCTTTAATGCACAGGTGCCTTGACTCAAGCCATTCGCAATTTTGCAAAAAGCCTTGAAGGTTGGCTTTCAAATGCCATGAACAATATTCCACAGAGGATGATACAAACCAAGGTAGACAAAACTGTTGCAGTATTATTCTTGCAATGGCAAACGAGGTGGGCAGTAGCATCTAAAAGCAGTAGCATTTTAACTTTAATACTAAATTTCATGTCTAGCATCAAGCATTGAATATTAGGAGAGGAAAAAACTTAGTTTTGCCAGAAATTATAATGAAAACATGATTTGATCTGTTACGTGGACATAATTCACATATGAGGGCTCATTAAGGCAGAATATTAACATGAAGGTAAAGACTCAATCTGTAGAATTAATCTACACATAAAGAGTAAAATATTTAAAAATAAATTAATTTCTTCATAGGTTGCCGCTGTAAGTGCCTTTGCCCAGACTCTGCGAAGATATACATCTCTTAATCACCTGGCTCAAGCAGCTCGTGCTGTGCTTCAAAATACTTCTCAAATCAACCAGATGCTCAGTGATCTTAACCGTGTTGATTTTGCCAATGTTCAGGTAAAATGTAGCTTTAAATAACAGGGTTTTTTAAAAAACAAAACCAAACCAACCTAACGAACAAGAACAGCCACCAGAACTGTTATTTCCTCTTTCCTCTATGATTTTGAACTTTACTGTTAGATGTCATTATTCCATCAGAAAAGTGAAGTGAGAACATTTTGCTGATTCATATATGCGGTGATTCAGACAGTTTATACTTTAGGAAAGTAAGAGCTCAGAACCATTATCCTTTTCCATTTACTCTCTTAAAGTGCACATATTCTTCCAACTTTTATGCAAACGTAGAACAAATACATTCTTAGAATGGGTACCATGATTGATGTCTTAGTAATAGCATAAATTGTATCTTATAATTGGATCTCAGATAGTAGCTATCTTCTGAATGTCTCTAAAAGCTGTGAAATGCACATTGTTTTTATTAGACTATTTAATTATTTGAAACACAAAACCATCACTATACTTTATCTAAGTGCATATGCTTAAATTTACAAGGTCTCCTGAGTAATTGATTATGTTCATACAGATTAGAATTAGTTTCCAGTTAGCTATAGCGTGTAAGTTTATATTTTCACTAAGCTTGATTTCTCCACGTTTCTGCTCCTCCAAGGCAAGGTATTTTTTCTTCCTTTTGCCCAGCAACGAGAAATGTTCCAGATTACTGGTAGTTCTATTTTTGTCTCTTTTCCTTGTGAATGAGTGTTTTAACATACTTGTTAATAATCTTAACAAAAATCAGTCAAGAGTACTTGACTGAAGATACCATACATAAAGTATTGTAATACGTTAATATGGATACAGAGTCTGTGAATGTTGGGGTGTTAACCTGGCATATGATAACTAGAGTTTAAGCACATGGCTTGCAGTTAGTTAAGTCTTCATTTTTGTCTCTTACTTTCTGAATTGACTACTAGTCTTATTCAAACTTGGTAACACTGACTAAACTGCTTATTATTCTATGCAGAGTGTGTTTCTCCATTTGCATGTAGTTTATATTCTGCTTTAAGTAATGTGTCATCTATTACTGCCTATAGTCAGCAGACAAAACAATCTTTGTTTGCATACAAAGCTTTCTTTTACGATATAGTAGAATTGTCCTTAAGCTTAAACTTCTTCAGAACAAAAGGAACCTTGCACTTGATTTCTTGCTACTTCTTTTATTACTTTCGCCCCCTGTTTAACTGTTCTTTCTCCTCGTGCTGTCTGTAGTCCCAGAAAAGGTGACAAATCCTGAATATTACAGTAGAAAAATGATGAATGAGGAAAGTAGGGGCCTTTTTGAAGTGAATGTGGAAAACCGCAAGATACTTGTGTCATTTCCATTGTTTGTTACGTGTTATGCTTTTCTCACCCATTTGCTTTCAACAAAATTATGCTAGACATAAAGTTAAAAACTGCTTAGTTTGTCTAGTAAGTGGGTTATGTCCACTTCATCTGTTGAATTGCTTAATATTTGAGAAAGAATTACATTCTGTGCTTTGGCTTATGTATTGTTAATTCGAGAGTTGCCATGTGCTCTAACAGGAGCAGGCTTCCTGGGTGTGCCAGTGTGACGACAACATGGTTCAGAGACTAGAAACAGATTTCAAGATGACTCTTCAACAGCAGAGCACGCTGGAGCAGTGGGCTGCCTGGCTTGATAATGTAATGATGCAAGCGTTGAAACCATATGAAGGAAGACCCAGCTTTCCTAAAGCAGCACGGCAATTTCTGTTAAAATGGTCTTTCTACAGGTAGTATTTTATAGACTTCTAAAACATTCTAACTACTCTATTATTTGCTGAGTTGTTCACTGCAGTAAAGCTGACAGATGTAACATCTAACAGTGCCTTGCTAGGTCATGAAAAATGTGGGATTTTTTTCAGAAAATTATTGTCATTAACCTTGAACTCGGGGCAACTTGCAAATCAGCACGGACTTAAACGATCCTTGTTTATTTTTTTAATGGCCATGTGCAAATGAGTGTACATGGAATTTTGTCCTGAGTTAGAAATATAATATGAAATTTTTGAGTTGAATAACTGCAAAAATATCAAGCCACTATTTTTAACAGCATTTATTAAAACACTGTCTTATCTATTAGGTAAGGAAGACAAAACCTGTTTTTAATGTGTAAAAAGAACATTAAGACAAGCATTCCATGTTAGCTGCTTATTGACACAGTTATCAGAGTAAACCTTGTTCTTTGAAAATGTCTGTAGTAACTACTTGCTGAAGATACTAGAATTTGTCAATACAGTATGTAATTTTAATTTTCAAAGTTTTAAAATTGTGGCAATCAAAACTTTTATACTGTGAAGGTGGACACAACAGATACTAATTTAAGCATTAATTCATTTAAAATCGAATAGTTTTCTTACCATTTTAGTTGTTTATGTTTTCAACACAGTTTTCTTTCAAGTTAGGTTTTTAATATACGTCAAGTACTGGTAGTTATGCATATATCAAAACAAAGAAAAAGTTTAAACAGTCTTGTTATTTCTTATGTAATATGGTGTCCACAATACCTTCGGAGAAAGCAGAGGAGCAAATAATGGCCTTTCCTGGACATCTCTTTCCAAAGACATCATAAATCAGACATTTGTGGATAATATTACTTTTGAGAACATGGGTTTTGAGGTGAAATGTCTACATGGATAAGTGTTAAAGTGACTATGACATATAATACATAAATATATATATATTTTTCTATTTTTGAATAGCTCAATGGTGATTCGAGATTTAACCTTGCGCAGTGCTGCTAGCTTTGGCTCTTTTCATCTGATCCGCTTGCTTTACGATGAATACATGTTTTACTTAGTAGAACATCGTGTTGCTCAGGCAACAGGAGAGACACCTATTGCAGTTATGGGAGAGGTAAGATAATGTGTAAGAGATGAGTTTGATAGATTTAGTGATGAATTTGAGTATGTGTCTGAAAATTTTTTAAACATTTATTGGGAGCAGGATGTTCTGCAACGTAACAGTAGATCAGATTACAAATACATACAACAGTTTCAAACTTGTTTCATTGGTTGCTTGTCAGAGTACTAAAACCACATTGAATTCTAAGAACCAATCATTTCGAAATGAGCTTGCTCCTGTACAAATCTGCATGCAGATTCATGTGCACAATTTGAAAAAGGAGAGTGCTGCTTACATGGTTCTGTTTACGAGTATTTGCACAAGTTTTTAATTCCCACACAAATGTTAACACAAGTGAGCTGAGTACCCTCACTGGCTTGGGAATAATGGCTTACATGCCGAATTTTGGCTTGTGCAGTACTGTTCATGTGCATGTAATAAAAACAGAAATACAAAGAGGTTTGCAACACAATTGATTTTCATACATGTTTTTCAAAGATTATTGGTTTAAAAAAGAGAACAAGAGTCTCAATTCATAACCAGTTTTTTTATACTCATCTATGGCCTCTGCAAGACAAAGTTTATCTCTTCCCTCTTTTCTCCAGTAGTTCATCTAACCTTTTATTTTGAGTGAGATGGTGAGGCATGCATGAATTCTTGTCAAAGAATTTGCTCTTCGATAGTGCTGGAAAACTGATGTGTTTGAAAATATACTAGATAGTTAATGGGGCAGGTTTGTTACATTTTTACACTTGGGAGTCACTCTATCATATTCTATGTTACTGAGAAATTGCAAGTCATTTTGCAAGTTGATTTGGCATCAGATATCATTCTTCCCTCAAGATATATTGATAGGTTCATTAAATACAATAAATAGAGGCTATACTTTCAAAAGAAATTGGAAATGCCTCAGATTTATTTGTCAAATTATTTTATATCATATGGCATGACATGTTTCAGAAAAACTACATTCCTGCTTAGTGACCTACCAACAGTATATTTGCTTAATCTCTGCCTTATATCTGCAGTAATGTACAACACAAGTATATAGTTGCTACATTCTTGTCTTTTTAATAGACATGATGTATGTTAGACATAAATGTAGTGTAGGGTCTTCTAAAAAGTTTATGTAAACTGAAGATGGAGATATTATCAGGAAGTAAGTAACCCAAAACTTTTGGAGGTGAGAGCAGCAGAATAGAAGTACTAAATACTCATCAAATGCATGTCTTTTTATGTTTCTCTGTATTTAATGACCATGACTGAAATATAGTGAGGAAGTCTAAGACTGTGGTCTGACAAGCACCTTAAAAACAGTATAAACTGGTTTTGCAGCTGAGAAAAGCATTCTCGTTTTTCTCCCTATTCTCCCAGCTTTGGACACAGGTATTGGCAAAATTCTTATGAAAAAGACTGGTATCATCATTTATGTTTAAAAATTCATTTATCTAAATAATGTACTGCTTTAATTTGAGATTCACTGATGCCATTTTGCCAATTCTTATTTAAGAGAAATTTACAGGATTCAGGGAAGGACTTTTTTTGGTGTAAGTAAATGAGTTACCAGATAGCACACTCTTTCTTAGCAGTCCCTTTCATCTGCCTTACAGGTAGATTTGCAACACTGTGACACACCTTCATTTCTGTTCCAGCACAACTGAAGTTGTCTCTGGGAAATTTTAAAAAGAGCTCTTTGCTAAAATATTTGCAGTTTAGAACATATTCCATCACAATTTATGGCTTTATACAACATAGAAATGGCTCACTTCAAGCAGCAAAGGCCCAGATGAAGTAATCTTAAAAAAGTTTATACTTCCTCATTTTAATTTTTTAGGGTTTACTTAGTGATAATTGTCTTAATAAGCACAAGACTAGGATGGAATGGAAAATGAATTGGTGTACTGTGGATGTGGCTGCAGCCAAGGTCATGCACTTGACTGTTACCCTCAAATCAGTGGAGCACAGATCTGCTCTGTCACAGATAGCCCAAGTTCACATTTGTTTAAGACTGTGTCCAGTTTTTTTATTGTTTATTTTGCAGTTTGGTGATTTAAATGCTGTGTCCCCTGGAAATATAGATAAAGGTAAGCATTTTAACCTCTCCACTGCATAATTCTGTATAGACCTAATGTGTCTCTTTAAGCAAAATAAGTCCTTAGGTTTTAAAAATACAGTAAAACAGAATTTAGAGCTGCCTCATGCTTTAAAATGCATGTATATATGATATGGATATGTTAATATATGGATACAATTAGCTGTCTGTGTAATATGCAGCATGTAATAATGACTAGAATATTGTAGGTTTGTTTTAAAGTAAGAATGTATTTTGAAGATATTTATTATTGACCCAAGAAATATCCCAGTTTTTACACAGAGTTTAGTTGCATCTGATAGGATAGAGGAGGGTAACAGCTGTGAGAAGAAAAACAGGAGTGTGCTTGGGTATGTTTATCTGTAGAAAATGTTCTTCTGAGTGAAGAAGGATGAATTGCATGCAAGTAGTTGTCAGATAACTTGTCAGTGGAAAGGACAGAAGTAAATGAGTTCCGTAATAACCTCTTCATGCCATGTTTTGACATACATTCTTATACTGACTAGTTGAGTGATTTGGGGTGACTTGACCCCTTATCACTCAACCAGTCAGTATAAAAATATATGACAAAATCTGCGGTCAAGTAACCTCAAATCTCTTCGCCTCAGTTTGTCTGTCTGTAACTACGAGTTAAAACTCTTCCATTCGTTGTATCTTAGAGATGAGAAGCGTTTTGCAATATGAAGTTAACATTGCTTGAGATGGTTTTTGAGGTTGCAATTTTTTTCCCACATACAGTAAGTATGTAACTCAAGTGATTAAAGCTGAGAATCTGTTAACCTATTAGAGATAATCATTGACATTTTCCATTAAAATTTTAAATTCCCAGTTTGTGCATTATCAGATTGCTAGTTTTCCCTGTATTTTTGTATTTCAACTATTATTGGCAAAATAAAATCCCTTGTATTAGATTTGTTTTCCTTTCATGCTAGTTTCATGGTGGTTTGTTTGTGCAGATGAGGGCAGTGAAGTTGAAAGTGAAATAGATGAAGAGCTGGATGAAAATGGAGAGCCACAAGCCAAGAGGGAGAAAACCGAGCTAAACCAGGCGTTCCAGGTGGGCTGCATGCAGCCAGTGCTTGAGAGTGGAGTACAGCAGAACCTCCTGAACCCAATTCATAATGAGCACATTGTTGCAACTACTCAGACTATCAGACAGTGCAGTGCTACTGGAAATACATATACTGCAGTCTAATATGAAACCTCCTCCCCTGCCCCTGACACACCCCATTACATTAGCCCTTTCAGTTTAATATGAAAAAAAAAAAAATAAAGATAAGTCTGAAGGTTGACTGTTGTCAAATTTTAGCTGTGCTGAACATTATTTTGTTGGAGTTGTTAAACGGAATGGGTGTATGTATTTTGCCAGATCTGTTTAAAAAAATGAGAATTCTTTTTTTTTGTAAACAGAATAATTTCACATTGGCCGCTCAATATGAAGAGTTTTCTTAGTATCAAATGCAAGTAAGATTTTTGCAAAGCTTAATGTTAATGTTTTGTCCTCTTATAATAATTTAATTTTTTTTCACAGTTTAAAAAAATATTTTACTGTTAATTATTAGTTATTATGATGATTTCATATACATAGGTTTGTACGTAGGTGCACTTCTGTGAAATATCAAAAGAAGTATTTTCTTTGATTTACACTGGAGGCATACTTATTTGACAGCAGATGTATCAAATTTGTTATAAAAGGTGCTTTTCATTGGTCAACTAGAAGACACTATTTTGATAAAATTGTGAGCATTCAAGGGGATTTTTGTAATAATTCTGTAGGGTTGGGAAGATCCAGTTTCTTTCTGTGAGAAAGAAGCAAGTTTAACTGACAGAATACTAAGGAATGTGGTAATGTGTACATCATAAACATACCTAATTATCTGACCATCATGTAAACAATGCAAGCTTCCTATCAAATCAACAATTCCAGATATTATTTGCATACCAGTTTCTCTGTGTTGAAGACTACTGATTTTATATGTTGGGCCACTGAACAGGTGCTTTAGGCTGTTGAGTGGTACTGTAGTTGTTAGAAACTGAAGCTAAAAAAGAAGTGACTTTATTATTATTATTAATTTTACGTGTACGTGCTACTTACGCTGAACTGGACATACAGGAAAACATTCCATTTGGATGACTTTCTTCTATTCCAGGTCTTTTCCTACTAGTGGTTCAATCTGCTGCTCTTAGAAAAGATGATTTATAGAATGCAAGGAATGTAGCAACCCTGCATCATTTTCCTTTCAAAAATATTTCCTTGTTGTTAAAGTGGATTTAAATTTTTACAGAAATTAGATAAGGCAGTGTAACTGGCACACCTCACTTGTACTTATTCCCAATTGTGTAGAATTTGAATAGGTGGCTAGATGGACCATTGCCATTTAAGAATGTACATCAGGGATCATTGTACCTCGGCTATTACATGGTGCCTTAAACAGAACTGAAGCTAAGACTTAGTACTTTTTGTTATTCTTAACTCTTAAATTAATTCAACAGGTGTGCCTGTCATTTTCAAATTCCCTAAGAAGTAAGGACAGGTTACATAGCCTTCAAAAGAATAAAAGGATTTTTTTATTATTAAATGATTTTAATATCCCTCATAGAATGACAATAAACCTATTTTTTCTCATTTCTAGCTGGATTTCACTTTATTACAAATAAAATTTGCTTGGGAATTTGGAAAGCAAAACTAGCTTTAATACCAACTTCAAATGTCAAAATAGATTGACCATAGTCCTAAGCATGATATGTATTTTCTAAACCCTTGCCTACTTTTAATTTTAAAAACTAAAAAGAAATAAATGAGCAGGTACATAATGCAGTGCATGTTTTCAATTTCTATATTTTGTGAGGTATAAGCCAGATTTGCATTTTAATTATGAAGTCATGACAGTTTATAGAGACCATATTAATTGGCATTAAACAACTCAAATTTTTCTTCTTAAACATTTCATAATGCAGACACATGAATTTGCTACACTAAAGTAGTGGAATTAAATAAGATAAAAAGCCAAAAAGTGAAGGAGAGCACAAAAAGATCAACTTTATAGAAAAGACTGTATAAGAAAATTAGGGCTTCTTTTATTTTGGTTTATCTAGTGTGTCTGAAAATGACTTTAAAGTCATATATACCAAATGGGAGAAGAGCATGTAAAACGAACAGCATATTTATAGCAAACAAGTTTGTTGCTAGAGTTTACATATGCTCAAAGTACAGCTGCACATTAACTAAAATGTCCTGACATTATTGGTGTACAAAATTAAATTTTCATTCCTTTGCAGAATTAGGAGGTGAACCCATTCTGCTCATTCTGTGTAGGTTTAATTCCTACTAATGTCAGTAGATGGCTTTTGCCCCAGTTAAAAGTGAAAATGAGGTTTATATTCATTATTTCTAAACTCATAAATGCACTGAATCTCATTATAGGTTTTGTTCTCACATATATTGCTCAATGTGTCCTGATTTTTCCTTGGAAATCAGCACATCTGTACCCTTCACCAAAAATGCTAAAACTAAGCTGTGATAAATATTTACTCCCCTTCATTGTGCATTATAAGATGTTTACAAGTAAAATAAAGTGAAATAATTCACCTTTTTTTTCATTTTCAGCTTTTTTAAATACTGTAGTACTTGTTTCAATTTTTGTGTTGATGGAACGATAATGTTTTTTTATTATTGTCCTTTCTTGGTTTAATGTTGGAGTTGTTGTTGCTGAGAACGATTGTAATAGGCAAATCTAGATTGCCAAAAGAGGTGGGACCTGAGTATCTTTCATTATTTAGCTCCCCACTCCACTCAGTTGTTCACTGCTTACAAAGTACAAAACAAAACTGAACAAAAATCTGAATACAAAAATGGAATGTATTTCATAGCTTCTAATAAAATAAGTTATCAAAACAAGTTGGAACTATCCCAGGTTCATAAAACTGAATGGAGTTTGTATTCCTATGCTTAAATTCTAAAGATTTTACCAGATTTTTTTAGAAGAACTATGTTACTGTAAGCTGTGTTGTGTACTTACGGTTTTGGGGGTCTTCTGTTTTGGTTTTACATTTACTGAATTTTAATCAACACTTAGATAAAATATTTTGCACACTCTTGCTACTTAATAGTTGGGTTCTAGTAATCATTGAACTACAGAGATACAAATACCTCAGGCCATATTCTATAATGTGTAGCATGTGATTGCATTGCCACACCAGCTCTGAAGTCTATTTATTGTTAGGGCTCTGGAGAGGTGTAGCGTGTAACCACAGGGTAGACATTACGAGGGTTGATCTGGTTTATGTGTTTTATCTAATCTTGACACGGAATCCGAAACAATTATTTTAGAGGCATTTTCCCATTAGCACAAATAGCACAGTGAACAGTGTGGGGAAATGGGTGTTGTTGAGCTACCTTTTCAGAACACGGGGCCCAATTTTCAAAAGTTATATATTTATTAAAATTTCTTAATAGATTTTCATCTTTCTCATGGTATATCAGTTTTAAAGCTTTTTTTTTCATTTCTGTGGTTTGCTTTTGTACTGTAGCATGCTCTAAGCACCTTCTTTAAAAAAAAAAAAGTTCCATACAAATTTGGAAAATAGTTTTTAAATTATTTACCTATAAATACATGATTCACAGCATTACTGCCTTTAGTTCAAAAATAAGAAAATAGATAATATTCTGTCATTCAGGAATGTATAGGTCTATATAGAAATTTAATTTAAATGAGGTATTTTTAAACATCTAAACCACTTCTTTTGCTCACCTTTGTTTTTGTTGTGATATCTTTGTCATTCACACCAATTGACTTCTGCACTGTCTAGAAAAAAATTTGTAATAGAGATGCACTACACTCAAATTTAATTCAGAATGTTTTCACAAAATAAAAACAACCATTAATAGCCATAAAAGAGCTGATGAAAAATAGATTTATTAGTAATATAAGTATGATTGATACTTATATACAACAATAATTTTAGAGTTGAAGACATAATTTGAGAGAGCAGTATGAATTTCTGAAAATTGGGCCCTTGTCTCTCTAACAGGACATCCTCTTTGTATATGGTTTAAAACAAATCAATAATGGAATTCTAGTATCTCTGGTAATTCATTTGGTGATTTAAGACAAACAAATAAAAACTGGAATAGAAGCATAAAGACGCAGTGCTTAGTTCTAGCGTTAGAAAATTTATTTGATATAATGCCTTGTATTAACCCTTTGAGCATTGTAAGTAACATAATGGGAACAAAGCTTTTTAGATAATTGAATTAGTCCATTCAGCATATACTTTGAAATAGCTGATAGTGTTGTAGAATTTTTTAAAATTATTTCTAAAGTAAATACTTGCATACTATACGGGGATGGTTTTGTTATAGGAGGCTCAGTAGATGTAGGCAAAATATTCACTGCCATTGATGTAGTACTGTCCAATAGAAAATGGTACTTCAGCTTCCTTGTTTTCGTAATTGTATAAATATATAAAGAAAAACAAGCATATGTTTCTACAGATATTAAGTTGTCTACTTTAATATGCCTTTAGAAGATAAAGGTTTAGAAAATATATTGAGACTATTTTGAAAATCTGAGGTAGGTTAGTATAGGAATACTGTGGTACTGTAAAAGAATCTTTAGGATTGGAAGAAGGCTTAGTGAAAAAACATAAATTTTGCAGAATATTTGGTATGTTTGCATTGAAATTTTTGGCAGTGTTTTTGATAAGAACAAAAATTGCATTATTATATTGATAGTCCTTTTAAAACTCCATCACTGCAATAATAACTAGCTAAAAGATGAAAGTATTTTATTCATCTACAGGGGCACAGTTTGGACGGCCCTTATTGAATGTCAGAATTTTAAAAGCAACTTAAAAATTGCACAAGCCTTTTGCCATTTTAAAAAGCCCCTTTGTTCTTAGAAACACTGCTTACAAGAACAAGGGAACAAGTGTAGTAGCAAGTAATATTCTTTGAACTTACAGACAGAAATGCCACCTTACTAAATGAGAGTACAATACATTTTCTACTGATTTCTTGCAATATCAGTCAGCAAACACTAAGTGCAGCTGTACTTATTTAAGTCTAGCTGAGGAGAAAAAAAAGGGTCTCATTTTAAGTTATTTAATGGAATTATGTCAGTAGTATAGTGCAAGTAAGTTGTAAACATTTTTAGTCAGGTAATGCAAATTCATGCATAATTAATTAACATAAATGCAATACTCAAAGGGTTTTAATTTAACAACTTTTTTTATTCATAATTTATTGTAAATGCTTCTGAGTTTGCATGCCTTGATCATTGCTGCTAGTGATTTTATGTGCCAGTAGACCTGAGTTTAATTTACCAGTTTACCTAAGAAATAGTAAAAGCCACTTACAAAGTGACTGCCTAGTGTTTGTTTGAAGTAAAATATGCCTTAGTTTGAAAATGATCATTTTAACTCTGGTTTTATTCTGATTTTTTTTTTTCCCTTTTCCTGTTGAAAAACTAAATTAGCATTTTGGGATTGGAAGCCCTGAGTAGTTAAATATTTGGTAAGAATTGTTCTTGTAAATTGCTCATTAAGGCTGAAATTCGCTGTAGGAAAGAAGGCCCAGAACAAGCCTGTGAGCATCAAATGAGCCTCACTTAAATCTAAATCAGGAAAACATTCTTCAGTTGTTCTTAAGCACTTTCTTGGTTATTGTGCAAAACATCTTACAGCAGTTTTCAGTTCTGGATGGATTTTACTCTGAAATAATAAATGTCTTTGTAAGAGGAATTTAGACTTCAGAGGAACAACCTTGTGTGGATTGATATTTACCAGGAACTCAGTTCAATTCTTTTTGACTCACTGATACCAGCAAGAGCTTTTTACACAAAGAATACTTAAAGGGTTCCCCAAGTTTCCTTCAGTACAATATTTGAAGTTATTGCCTTGTATTTAAACATTAAATATCCATCTTAAAGTAACCCAATTAAACAATTTAAAATATGCTAGGAAAAGATCACTTTGTACCAAAGCAAGTTGCCCATCTCCACTCATCTTCACTAAAAATTTGGATTTACAGTTAATAACCAATGAGGCTGTTAAAGAAACTTTGAGTGCCTTTCAAAAACTTGGAAAGTTGTGCCTAAGGTGGTAAACTTTAATTAGGTTAATTCTAGAGCTACCAATCAGTGATTTTGTCATCACTCAGGGCTTTCTTACCTTCTAGGAAACTTCCTTTGTTGCATTTGTTTTATAGTGTATTTTTTTTAGGTGCCATCATTTAAATTTCACTTAGTAAGTGGCAGATTACATTATTCAGTCCCACAGCACAGAAACATCATAACACTAGGACATATTCAAACTTTTATTTTCCAGTTGACTGAATATATTATGTAAATGAGGTAAGCAACTTTTTGTAGATTGTATGTGTGAGATAATGTAATGTTCTTTTCCAGTTTTTGGACTACAGTTGAATATACTTTTTAATTATTTAAAGAAGACATCTTTACAGAATAACGTGATGGTTTTTTTGTATAATGTATTTGATTTTGTAAATACGTATTTCCTGATGTGATTTTTGTGAGAAATGCTAAATCTTTTAGTATATCATGTCCTCTCAAAACTGCAGGAGCGAAATAATAGTTTGTGGGCAATTTGTATTGTGTACTGTACAATAACTGGGGAACTTTTATAATTATAAAAATATATATTAACTTTTAGTGTGTTGTTTAAAAAAATGACTGGAACATACTAAAGACAGTAGGATTTTTCTGAATATTTCAGACTTGAACTCAGGCTAGCTTTCTTGTGTTTTTCAAACCGAAATTGTGTCTTGTCTTTTAAAATCAATAAATTTGTTTTCTTGTTACAAACATATCTGAATTGCTTAAGTTTTTTATAGCCGGATATTTTGGAATGTGGTACTATTGATTTTGCAAGAAAAAATATTTCGACTTAGGCCTTTTAAATAATTTTGTATTTAGCATCAACAGAACTAAGTAACAAGAGTGTCTCAGACTGCAAAAGAAACTAATATTTTTAAGTGTCAGCTCAGTTAAGTAGCTGTGACATTCCCAGTAAATACAGACACTTATTAATTTCATCACTAACAATAATCTCCCGTTACAGATTTAGCTAGTTAACAGCTATGAGTGAGGGGCATGCAGACTTCGGCCTCCAGGAATTAGTGGTGTCAGTTCATTACCAGCAGAACCTACTTCTGCAAGTCTTGCTTTAAATATTCTGCAGTATGCTAACAGATTGGATGTTTTGGCATTTTCACAAAAGGTAGACAGAGGCCTAATCTGATCAGGGCATTATCACTGTTTACTGCAGGGCAACAACAAACCGTGGCAGATGCTGTTAACCCCCTGCCCACCCCACTAAGGAAAGGGAATAGGAGGAAAAGGGAGAGAGACTTGCAAGTTGAAAAGTTAAAAATGCTTTACTAATGCTACTAATAAATAGAGAAAATAATACAAAATATACAAAACCAATCTTGAATTTCGTGGGTAGGGCAGTGTTGCCCTGGGAGGAGCTGGCGTTGCTCCAGCAACCACAGGGCAGGCACCCAGAAGTCCTGGGCTGGACTCTGCAGTAAGCCAGAACTGGATTCAGGGATGCAGGGTCTGGAACCAGGCTTTGGATCGCAGGCACAACAGGCAGGGTCCTCTTCAGATGCTGGCCATGGTCGAAGAGAGCGAGACCCTCATGATCTCCCACTTTCATAGGGTGTATGAGGTGGATGGGATGGAATACTCGGTCAGTTTTAGTCACCTGTGCTGTCAGCCCCTCCTTGCAAATACACCCCTCTCACTTATGGGACATGCAAAATTTATCAGTAACCTTGGCTGCCATAGCAGTAAGTCTAAACCTGGGTCTCTTCTGCATGCCATTGCTACTTTTATCAGCTCCAGAGTGAACAGTGTCTGGGAAAACTTGCAGCCAAATTCAGAAAAGTGCAGCTCCTCAGAAGAACTTAGCTGAAAGGAAAATTCACTGAAAGAGAAACTGGTCTTGTTTTTAACAAAACTAGGACATTTCACCCCATATTCCATACCATTTACGGCATGCTTAGGCCTTATCAATACATTCTAGTTAATTGCTACTATATATATACACACACATATGTACATATATACATATACACATATATACACAGATGTAATTCATCATTCTCTTAGTCCATGGATAATCCTTTTGAAAAGTTCATTAAGTTCATTTAGCTAATGACTTTAAGCTTCATTTATCACAACAGTCTCCCAGGGCAGGAAAAATGGTACATCTAGTGCATCTCATGCCCGCGGTTTGTGGGTTAAAGACATCAACTTCGAAGAAGTTGTCAGGCACCACTCGAAGAAGCCAGCTCTGGTTTCATCACCGCTGTCTTGATCTGAAAGATACTTACTGAACACTGTTAGTATGGCATATAGCATCATGTAGCAATTAACATCATGCAGTTCAATACTGAATATTCTCACCTAAAATCAAATCCCCTTGAGGTACACATTGACCTTCTCCATTCTTCAGCATTGCTCACCAAGTGCTGTCAGGTCCTTGGGCAAAAACAATCCTACGAATGGGCTTGCCTTTGCCTGAGGCAGGAGTAACCTGGACTGCCTTTCCTAACATATTTTTCATGTGTACTACAGGGACTTGATCTCCTTCTACAGTACGTAGAATTTCTGATTGGGCAGGCCCGGCTCAATTGGTTGATCCTCTAGTGTTGACAAATCAAGTGGCTTTTGCCAAATGTGAATCCCAGTTTTTTTTGTTTAAGAGCTCAGAGAGGAAGTAAATGCTGAATAGTTCTGAAGGTACTTTTGCTGTATGTGTGAAATACAAAACCATTTTATCCATAAATATGGCTAATCATCACCACATAAGATACAATTCCCTTCATATGGATTTCTGTTAGTGGGTCCATTATATGTGTCTTTGGAAAGCATGATCCTTCTACCTGTACACTGTACCTCCATCCACTTACCTTGGCAAATCCAAATGAAATTCATTCTTCTGCTGCACCAACTGCATCACAGGTAGACAAGAAAATGTCTTGTTGTAGGATGCCAAAAGATCTAACAATATCTATGCTGAATAATGTGACACATTTAAGCTTTTTTATCCTTTTCCTATTAAAGTGAATTTAATTCATTTAAAATTCCTGAAAGTTTGGGTGGACTTTTCTTTTTTAAAAAATAAGGAAGTGGTCAGGTAGCTAATCCATTATAGACAAAGCTTATTGCGATGTCTGGGAAAGAAAGAACTTTTCTTTTTTAACACCACCAGTTCCTATACCTTTGAACTCACTTAGCAGGATCATAACTGTAGTTGCTCTTTGAAAGCAATGGGGATCTGTAGACACAGCGGTCCAACTGGAAAAGGCTGTAAATTTACACTTAGTTCTGTGCTACAGCACTTGACACATTCTGAGGTGGTTTTTGTAATCAGCAGTTCATGCAGCTGGCAAATGGACATGGTACACCTGTGGAACAAATGCTGGTTGATCTGTTCAATCTCAAAGGAAAATCTTAAAAATAATACTTCATAGAATATATCATTGCACCACTAGACTTAAGTTTGATTCAGATTTGTAAGTATGAAATACTTAGTTTACTAAAAGATACTGAAAACTTGGTGTTTATACTATTAGCAAAGAACTAGTGGGTAGCATTAATTTCATACCTACTGATATTGCTGCCTTTGTTGATAGTCAATGAAAGACAAAACTGGATTCAAAATGGTTTTCCTACTGCTTCCGCAGATCAATTTTGAAACAAAAATGGCACATTCTACACAATAAAGCATTCACAATGAGGTAGCAGTTTCAGGTGAGCAACATCTTGAATAGTGTTTCCAGTCAAATTTTGGTGGAATTCACCATATAAGGGATATGGTTTCAGCAATAACCTCGAAGCTATTTCTTTAGATTATTGAAGAATACCATAAAGAGACTGATGCAAATCTGGATAGGAAAACAATGAGAAAATACAACAGCACATAACTTAAATAGATAGTTGGAAGTTTTTTTCTTTGCTGATTCATGTAACAATGCAAGGTGTGAATTAAAGGCAAAAAGGGATAGTCAAAATTCCTTGTCTTCTGTACTCCCAGCTCACACTAGCTGTTATCACTTGAAGTTTTTATTTCACATACATTGTCCTCTTGTTGGACTTGATAATTAAAAATACTTTATGCCTTCAGAAAATATATTTGCACGGTATGTTTGGAAAAGGGCTGTAAAGAAGAAATTACCCCAGACCTCTTTCTCCCATACACCACCATTCCACTCGCCCCACCCCCTACCACCCTGCCAAAAAAAAAAAAAAAAAGCACACATATTTGCTTCAGGAAACAATCTTGCTACATCACACTCACTGTTGCAGCCAAAAAGCACTGTACTGGAGCCACAGCCAGGTAGCTGTTCGGTGGCTTAGTGGTGGTGCTGAAGCTAAAAAGGAAGCAAGGCTGTAAGTTGAAACTGAGGTGGTAAAAGCAACAATAACTCACATGAAATGCAAAGTTCTCTTCTGTGGGACACTGTTTACCCCACATGGGTGTGAGAAGTAGTAATGCTGCTGAAGTCAGTGGCACACCTCAACTGAGGGAGTCATCCAGTAAAGATGCAATGCAGTCTTGCCTTACTTGTATTTATTCAGATTTTCACTGCAACAATTAATTTGACAGCCCAGAAATCCCCATTCTTTGGCCTAGAGGTTACTTAAATGCCTTTGGAGTTGGCTTTGGGTATAAGCAACCCAGCATAGTGCCACAACATGCACCATGTGCAGTAAGCTACGTGCAAACACCTGATGGCATAAGCAAACTGCTTTATTCCTCCTTCCTACAGGGGTAAATAACATCAAATTCCTACACAGAAGAATGAAGAGGTCGTAAATAATTTTCATTCTCAGAAGGGGTAATTAAATCCAGGCCGAGAACAGTGCTATTGCAGTGACAGGATTGTGCTGTCTTTATAGACAGACCATCGCAGTTGTAAGTGTGAACACAGGTCCAGCACCATGCATGCCAGTTCAGTACATTCTGTGGCTTAAGGGGCTCAGAAGAACAAGTCTTTGTGTAGCTGGGAGATCACCTCTTGGTCCAAGGCAGTCCTTTTAAACACAGGGTGGGTACATTTGCTTCCTTTTCAGCCAGCTAGACAATACAGCCCAAGTCACCATTAGTCCAGAGAACATTACTGACATACATAGTACAATCATGCCTGGAGACTCAATGAGCTGAGGCCTGTTTATACAGTACTTTTAAACTCAGAGCAATTCTCAAATAGTAATTAATTGTGTCTCTTTGACAGAGATGTACAAAACCAAAAGTAACCGGCAGGTTTTTTTTTTCCTTTAACTAGGAGGGAGGGGGAAAACATCAACTTCCCCCTCCCAAAAAAACCCCAACACCACACAAACAAACAAAACCAAACAAAACAAAGACCAGAAACCACCGGGGAAAACTTTCACAGAAAAACAGCTACAGCTACTGCTTAATATTACAGTTACACCCTGATGCTTTCAGAAAATAAAGCAGAGGGGGAAATAATGGGGAGGGACAAGCCAATTTATCTGGGGGTTAGTGAACCTCCTGAAATCACTGCTACAAACTCCCCGTCCCGATGCGAACGCCAGAGCCGCCCGCACCGCCTTTGCCATTTGCCACCCCGGGCTTTCCGCCAGCCGCCGCGGGCCGTGGGCAGGGGCCGTGGGCTGCCCGAGCCGGCGGGAGGGCGGGTGTCAGGGTGCCGCCGTCTCCCCGCAGTGCGTCCCCGCTGCCTTCCCAGCGGGGCAGCGCCGGGAACGCCGGAGGGCGCCCGCCCCGCGCCGCCAGCACCGGGAGCGTCCGTCGGGGCCGGGAGGTGCGGCAGCCCGGCGGCAGCCGCCCCGCTCACCGCGCTGGGGCGCCGTGCGGTGGCTGAGCAGCTCCTCGAGGCGGGGTTTCGGTGCAGATGCCGCGGGAGGCGTGTGAGCCGTGGAGGTGTTCTGCCGGTGCAGGCCCATGAGCGGCTCTCCCTCCGCCGCAGCCGTTTTCCCGCGGAGCCGCCGTCGGCGGAGGGGGGCGGCGGGACCATGGCCGCTCCGTCTCCGCACACGCAGCAGCTGCTGTTGTGCAGCGTGAAGCTGCTCCTGGCCGGGGAGGAGCTGGCGGCGGGGCTGCAGCTCGCCAGCCTCAGTCGGGAAGCCCTGCAGCTGCAAGTACAGGCGGGAGCGGAGGACGCGGACGTGACTGTGACAGACGGTTAAGTACCGAGCCCCGGCGCCCTCCTCCCGGGGGGCTCCCACTCCGCCGCCCAGGCGGTCCGCGCTTTCCCCCTCCGCCGGGAAGTGGCCGGTCCTGGACGGGGCCGGGCATTTCTTGACGGCTGTATGGCCCGCCGGGCTGCCAGCTCCGACAGTAACCGCGGCGCGGTGCGAGGGGCTGCCCGGGGGGCCGGGCGGCGCGTCCCAGGCCGTTACCGGCCGTTAATGGCCGGGGCGCGGCGGGGCCGCGTCTGTCCCGGTGTGGCACGGCCGGGGGTTCGGCACCTGCCCCGGTGGGCGCCGGGCTCGGCAGCGGCTGCGCCGTCCCTGCCCCCCTCCGTCCAGCTCATGCAGCGGGTGGCTGCTGTAGCTGCTTTCCTCGGGCTTGCGGGGCTCAGGGGCGGCCGGGGGAGTGAAAGAGCGATGAGCTGGCGGTGAGGAGCCGGGTCGAACTCCCGACGGGTGTCGCGCCGGCAGCCAGCGGGAGCTGGCCCCGTCTGCACGGCGGGCAAAGCGCTGCCCCGTGCGCCGCGGTGCCAGCCTGGGCAGTGAAAGGTTGCGTTACCGGGGGAAGGTTCCAACTCGCACGTCGGGGTCGTTTTTCCTCTCTCTTTTTAAGCGTTACGGCGTTTGTAACTTTAGCTAGGGACGGTCAGAAGATATTCCGCACACTCCCCCCACCCCCCGCCCTGAAGGACAAGGTTTTGGTTTCTTCTAATGTAAGCCAAATCAAAGAGAGACAATAAGAGAACTGGAAAGGGGAGGAAGTAAAGAAGCCAGTCTGTAGATGTATAAACAGCACTCTTTTGTCTTTCTTCTGCTACTGGCAGCTGGGCAGCTGTCCTGCCCGGGTGGCGGAGCAGGGCAGTGCCTCGGCTGTGCGGTGCTGCTGGGGCAATCCCAACTGGTCCAGAAGGGCAGCGCTTAGCCCTGAAGTAATTCTGGCTCTGCTCCCGGTCGGTAGGCTGTCCTAAGACGCACAGGTGATGTCAGCATGCACACATTTTACTGATTTTCCCCAAAGCAGTCATTCTTTTGGATTTGTGTATTTACAGGATAGTAGCAGAGCCAATATTTTAAAATAAAACAACCTTCTTGAATCTGGGTGGTGGGAAGACCAGGGAAAACTGAAATTGCTGTATGTATAGGAAGTAATTAGAAATGCTCTCAGTGTGGGTGAATATAAGACCAATCCTGAGCAAATCTAGACACACAATGCCTGTTCTGACTTTGGTTTTTCAAAAGCGACCTCAGTAACTTCTGAAAGGATTGCTGGAGTAGATGGATTACAGTCATGTTTGGTTTTCAGTCAGCAGTGTAAATCGATCCAGATGCCAGTTGATACTGGATATTTGCTTGCACTATCAGTCATTTAACATGTCATCTTAGAAATCATGAGTGACAAAACCTGACGCCTAATCGCAGTTGACGTGCTTCTGTCTTGCATTATATTAATTTGAAGATTGGTCTGTGATTACTGTTCTCTCGGTCTTTCATTTCACACATGTTCATTCATGCATGCAAGTGAATGAAAGACCTGCTGGAAGTAGAGTGAAATTCAAAGTTATCAGTGTTTCCTTTGGTTGGTTGGCTTGTTTTTTTATTGGAAGTGCTCACGTGGGACACAACTGGAAACTTTGAAAACATAGAAGTTTGGGGGTTTTGTTTGGTTGGTTGGTTGGTTTTGGTTTTGGTTTGTTTTTTTAAAACCCAACAACACTAGAGGGTCATTTACTAAAGACTTGTTTCATAAGTTTTGAATGAGAGTGCATCAGTGGGCATCGATGTTTTGTTGCCAAGAGAGGAGAACTTTGCAAACCTGTTGTGAGGTGCAAGCTATCTTCTTTCAGTAACTTGATGTTTGAATACTTTTGTGTGGAAGGTGAGAGGAAAACGTCTGTAAACAGCTAGATGACATACCCTATTATTAGTGCTGCAAATGCAGTGTGTTTTTCTAGCATTAGTATCTGCTCATTACAATGATCTTACTATTATGTTGTCTCACCTAGGATGGACAATTTTGCTCTGAAGAGAAAAACCGTTTTACAAATCTTGAACAGAAATGATCATACTATGGTGTCTTTTGTTGTTGTTGGTAAGATACAGGTTATTCAAGCAATAAAAGAAATTGACATAATTTGAAGTGTTGACTTTTCTTTTATTTTTTTGTCCATACTTCACATTGAAGCAATAAAAATTACTTTTTTCAAGCTTCGTACCTGAATATATCTCCCAAAGCTACATATTAGTTATGTTTGGAAAAAAATAATTTGTTGTAGTTATTATGATTCTTTAAACACATCTTGAAGGGGAGTTTGCTGTATTTTCTGATTATTAAAAGAAACCCAAACAAACTAAAACCAAGCAAACCCACAAAACCACACAGAAACCCCCCCAAAAACCCAAACAATAACAACACCACCAAAAACCCGCCGCAAACAAGCAACACCAAACAACATGAAAACAAACAAACAAACCCCTGTTCTAGTTGAGGATACCTTCTACTTTCTTCACTGGTAAGGGAATATTTGTCAGGAAATATTTTTCTAGAGAACAAAGCATACACTTTTAATGTGCATATTAAAGTGATAAAATGCCCCTGGTCCAACTGTCTGGTCAAAAATTACGCTGATTTTAAAGGCAGACATGTGAGTGAATTCTGCTGTGGTTGCTCGACTGCTGGAGTTCATGCTCCTTACCGGCACTGTCAGTAAGAATTCCACCAGCTCAAGCCTTAACATTTCCCTTTCATGTGGATGCACACAATGCACAGTGTCTAAAGTAAAGAGAAATCAATGCAACCACTCTGTTCCCCAGAAAGGAGCCCGAAGCAGTAGAATTTCTCCATAGGTAAACAACTGGTTACGATCATGAGACATGTAGAAACCGGCAGATAAACACAGGATGTTAAAACAAGGAAGAACGAAGGATTATCCTTTATCAGGCAATGGATCTGTTTTAGATGTGAGACAGGGGAATGCAAGAATCTTCACAATCTACTATGAATATGTGTAGAGTGGGAAGCAACACTGGACTTTCTAACATACAGGTGCCCAAGGCAGCAAGCAGGTGAGTATGTCAAGTGCTGTGCAGTGGGGCAAGTGCTGAGCTGGAGCTACAACTGTTGGAGAGAAGTGTCCATCAGGGAGGCAGTGATTTCTAGTCAGTTGTGAACCCAAGGAGAGCTGGCAACCGATGACTCTTGTGGAGCAGAGGTGTTGTCAATAAGATGGGTGATCACCCGGTCCTGCTGGTTTTGTTCGACAGTTCTTCACCACTGATTTGAAAATTAAAATGTAGTCTGCAAAGCTACTCTTGAAAGGTAGCCTGCTGCAGCTGAGAGAACTCTGACCTTGGGTCAAAATATTTTTGAGAGTGCTGAACAGAAGAAGAAATCCTGTTGACTGACATAGCGCATTGCTTTGGGAGGATGGGATCTTAAAAATGTAATTTATAACTGGTTTATGGAATGATCCTAACAGAGTTGCAAAAGTCCTGATATGAATAATGGGAACTTCTGGGAAGGAAGTAGAAAATTGCTGTCCAGGAATTGTTTCCAGGAGACCAAGAGAAAATTCAAGGGTTCCTTGGCTCAAAGGAAGGCTAAGAGCAGATGGGCAAGGGTCATAAGATGCAGATGTGGCAGTATGGTGGCTTCTCCAGGGCTGGAAGACCTTTTTGATTCCCTTTCCTGTGACAACTGGTAGCTAAACAGGTGGTGATCTTAAACCAAGGCCAGTGAAGATCTAACTGAAGGCTTCAAAATTTGGCAATGTCTGGAGGTTTCTCCTAGACACAGCAGCTCAGCTTTAATGCTGTTATATTCTTGTTTGGTTGCTCTGAAAGACCCTTAGCTACTGTTTCTCTGAAGTACTTTTTGGCATGCATTGCACAGATAGTACTAGCATCAGCAGCCTTGTTGTTCTAAACAGCAGAACTGATGTTGTTCACCATTTCCTTTTCCACTGTGAAAATCTTCATTTTCCTAGTGGGGGAAAATCAGTTGCTAGAGAAAATTAGAAAAGACAACATAGTTAATATTTTATGCATATAATTCATGTAACCTCTGACACACAGGTGACGTGGAGGCTCTTAGTTGTCCTTTCCCACTTCTTTCTACATCTTTAGGGCAGCACAAAGGATTTCAGGGGGGAATAAACAAAGCACTATTTTAAAAAAATTTTTTTAAAAATTCTGTTCTGAGGGGAAATTGCAGGTCAGACAATTGTTGAAGCAGAATAGTTCGTGTGAAGGAATAGTTAAGTGGTTGAAAGAGGTATGATTAGAAACAGTAATCCTGCAATTTTCTGTTAGCTGCTTCATAAAGTACTAAGTATTCCAGTGGTCAGTTGGCCAGATAAATTCTTAAACTTACACTTCATAAGGTTGTTTGGGGTTTTTTTAATTACATATCAAGTGCTAGGGGTTTTTTTCCATGCAGAACTTTTGTAATAGGTAAGCAGTTTGCTAGTCAGTCATGGCCCTATTTTTACCTTGGAAGAGTGAGCAAGTAAAACAAAGAGTGCAAGTTTTGCAGTAGGAGCATGCCTCACCTTTATTGTTTGGTAATTATAATTCATTTTTGGTATTTGTATCAATACAGATGGTGTAACTATATATATACACGTGTGTGTTTATATAGGTAGGTAGATTAATACATAGAGATAATAAATTAAAGGCTGAATCAGGAAGTTCAACAATTACCCAGAAAACAACTACAGTGTATATTGTATAGCTTAGTTGGTTTGTGGTGGTGGTTTAGGCCTTCTGTTGGTTGGTTGGTTTTACTTCTGTTTCTTTGTATCCTATCTAATTCTCCTTGTGCTCTTAAATTGTACCATCATGTTGCATATACTGTGTATTATAACAAATGTGGTCCCCTAGCTATGCATGCAAATGTGAGATTTGAGAGGTCTGGATTCAATTCTGTGTTCTCCCATGAACTGTATGCATCAATAATATACCTAATCCCTCTGTAAAATGTGGTGATAGGAATTCTTCACCCATCAGCCATATGGTAGAGCTAAATGTTTTAAAGTTGTGAGGTGCATGGATACTGTGATAAGACCATCTATAGATGGGTTGAAGTAGCTTCATAGTGGCTGGGGTGAGAAGCATTGGAACTGAGTTTATAGTAAATAGTGTTGCCTATAATGCCTTATGCTGAGAAGCCACTATATATTCAAGTATGCCGACATCTGCTGGAAAAGTACTACGGTGAGCTGTAGGCTATACCAGGAGACTCCTGGGGTGCACTGAGGATAACTTCTTAAGCCAGGTAATACACAGCCCTACCAGAGGGGATGCGTCACCAGCGCAAGTAAGCTAATCAGTGACACCAAGATTAGAGGCAGCCTGGGCTGCAGTGATCATGCACTGGTGGAGTTTGCAGACCTGAGGGATGTGAGTCAGGCGAAGGGTAAAGTCAGGACCCTGAAGTTTAGGAAACCCAGCTTCCAGCTCTTCAATGAGTTAGTCAATAGGACCCCCTGGGAAACTGCCCTCAGGAGCAAGGGAGCAGAACAGAGCTGGCAGATTTTTAAGGGTGCTTTCCACAGGATGAAGAGCTCTCAATCCCCAGTTCTAAGAAATCTGGAAAGGAATACAAGAGACTGGCATGGATGACTGGAGACCTGTTGGTCAAACAAAAGGGCAAGAAGGAAATGCACAGGTGCTGGCAGCAGGGACAGGTATCCTGGGAAGAGTATAGGGATACTGCCCGATTGTGTAGCGGTGGGGTCAGGAAGGCCAAGGCACACCTGGAGCTGAACTTGGCAAGGAATGACACAAGAAGTCGTAAGAAGGGCTTCCATGTGTGTTTCAGCCTGAAAAAGAAGGTCAAAGAAAGCGTTCCCCCATAATGAGCGAGACTGGCAAACTGGTAATAGTGGACCAGGAGAAGACTGAGGTAGTCCACAACTCTATTGCCTCCGCCTTCACTAGCAACCATGCTTCCCACACCTCTTACATGGATGGACTGCAAGATGAGGACTGGGGGAGCAGAGTCCCTCCCACAGTTAGACAACATCAGGTTCCAGACCACCTGAGAAACCTGAACATTCATGAAAAAAGGTTCATTCTCTTGTACTAATTAACTTGTCATTCTAAGATACGGTTTGATGGCCCTTATAATAGTACTAGTAGTACAACTTTCTAGGAAGGTTTTCAGAGTTAACTTTCTTTGCCTGGTTTGCAAAGGTTTAAAGACTTCTTGAGTGAGTTTATAAGATGACACCAGCTCTTTCTGAACTTAAACTTTGAATAAGGGCCTTGAAGAAAGAGTGTAGAAACTTCTCAGACCTAAATATGTGCTAGTAAAATGAAACTGCTGGAAATATTCTTTTTGAGGCAATAAATTAAGAATCCTAAATGAACCAGAAGACATTAAATGCCTTGCTGAATAATGGTACTTTTGGATTTTATTACTTCTGCTGTAGCTTGAACTGAACTAAATTAGGACTTAGAACATCTAGTGCTTATGTCAAGAAGAGATAGTGTGGATGGAAATAGTTATCATGGAAAATGATGCATGATTTTCCATTTTTGCATTTTGTACACTTTTTTTCCGTTACTTTCTAGGTAGGTGACAGACATCGATGAAAATACCTACTTAAGCTTGTATGTGTTTGCTTTTAAATATTTTGAGTGCTGCTGAGATATTTTTAATAAAAGCAGTTGTTTGTCAAGGATTTCCCAGCCTAACTAGAGCATAGAGGTGAATGAGAGAAGCAAGAAAGAATGAAGAATCATCTTTGGATTTTAGATCACAAAGCTGAGGAAGAGGACACTTTACCAGATAGATTTTAAATCTAGCAGTCGGCCAGTACATGCTGCAGTAAATATTTAGATTGAGTTTAGGATATGCCTTTAATTGAAGGAGGAGAAAGTACTGCCCTCTGAAATAGATTTACTTTTCTGGGTTTGCTTTGGGGGAAAGAAAGAAGGTTATTCTGGTTTGTAGGAGCATGGGATTATTTTGCTGAATTACTTAAATTGCATGCACAGAGAAAATGAATGGATAGATGCCAGGGGAGTTTTATTTAAAGGCAACTGATACTAGTGAAAAGGTTCTTATTGGCTTCAAGGGAGCCTGGATCAGCTCCTGCCTGTCCCTTTTCTCCATCCAAAGCCAACTAAAGAGATCAGTGTATATAGTCAAGGCAACAAAACGGCAACTGAAAGCTGGAATCACTCAAATGTTTTCGTAGCTGGCAGAAGTTGTACACAGCCATACATTTAGTGCAGTGGACTTGAGCTTCTGTCTCTTACACCCCAAAAACCACTACTGTTTTGTTATGTGTACTACAGATGATTGAATTAGGGGTTTTTTGATAAGTAGGAGGATTTATATACAGTAGTAATGTCACAATCCTCTCAGATGACACTTGCACATGTTTGTGGTAGCATAGGTTGCTAGCTCTGTTGTTTTTATGATATTTTCATGTTCTGTCTTGAATTTTCTGTGGGTGAATTTTAAGTTATTTAATCTGCAGGGGAAACTGAAGCTATGTATGGATATATTTGGATCTTTATGTAAATGTCAACATAAGTTATTTTCTCCTTTCAATAATCTTACCTGCTATCTATAAATTAATTAGGAACTCTGCATCTGAAAGTGCAGTGTGAAAATCTTGCATCCATTTGTGTTTAGCTGTATAACTGAGTGAGTCAGGCACAAATCCTGATCCTGCAAAAATGCGTACTATTAATAGTATTTTTTTCCCTTGTGATTTATTGCTGTTGGCTTCAGTTGGCAGTATTCCTGGAAGTAACATGGGTGGCATTACATCTACATCTGTCAGTAGGATCAGGTTCTTTTTATCCAGAAAACAAATTGCAACTATTTAATAATAGACATCTGGAAAGCAAACCATCTGCACTGAGGTCATGATCATTTCACTGCCAGCTGCTTGTATGCCAGGTTCTTCTGGTAGTTAAAGAGTGTCTACTAGAGGGAGGCTTTCCATTCATTTCACACTGTCACACGTACGAAATGTTCCAAATATGCCCTGGACTTTACAGTCACTTTCAAAACTGTAGCAGAAATCCTGTATTAGGAACTTAGTTTTCCTAGAGGCAGGTCTGCTTATTTGATTTCCATAGTAGTGCAATATAAAAGGAATGCAAGGCAGTGTTGGTGCAGACAGAGTGATACTAGGATCAAACATATGAAGGGGATATTTAATGGAAAAATGTTCCTTTTTTTTTTTTTCTAGAATTCTTCAATCTTTATTATTAGTTAATATGTTCTATTTTTAATACTTTGGCACTCTGCCATGCACAGTGGCTGTGTGTTTCTGACTAGAAATGAAGTAATGCTGTTGTCTGGTTAAACGGCAAATAGTATGGTAAAAGCATTTGCGAAGTGAAAAAAGCATTCTTGAAGTAGGAAAATTATATAAAATATATCAGCTATAATTAAAGTACAATAAATTAATAAACTGAGATATTTCTGCTGTTTCGTAAGCAGCAGAAGGAGATGGCTGAAAATTACAGACTACATGGCTAACTGTAGGGTACTGAGATAAGGCAGTACGGATCAGTGATGATTGAAGACTTGTCTGCGTCGTTTGTTTCTTTCTTCGCTGCTTCAACTCACCACTGCTTAAAAAGATAAAAGACATCTGACTCGTTGATTAAAATGTAACAAATCTTATATATGTATTGGTCAGCAACTACAATTTCTTGATTTCCCTATTGTAAAATTGTCACTCATGATCAGAAGGCTTGTTTCTTAGATAAGAAGAAAGTTTCTTAGAGATCCATAAGTTTCTTAGAGATCCATAGATAAGAGGTTCTTAATTTTTAATTCTTAATTTACTGCTCTCCTCATTTTCTCTCTGATTTTTAAAAGATGTTTTCAGGAAACAAACTTTATTTTTTAAATTGACATTTGATGATGCTTTGCAGTAGCCGCTAAATATTTAGATATTAAATGTGGCATGTTAGTTTAGTCTTCAGTGAAAAATAAAAGAAGCTTATATCTCAAAGGATACAATGTAATTGCTGCTGGCATTTTTTGCTGTGCTGCATCCACCAATTCTTAAAAAAATACTGCTTTTAATTCACATTAAAAAAATACTACTTTTCTTCCAGAGAATATTGTGGTTTTTAAACCATTGTTTTTTGTTCTGATTTAAATGCAAGTGGTCAACAGTCATGTATCTTCACAACTTTTCCTTGATAATTTTATAGTAGCTTATTATTTTTAAGTCTTCTCTTTTGTAAAACTATAGTTGAAATGTAATGATGCTCTCAGAGATGTGTGGGCATAAAATTTGCAAAAATAAAAGTAAATCTATGTTGTAATTAGAAAAGGAAAGGACTTGGAAAGTGACAAAAGAAGTGTGGGCGCCTCTTTCTGCAAATCTGGTAACTTTACACGAGGCCTGTCCCCTCCAAGGTGTTTTTGTATAAAGAAGGAGATGCACTGAAAGTGTCAAGCTGAGTAGACAATAGCAGTGTCAAATCAATTTATGACTAGCAGTACTGAGGTATTATGATATGCTATTCTTGCTTTTCTTATGCTAAGTCCTTTAAAAGTAAAAGGAGTTAACTTATACAGTGCAATTGTATTCTTTTATCCTATTTTACTTGAAAGCCCAGTGCTTTGTTGGTGCAGTGTGCCTAAACTGCAGTGATTTACCACAGTTATCTGAGATTAATACTTGCTGATTTCAAGTAAATAAAACCGTGTCTGTTTATAGTAGAAAAGAAACTCTTTAATACATTTACAGATACTAGTGTTATAATTGAGAAATAAATTTCTCAAACTCAGTTTAATGTCTGTCGAAATAAAGATTCATTTTTTTGTTAAAGTATCTGATTTCTCTAAAGGTTCCTGTAGTACGATTAAAGTAGGTCTCCTATTCTGTGTGTCAAATCATATTCCCATGGTGGTTATTTCAGAATATTTGCTTGATCTCAGAGTGCCTTAGAAACTACATCCCAGACAGTCAGAGTACCAGGAGGGCAGTTGTCCTAAATGGTCACCATTGTAAGTCCATGTTGCAGAGATTCTCTACACCTTATGGGTGCCAGTTTTAGTCACATATGAGGTTTTAAATGGTGCAGTAAATACTTAGAGGAGGTATCACTATTGAGATTACAGGCAGAGGTGGGTGTTTGGGTGAGGTGGCTTGTGTATCAGAAAAATTTTAGAGCCCATGATTCTGAATACCAACTTGTCCTCCTGTCTCCAGCATGTTTTTATGAACCAAGTTATGCTTTTGAAACCTGGATGTGTCAGTTACACCAGTAATTGGAAGAGGTAACTTGTTCTAGTCTCTTGTTATTGCAACATGACACTTAATCTTCTTGAGGCTGACCAAATAAATAGGAACACTCTTTTAAAATTGGCACAAATTGTTCCGTACCACAGTATTCTTCTAACACTGCTTGCAATCGGTGTCTCTTGATCTGCTTGTGATGACATGTTTTATTCGTTGAGCTGCATGACTGCAGACAAAGGCAGAGCTCTGTTCTGAGGCTGTCACACCAGCACCCTGACAGGTGCACGGTAAAAAACAGCTTTGCCCTCAAAAGTCAGGTTACATATTAACTCAAGACTGTGTTGCCTGTAGATAACTTGCAGGCTTGAGTCAGTGTCTTTGGAAGATGTCTTTTGCTGTGTGAGTGTACCAGCTTTGGTTAACTATTACTGAGGGAAGTTTACATTACACTTAGTTGTGGGGGTTAAACATTCTTTGTTGTGTTTGGCGTCTTAATGGGCATCATGAGTCACCTGAATGAACAGGCAGTGTGATACAAGTAGTTAGTGAGCAGGAGTATTTGAAGCCCACTGTTGGTGTGTTTCTTTCATTTTGTGTTTGCATCAATGGCGAAAGACAACATGATGTTGAAGGATGTGAATTGCTTGGAAATCTCTTTTTGGCATTAGCTTCCTACATGCAGTAGATGCTCATCTGTATTCAAAATGGGATTCATAGTAGATAACTGTGTCAAATTTTCTTTCTTCTAAAGCTGATTAGCAGTAATTTTTAAATTAATGTAAGCATCATCTTCCTCTTAACCATAAAGGCCAGGAAAATCTTAAAGGAAAAGTATTTTGTCATGGGAGACAGGATGAAGAGACCTTCCAGGGAAACATCAGCAACTGTTAAATGTTCTATTCCCTGAAAACATACTTAGGAAAAGTCGTTCTGTGTGGCAAACGCCTTTTCTGGTGATTAAATGTTTTAACTAAATAACAATTAGTTTCAAAAAGAACGTACCTGGGGAAGTATTTAAAAAACACTTCGGTTTTTAAATAGTCTTCAGTAGTTCACCTAATATCCTAATTGGAGAAAGACCAGTACAAAAGTAAATATTTACTGCGCAATTCTGTAGAAGACATTTATGGGTAGGTACAGGTATCTGCAAGAATAGATTTATTTTCCAAGTAAACAACCACTGCTTAGACATATTTCCAGCAACAAGATAGGGGGTTTTCAATTCAGTTATCATTGAGCACTGACCTGTGAAGGTGAAATTTTTCTCCTCTCCTCTCCTCTCCTCTCCTCTCCTCTCCTCTCCTCTCCTCTCCTCTCCTCTCCTCTCCTCTCCTCTCCTCTCCTCTCCTCTCGATTCTCAATCCTAGGTTTTCTGTCAAGGGAAACCTTATCAAGATATTTTTTGAAGAGGAGCAAAGGCGGAAGGCTTTGGTACTTTTAAAAAGATTACTGCTCACTCTTTTGTTGTTATTAATATGCTGAATAAGGAAAATATTTCAAATAAATTAAGAAGTTATTATTTTCCTGTCTAGAAAACATTTAGCAAGTATTGATTTTAGAGGAATATATTTAAACAGGTCAGCTCACTACACGAAGTAGGTGGGAGATAATGCTATGAAATATGTAGTTTCTTTTGAAATTTGCATTACTTGGGCAATGAGTGGGTATATAAGAGAAATAAAGTGAGAGGGCAAAGCGAAGATAAGTCATCTCTTGTAAGGCTTGGTGGGAGCAATGGACTCTGTCCAAGGAATTCCTTCTGGTTCCTTGGAGCACTGTTTAGAGTTTGAGAGATTTCTACTTACGTTGCACTTAAACCATGCAAGATTTGTTTGTCCTTTAAAAGGAAAAGACATGCTGTTCTGAAATGCTGAATTTCCTCCCAAAGCTTAAAGTTACTGTGCTATTCTGTAGATGTTCCAGTAGCTCGGAAGCGAGGGGTTTGCTTCAACAGTTTTTTCTCCTGTTTACAGTAAAATTATAAAACCTTTTACAAACTGTTTTTTTGTTTGTTTGATTGTTTTGTTTTGTTCTGTTTTTATATAGTGAAGTCTGTCCTAAGAGTATCCTAAATGTATCCTCATGAGAGAGCAAAAATAGAGCCCATGGGGAAGTAGGCCTAATTTAATTTTTTCAGTGGTTCACAGACCTTGGGGACATGCTCCACCCAAAATGGATATGAAATTATCTTAGAAGTCAGGCTGAGGAAATGGAAGTTATCACAGACACTCTCTGGCATGTGTGAGTAGAAAAGCAGTATTATCAGCAATGTCCACCTCAGTGCAATAACAGCCTACTGGTCCTATTAAACTCTTCTGTACATGTTGACTGTTGCAGCTATGCAATGAGCTGTCATATTCAGTGTGATGCAAAAGCAACAAAGTGAAATGGTACTGATTCTGTGTGCTGAGTTTGAAGTGTGTTATTTTCCTTTCGCATTTTAACCGAGGGAGGCAGGGATATATTTACCTTGCCTTCCAGAGACTTCTGCAGGGTATTACATTGGCTGCCATCTTTCTTGCCTTGAGTCTTCATACCAAAATACAGTCTGGTGCTTTTCTGTCTTTTTTTGTTCTGCAATAACACAGCATTATGCTGCCTTTCAAGGTGAAGAAAGATCTATACAGATCTGTACATGGTAAATATGTTTTTACTGATGCTATTATACTATATAGTTTACAGGCTGCCAGGAGGAAAGATCATCTGTCTGTTTGCCCTCTGTTCACTACAGGTCAGAAAATATGTGGGGAATGTCCACAGGAGCTCCAGTGAACACATAGCATATTCCAAGTTAGCAGGCAATTAATTTCATTATAATTAGGGCTTAACCATGATATATAAATTGTAATAGGTAGCTGATATATGGCAGAAGATCAGTGACAGACTTTGGAATGAACTGTGCATTGAGTTGATTCCAAAATGGCCATTAGCCCAGTCAGTGTGAATGTGGGCTGTAAGAATATTTAAGTGACAGCTGAAGTGAAAATTTCCAAGTGCCACATTCCATTCTCTTAACATACATCTAAAATTGGAGTAATATGGGGTTTTTTTGCCTAATACTGCTGTGAATGGTACTTCAAGATTAATCAAGTACAGACATGTTTTTCTAACTACTTTGAGACATGCTTAGCTTCGAACTTTAGACCAATATCATTGCAGTCTTCTGACAACACAATCATTTATTAGTCAGGATGGGACTCTTCCTATCTAGTTACACTCACACTGCTGTATTTGAGAAAAATGTGAACATTTATCCCCAAATTTCATCTGGAAAAATAATATTTTAAGTAACTTTTAGACAAAATGTTTGCTACGCGATAGTTGCTGATGATAGCTCACAAACAAACAAAAACACACACACAACCAAACCAAACCAACCAACAAACAAAACCACAGGTAACTTTTAAGTGAAGGCCCAGCCTTTCAAACAAAAAAATAGCCTTCACAAGTTGCAATGAAAACTTTTAAGTACATGTCAATGAGCCGTTCCCATGACATGCCCAAGGACAATGGGCTGCTGGAAGTGCACAGCGGCTGCACATCAAGTGCCGCACAGGAAAGACATGGACCTGTTGGAGAGGGTTCAGAAGAGGCCACAGAAATGATCAGAGGGCTGGAACAGCTCTTCTGTGAGGAAAGACTGAGAAAGTTACGGTTGTTCAGCCTGGAGAAGACTCTGGGGAGACCTTATTGCAGCTTTTATATACTTACGGGGGGCTTAAAGAAAGCTGGAGAGAGACTTATTGCGATAGGTTTTAAACTGAAAGAGGGTAGATTTAGATTAGATATAAGGGGAAAATTTTTTACGATGAGGGTGGTGATACACTGATACAGGTTGCTCAGAGAAGTTCTGGATGCCTGGAAGGTTGGATGGGGCTTTGAGCAACCCGGCCTAGTGGAATAATACCCCTGCCCATGGCAGGAGGGTTGGAGCTAGATGATCTTTAAAGGTCCCTTCCAACCCAAGCCATTCTGTGACACTTTGGAATTGTGTATTTACTGTGCACGGTAGCTGATAACTGGCTGTAAAAGCCTAGGTACATTAATCAATCTACACAGCAAGTGAAACGGAAGTAACACTGGATTACAGGACAGTACTTGTATGTTAGCATAAGTTTCTGGCTAAAGGTACCCTGTAATTACCGTACACTAATTGCCCTCTGTGTGAACCGCTTTGGTAGCAGTAATGAGATGGTCCGGAAACATGTATTTTTATCCAGAAAAGGGTAGATGGTATGATTCGAAATACGTTTTCCTAATGCCTAATAGGTTATGCAATAGGGACAACCTCTGCATCTGTTGTGTTTCCAATATTAGCTTCTGAGGAAACTAACACTTGTGGGAGGGTGCAGTAATAAGTTTATTTCTTAGCCATACAGTTTTAAGCAACTTACAGTAAGTGGATTGGTTTTCCAAAAGTGTTTTGTGGGTTAGAAAAGCGCTCTCATGGTGTGCAGGATTCATGTGGCCTAACTTTAGGCAAATGGCTTTGGGCTTTCTGCAGGAGACTCTTTTGCCATTATTTGAGGAACTTTAGGGTCCTGAACATACAGACGCAGTAATCGATAAAGCAGGCGAACTCAAAGTAAACAAGTAGATACAGTATAAATACCTTTCTCTTGTAATGAAGTTGTGTTTTGTTAAGTTGTGATTTGAAGTTGGGTTTGATTCAGAGATGATCTTGTGGTTGAAGTACATGATTAGCAGACACTGGGTCTATATGTTTTCCTGTTGCAGAATTTCTGTGAGAGGCCAGGAAGTTGAGGCTCTCTTCACAGTACAACATTGCCTGATGTAGTGAATGCAGATGAGCACCATGAGACTGAGTTTATGTGTTATCATAAAGAGTGTTGAGAGGATCACTTGGCTACCATCTCTGAAAAAATTATTCCATGAACAGCAGAACTGATGAATCCTGGTTTTCCTTCAACTAATTTACTTTGTTCACATCTATCCTAGTGTCTTCCAAATTCTTTCTCATTCCGACTTCAGAGCCTCCTTCTTCTCTCTGTCCCAACCGTTTCTGTGATTGCTTGAAGTTACTCCACTGTTATGCATGATTATGAATCCCCCATCTCCAACTTATGTACAACCAGCAGTGGTTGACTCTGGTGTTGACTCGTGTGTGAGCTGAGGAGAAAAAAAAGCATGGTTCTGGCATGTCAGCCAAATTTTATTTTAATCAGCTGAAGAGTTCAAAAATTAGGAAAGATGGGATTGCCAATCAGCACAGCTGCATAAACCAGCTTCCTCAGAAATGGGACTGGAATAGGGGCTGTCTAGGAAAGCTAGGTGTGAATCTATTTAAGTAAATTCTGCTTTATTCTTTGAGAAATGCCATATCATGCTGTCTGAGTTTCATAGTTTTTAAAACCTTTTCCTTGATTATTGGCTAAACAGAGTATCCATTGGTCAGTAACTTTAAGTGAAAGAACACAATTTCCATCCTTCTCCCCCTGCCACTCGGTATATGACTGACCTTTCACCCTCTCGTATTCTTATTTGTGAGTAGATTTCTTGGAAAGTTCAGTCATTTAGGTTCATTGTGTTTAAAGTTTGCTGGAGTTACTTCAGGCTTTGTCCATTAAGTCTGTTTTGCTTGGACAAAATTTTCATACAAATTTTCTCTTTATTGTTAGTATCTATCAGATGAAACGTTAGTCATATGCTTGGTTTTCTTCTGAACAACTATTCTTGACTTTTGTAAAGCTTTTTGTAGTGTTCTGCAGGTGCTGTATGCAGTAGACTGTGACATAGTCAGGAGAAGATGTGCTTGCTTGATTTTTAGACTTGGAAACCTAGAATTTCTTTGAGAGGAATTGTTCAGAAATATTTGTATCCTTGAACACTAGCTAGTCAAAGCTGCAAAAGATGTGATGGGTTTATTATCTGTTGTTTGAATGTTAGTTCTTATGAGGACTTTAAAACCAAACCAACAAACAAAAAACCAAACCAACCAACCAACCAAACAATAGCAAGTACCAAGGTTTGGATTTGTTTGTTTGTTTTTTTGTTTTGGGGTTGTTTTTTTACTGAATGTAATGCTGTTTTTTTCTTTTCCATTTCATTTTCTTAAGTTCTTTCTTAAACCCTGCTAAGACAACTTATATGATTCCACAGATTTTGAAATTACATGTCTTCGTGACACATTTCTCATAAATCCATTTTAGTTGTAATATTGTATCTACATGCATGACAGCATAGTAGGAAGAAACAAAAAGACAGTCTTTGCAGTAAACTCTGGTAAAATCTGCTTCACATATTGAATAAACATAAAGACTTATGGAAGGGAACTAATTTCTCTCACCGAAAGAGAAGGTGCTGTATGTGACCTGTTCCCATAGGCTTAGTAGAGAATAATTTATCTTTTTTAAATGCTGACTTCTGAAACAAGGGTAAAGGAAATGTCCTTGGGGCCCTCCTTTAGTAGCCTGTTTGTATTGTAAATAAAATGAACACTTGGATATGGAATTCACAGTTTGGGGTCTTATTTCAAGGAGCTGCATTGAAGAACGGAGTGTTACCACCTCATGTTTGGTGCCACTGTACCACTGTCCAGGGTATAAACAGTGCATATTGTAGTTTATTAAATTTGTCTTTGTTTATGAATGGCAATATTTTGGCTTACCATCAGCTCTCTTAGGGAATAGTTGTTTGGGTGGTTTCTAAAAGATGATGCAGTAGAAGAAACTCTTCTCATTGTTCTTGACATTACTTGCTAGTTTCAAGTCTAGTTGAACTTTAGCTTTCCAAATACTAGCCCTTCATGGCTGGATAGATAGATTGATTATTCATGGTTTTGCTTTTTTGGCTATAAATATGTGAAATGAATGTATTATATTTCTGTAGAGATTCTGAATTGTATATGATGGCTGTGGCTTTAGGGGGTGTCAAGCAACCAGCAAAACTTGGAGTACTTAATACTCCTATGATATGACCTGTTTGGTATGATCTTGCTGTGATCACTGTTAACTGTACATTGGGAATTTAAAGTAGAATACATTTATAATTGCAACCTATGCAGATATTAAAATTTTATATGTATATATACACAATATCATTTATATATACAAAATAGATACATATTTCAAGAAGGACATAAGTAGAAATAAAAGTGAAAGCATTTTAGCAGGTCTATCTGCATTTTTAGATCAGCTCCCAATTGTTTGGGGTTTTTTTTAATCTCTCTTAGATATTTCCAGTTATTAATTTCTCATGAAACTTCCCAATGACACATCTGACATTCTTCAGCAAACTCTGTGTACCTAGGTTTCCTTACCAGGACAGGAGCCAAGGTCTGATTGTGTGTTTCTTTTCATATAGGCATCCATGATCAGGGTGCTGTTTAACTCCAGGTCAGACTCATCTCCAGAGGTTACCGATCATTTACTTAAGGAAGAAGCAGCCTTGAGGCTATTGACAGACTTTTGACTACTTTCTGCCACTTTGGAAGTGCTGCTTTTTCAGAGCTTGGCTGGGTACCATCATCTTTGCCATGATTAAATGTAACTTGTGAATGACTACCCTACAGTTTGACTATCCCAGGAGCAAATTAATGTCCATTCTGGGATAAAGTTTTCTGTGCTTTGCATGGTGGTGTTCAGCTCTCACATGGTGATAATCAGGTTTCTTTAGGATGACTGGCTGTTAACACAGCTATTGAGCAATACTGTGCTAACTATTGAAGGATTTGTTTAGTCTGAAATAATCACCATGAAGAAACCATGTATAACATAATCTTTATTCTTCTGATGCAGCAAACTTTTGAAACTCCTTTTAATGAATATCTTTATAATGAGGATTTATCAAGGTCCTGTAAGTGTGTGATCTTATGAAAAATTTGGACTGTTTAACAGGTGAAAAAAACCCCAAGCCAAACCAACCAAACCAAACACACACAAAAACCACTCAAAATTAAGACCTGAATAAGAAAAAAAAAAAAATCAACATAGTTTCATCCTGCTCTGTAAAGACTTCTTCCGTGTTACATATTCTGAATTTAAAATGTATTCTGAGGATGAATACACACGTTTTTTTGTTTGAAGATTTTATTATATCTGTGTGGTATGTTATCAGGCAGGACTCATTCCAACCCTGTTTTGTGCAGTTTTCTGAATAACAATCTCTGTCTTTAGACCTCACACATGAAATGTGGCAGGAATTTATTCTAATTCTTCATGCAAAATGTCAAAGATTTAAAAATAATTCTCAGATCTGTTTGTGTGTGATTAAACTTTGCTTGGCACGTGGAACATCATAGTGGTGCTTCTGTCTGTTCTGTTCACTTCTCATCACAGCAGATGCTGTGAAGTATAAGGCTTAAAGAAATGCACGAGGTGCCTGTATGGTATATGCATATGTATGCCTTCTCACTCTGGTCCATGAAACTTTGCTAGCAGAATAACATAGCTCAGCTGTGCATAGTTAGATTTTTTGTAGCTTTTAATAATTATTTATTTATTACATCTCTTGCTTTTCAAGATGTGTATTTTCTTCCCCTTCATTCTGGCTTTCCTTGAGTTTTTCCTCTTGCATGCTTTTTAGTATATTGCAGTGTATAACTTTTCTGTGTTACTGCCAGTTTGTGAACTTTTGCTTTTAATTCTCTTTTTGTTTCTATTTTATCTTAAACATTTTGGGGTTTTTTCTGCTTCTGTTTTTGTTGTTGGTGGTGATTGGTTGGTGTTGTTTTGTTTTATGTGTGTTGTTGTATCATTTATCTCCAGAAGGATAAAATGTGTGTGTGAGATGCATAATAAACACTTGTTGTCAGCAAAGTGGACTGAAATGCATGAAAGAATGGTCCAGTGGTATTAAATCCCAAAGCTTGGCTGCTTGAGTGAAGATATACATAACACAAGCCCTTGATAATTTAAAAGCTTTACATATTGTATACCATGTCCATAACTGCCATTTGCATGAAGTTTCCTTTCAGACCTCTGTCAGGTTTCTGAAAGTGATAATGTGCATCTTGCTTGATGTGCTCACACAGTTGCCTCCTGAGAGCTGCAAGGGTGACGGTGAGACAATGTGTGCTGATGTACCGCTCCATGGAAGCCTCTGATTTTGGATCCCCCTCCCCAAAGAGCCCAGCACACAGGCTTGCCCTGTGCTGCGCCTGTTCCTAGTACTCGCGTGTTCTTCATTGTCTGAAAAATTGCATCATTTTTTCTCACACGGTAGATTTATTGATAGTTGTCATACGTGGTGTGGTCTGTAATGTGTGTTTACTGGACAAAGCTAGTTTACTTCTCCTCGTTTAGTCAATGTAATTGATCCCTGAATCTTTACACTGCCATTTCATTTGCCAGAGCAGGATCTCTGTTATCAGGTTATCAGTACATCAGCACATAGGATTACAGAAGCAAAAGAAGCAGAAAAAAATGTTAAAACCTTGTTAGGATCCAGGTAAAAATTAATTCAGTCAGCTCTCTTTCCTTCATCCGAGGACAGGGAAACTTCAAGAAACTATGGATGATGAGTGTGATGGAAACTGTAGGTCACTGGAAAATTGGCTTAAGAAACAAAGTCAGAGAAAGTGTATTTTCACCAAGTTGTGTACTTCAGACACACACTTATGTATATATTGTTAATCAAAGAGACATCTAATTCTTTATATGGTTTTGGTTTTAATTGCTAAAAGTTTTCTAAAGTATTTTTTTCCCTTCAGCTGATGGAGTCTGTGTGTTTAAATGCTTGGTTAACAGAGACACTGAATACTGTCGTGTGGGAAAACAGTCTGTGTTGATTACGTTGGGATACAACAGTGCCTTGCTCCAGTTCAAGTCACAAGCTGGTAAGTACATCTTGGACTTCTGAGTACCTTGTCCTCCCTGCCATGCTACTCTATTGGTAAAGTTCACGTTAAAATATGTTATCTTCTACCTCTGTTTCATATTGGCTATTTAAATATTACATTTTGTTATGATAATTTGTGCAACTTCGTTTGCTACTAGCCCATTCCAGCTGTCTTTTGTGGAGTATGGACCATTCACGTAGTGAACATAACATTTTTGCAAAACAACTGCAGATTAATTTTCTGAAGAAAGGAACTGCAGATAACACATCCAAATGACTTCGTAAACTCTAATAACTGGCAAATGCTTTTCGTGGGAAATCTGCCACTTCTTGCTCCCCATTCAGAAGTTGTCTTGCAGATCTGTTTATCTGTATACTTAATTGAGGTAGTTTAGCATACATCTGCAGTTCTTAGGATAGGTATTTTGTGCTTAGTGATGCTGAAAAAGAAACTCACTCTATTGTAGAAACATGACTGTATTTTAGTAGAATGTTGAGATCTGTATTTTTATAGTTCCACGCAACGTGTTTTCGTAAATCCAACAGCTGAGACTTTTTTATATGTGATATCCTCATGTCCTTGTATTGGATTTTGGAAAAGCATTCTTAGTTTTTATGCAAGGATATTCTGAAGGCTGCGTATCCATTCTGAGTAGTGTGCAGCATGGCCACAACTCATTTTGAAATTGTGTGACTATAAGTACCATACAGCTTCCTCTTTAATAATAAACAGGCATTCTTATATAGCAGCCTACATCAGTAGGCCTGGTGATTTCCAGGAGGCCATTATAGTTATTTTAATTTTATATTGTGTGGAAACTGATGCACAAAGCAATTAGATTTGATTTTCGGCAGCTTATTTAAAGACACGTACATGTTTCAAAGCATCAAGGGATGAGAATTTCGATGTAGATGGGTTGGTTTGTGCAATGATTTGCTAGTTTTGTATCATGTAGACACAATACATGAACTCTTGAGTCCCATTCTACTAGAAAATACAGGGTTTAGACTAACTGTATTTTCTGTTGGGTGCAAAATCGTGGTGGCCTTTGAAGTCCTACCTGGTTACAGCTTTTCATCTGTATCTGTCAGGAAAAACTACTCACATTTTCAACCTCTTACCTTGAATGTAAGCTGAGAATGACTGTGAGTTTCTGTTTTGTTGTTTTGTTGGTTTTTGTTTGGTTGGTTTTTTTAATGTATGTATCTGAATGTTACAGTTCAGTGTTGTGCTTCCATTAAGTTATTGTGATTTCTCTTGAGACTGCAATACAATATTGTCTCTTACAGAAACCTACATACATCATAACTGAAGCAATAATTGAGATTAGATTGTTTAGCAATTTATTAGCTCACTGCTCATAGTTAAGGAGTCAGGCAAGTTTGTCAGTACTCTTTGGTCTACAATCTCTACTATGTCCTGCCTACCTAGGACGGTTCTGATTTCAAAAGGCCTTGATAGTTTGGGATCCCAAGGCAAAATAAGTTTCTCTTAGTGCTCTTCACCACCTTTACAAACAAGTATTTGTAAAAAATCCAGCTGATTTATTTACAGTTTGCTATTTTTCCTGAGAGGAGTACCTTGAAGACTAAGTGGTAAATTCAGTCCTCTCTAGCTATATTCCTTGGTGATTAGTATTTAATTCATTTATATATCTACGTATTGTGAAAAAGATAATAACAGTATAGATAAGTCTCTTAATTTATCACTTCTGATTTTGCTTGCTAAAGTGAAAAAATTGATTGCTTTCCATATTTTTCCATCTTTAAAACTCAGCAGAAAAGAAAGTTAAATGGCCCGTTAGTCCATGCAACAACTCATGGATAAAATGACAGGAATATAACGGGTTGCTGAAAGTAAAGTCTGTTCAGATTAAATGACAAACCTGTTGATATTAAATGGAATGTGTTGGCTGCAGTGTTAATCTGAAAGTTACTTGTAGAATATTATTTCCTCATGCCATAGAAACATCTTGCTGGTACCTTCTTCTACATGTTGGGTAAATCAAACATCGTCTAGTCTTGAAGAAGTTTTATGTTTTTACAAAGAAGTCAAAGCTACAGAGCAGAAGCTAACATTTTGTTATTTGCTGTGTAGAAGTGTAGGTGTTACAGTTTTATGTATTTGCAAGTGTGCATGTGTGTATAATAAATAAAAATAATGCTGTTATTAAAAAATGGACTGAAAGGTCCTTTATCATATGTTAAAAGTGATAGTTATGAAAATGCAATGAGGTTTTTTTAAGTCTTCTGTCTTTTAGAAACATAGAGGAAGATGAGGAGTGAGGAATGGGGGGAGAGGGAAATTCATGCCCTGCTTGTGCCCACACAGAGAATTTCTGTTCTGGTTCCAGCATGTAGACAGTCATAAATTATAGACCGTATCTTTCATTTCCTGCTGAACATATGTTAAACATCTGAATATGATCAAGCAGGCAATAAAAATGAAAGTTAGTAGCCTACAGGCTTTACTTTCAAAAACAAAGATCATCTATCTGTAACACACGAACCAACCAGTTCGTAACTCATCTGTGACAGACTTGGTATGCAGCTCTCTGCTCCTTAGTGCAAATAAGCTGCTTAATTTAGCACAGAATTAGTTCATGAGCACAGGATGAACTGTTCTTTCAGGGTTGTGGTAGAAAGCAGGTTCCTTTCAAACCTCATATCCCTGGTCTCCAGCCACTTTCACAGTACATCCAGGCATTCGACATGCCAGTAGTTGGTGTCTGTAGATGTTATTTTTCTAGTTCAACTCACCTTGAAAATTGTGTCTCAGCTCTAATACCTGTGCCACTTGCATAGAAGCACAATACAGGTGGGAAAAAAAGTGTTATTTACTGTTTTCAGTTATTTGTAACATATAGTACTTGTGCATCTCCACATGCAGAACTGACCTAGAGACATATGAGTGTGTGTCTGTAGATGTATATATGTAGGTGAAATATATTAAAGGCATACATTGAGTTTTGTATGTGTAAACGTACATGCTGTTACTGCAGTATAATTCAAGTAAAGGAACATGGTATGTCTTGCTGTGATTTTATTTTTTCCCCAAATTATTATTTCTTGTCATGGCATATGGATCTAATGAGCTGTGATTCCATTAGCAAGTCACACAGTCCAGACAGAACAAGTTTGTACAACAGAACAATTGGTGCTGGGGCCCTGGTATGCAAACTGTACTCACTTGGGAAGGAGGCAAGAATGGAGAGTGTGTTTACTTTGGACTAGATCTAGTCTGGTCACATAGACTAAATGGCTGTTGCCTGTCAAAGTTTATTCCTGGAGTGCATAATTTGGTTTAATTTCATCCAAAAGAATTCCGGTTAGTGTGCACAGAGACTATTCAGTCATGCAAACCAACACACTGTAAGTGGGGACAACTGATTGATATGCCTCCACATCCACAGGTCGCAAGGATGCTGTTCGGCAGTTTACATCTAGGAATTGGTGTCACATAATAAATTTGGTGAAGTAAAGGACCAAATGAATCCATGGTCGCTTGCTCGTTGCTGTGTAAAGTAGTGATTTTGTTTTTCAGAAAATTAAAAAAAAAAGTTTGATTACCTGAATCTTGTTTTATTTGAGTTAATTTAGAAAGCAGTTAAATTCACAAATGTATTTAATCTTGCAGCTTGAAACTCTTGCAGAGTTTTATTGTGTAAACAATGAGGTGCAACTTGTTGAGAGAACTTATTCAATGCATTGACTGTAATTACACCTCTGCAATTTGCAACAATTGTGAAGTCCAGAATTTGCTAGTCTCAAAAGAGTGGTAGGAGGTGCTGCTTCTGGAATGACTTAAAAAAACAGAAAGGTTTTCACTTTTGATCACATTTGTAATCCCTAACTTCTCACCCCGGGGCAGAAACTGTGATTCTGTGTCATACTCCAGTCTCTAAATTAATCCACTGTCACGAAGTGGCTCTGAGCTTTCTAGGTGCTTTTCCTGTGTTAACTCGTTTATGTGGCTGTTGCAAACACTGGGTGGGCATTGGACATGTGCAGCAATCAGTTTGACCTGTTCAGCTTCAACAGAATTAAGTGTCTGATAATAATCAAAGAATAATTAATTGGAAGAGAAGTCATTTGGTCATCTGGTTAAGCCTCTATTGCAAAGTAGGTTCAGCCCCAAGTTGCTCAGAGCTTTGCACAGTAATGTTTTGAAAAGTTCCAAAGACAAAAACTTCTACAGCATAACCTCACTAGGCAAGCTTTTCCAGGGTTTTTTTGGTGTTGTGGTTTTGAAATTCATTGTAATTCCTAGATGCCAAAGACGAAAGACAGTCTTCTGAGTTATCAAATAGTCTCTGCAGAGGCATGAAAATTATGTTGAAGATTGACTAGAAAAGAAAGGAGTCAAGCATGTCACTGAATCTGTAACATCATCTCTTACCTTCAGATAGGAAAAAAAAATGGGAGAAGATTAAGACAATGTGTAATTACCTGGAAAAAATCTCCACTGTCCAGTGTCAGACTTTTTTCTGGTTTTGCCTTTCCATGCAGATAAAGAACAGAAAGACTAATCTCTTTTAAGCTGATTTTTGCATCTTCCAGGAGAAGATTGGCATTGTCTGTAATTTTGGCCGATCTTCCTTGTCATGAACTGTTGTAGGAGTTTCCTATCTCTCTGGTTTAGCAAATTACAAATGTGGTATGGTCTGCTTTCTCTGTCTTCTCTTGTCTTTGTATGAACAGAAGATGCTAAACTTCCATCCCTGATTTTATTGTTGTAAGCTATGTTCCCCTCTGACAATTTTTCCTTATAGTGCTTTTTTCTAGATACTTTCTCCATTTATTGCCATGTGCCCTTCTTTTGGACATCAAGGAACTACTTTTTGCTTGGGGAGTTGGTTTAATCTTAAAGGATGGACACAAAAGCCTCTGTGTTATTTGTTTTATAGGTCCACATGATTTTTCCTGTAACTTACCTAACGTGAGAAGTGATCTTGTCTACAGAAGCCCAAGGGCTATACCTGCCAGCTTTTTAGCTACACTGCTTCTAAAGGAAGAAAATGTAGTCCTCAGCCTGGCTTTTTAGGCCAATTGAATTTGAATGTTTTGTTCTTGGTTATAAACCTCCTCACTCAAATCCATGTGTTTCTCAATAACTCTCAGTGGTTCTCTGTGTGGAGCTTGGATTGGTTTGTGTAGATTAACCTGAAACAGTAGGTTGAGGCTTTATGTTCAACCACTCCTCAGAGTTCACCAGGAGTTAGCTAAACTGAACAGAGAATCCTTGACAACACTGTTGCATGCACCTGGGTGCTTAAAATCTTTTAATGGTGGCCAGATCTTTGCAGGAGCTCTTGCCTGTTTAACAAAATTTGAAACTGTTTACTGTGTATTTATGAACATCATAAGCCAAACGAAGCATTCCTCTCAAGTGTGACTGAATGTGTTCTTATCTTGTCTTTGGATGTTTATCTTTAATTACTATCCTTGTATTTTTTGCTACATTCATGTCTTTTCTATTTTTCTTTTCTAGAATATGATACATTTTCAAATGCATTGCAGAGATGCCGTAGCCAAAAGAAGAACTCTGTGTTCAGTCAGCGAACAGAGGAAGCATCTGCTGCTCAGTATTTTCAGGTAATGAAACTTCAGTGCCAGTTTGTGACATCTAAGTTACTGTTTGCATGACTTTAGTAACCAGGTCAGTTAGGTAGCTGAGGCTTATTCAGATGGTGCTTAGGACCTTGGTAACTTAATTACTAAGTAATTTAAGGTAAGATTGATAGAAGATGTGCTTTATATTTTTTTCTGTTTTTCCTCTCCTCCTTTCCTTTTAGTTTTATGGCTGTCTGTCTCAACAACAGAATATGATGCAGGATTTTGTGAGGACAGCCACTTATTACAGAGCTATCGTACAGAACCACATAGATTTTGCAGACAAGGTAAGGTCTGTTAAAAGTCTTAAATGTTCCAGTATACGCTGAGGCTCTAAACTTGAACTTGTCCTGTAGAGCAACGCTGATCAGACCGGAGCCTTTTCTCACCTGGGACTTCGTGCATGAATATCCTAATTCATGTGTGCTTAATATTATTAATGCTATTGTCAAGCACATGGATGACAATGCATGATGGTGATGGTACATCCTCAGATTGAATGGCACCAAACATGGATCCAAACATGAGCTACACATTCCTCTGCTGTCTTCTGTGGACAGTCTGGGAACCTACACATATATGTTTCTTGACATTTTGGGCTGTTATCATAACATTTGGCATCTTGGAGTTCATATACAATATTAATTTCCGTAACTGTTTACTGTGTATTTGCTGTTGTGCCATATAGTCTCTTGCAAATACCTGCAAATGTATTCTAGTTTATATCTCATTCATGGAGGTCTACACTAAATGTTTTTGCACCTCACAGTCATTACAAACTTAACAGGCACATAAGTGGCTGGTGTGACTCCGTTTGTAGAAGGCAAAGATTTGGAAACAATGCAGAAACTTACAGCTTCAGATGCAAAATTCATCTCCAAAATATGTATATAGATCTTGAAGACTACCGTAATGAATATAATGATGTTTGTTACTTCTTTATCTAGTTCTCTCCCTCTCACGTTGTCTAAATCAGATACTTCAGCAAAAGACAAAAGAAAACTTACACTGAGGAGATCTGGGATAATCTGCCTCCCAGCCACAGATGAAGTAATTTTCTGCTTTCACTTTTTAGGCCTCTTGAAATGCAAAGCATAGACCTAGTATATTTTACGTTTCTTTTTTTTCCTACTTCAATCAGTTACACTAGCTAGAGACTTTCTGACCCTCTCCAGGACACCAGTCCCCATGCACACTCTTCTCTGATTCCACCCTTAATACAGCAACAAATTCTGTAGTGTAATCACATGTTGTTCAGAAAAGTATATCCTTTAGTAAGATTTTTAATTTATCAGCTTTCTAATTCTGTCATTTTGCTCTTATGTTGTGAGGCAAAGGAGGATTGAAGTTCTAATTTTCTTTATATCATTTCTCCATTGTGTCATTTTTTGTTGTCTCTCCTTATGTAGTCTCACTTCTGAGGTCAGTGTTCGTGGTCTTCTCTGTTGTCTTCTGTGTGAAGGAATTGCACATGCCCTTTTGTCATCCTTGCCATATTTCTCAGTGTCACCATTAATTCTGCAGCGCCTGTTCCGAGCAGAATTGTCAGCAGTTATGCATGGTAGTGTAGACAATTCCATACAATTGATTTATATTGCAGAATTCTAACTTCCTAGTTATTCATTATTGTACTTCTCATAATTCTTGACTTTTTCTCCTGGGACTGCATCTGTCCATTGAGCATTGATTTTCACCAAACAATTCAAAATGCTGTCTAGGTTCTTTGTTGTTGTTGCGGATGATGGTGATTCATTTAGGACTTGGATTGCACATGAACAGTTAAGATTTTCCACAAAGTTATATTAATCAGCACTGAGTTCTTCAGTGGACTACCTTCACTAGCTCACTCTGCTCTTTAACCACTGGATGCTGTGTCATCTGCATATCTTGCTATGACACTGCTCACTTCTCTTAACAAATTAATAAAAAACAGCAAAAAAGTGGACTACATGTGACCTTCTGTTTGTAAGCAGCAGCCTAGCAGAAATGTTTTCTAGGTCTCAAAATGTCAGCTGAGACCATGTGAGCTCTGTTTATGATGTTTGTCCATCACACTGCAAACAAAAACAATGGAGACAATGAAGCTGCAAGTATTTTTCACGCTGTTGTCATTTTTTTTGTCTTTTCTCCTTTCCCCTTCCTTTCTCTTATCTTTCTGTGTGCAATTCCTTTTAAAAGGAGCTTCCGACTTCAGCTCGTGCCAGCACAAATGGCTTTATTACATTGCAGAAAATAGTCTTTGATAACATATAAGCAAATACCAAACAAAATGTTTTTCTTTAAATGTGTAGCATATTTATGGCCAAAGTGAGGAGAGTCATAAATGTGAAATTTATCTGCATTGTTTTAAGATCGTTATGTTTTAACTGTTAAGTTTAGTAATAAATCCAAGTGCAGCTGATAATTTTTCTTTGCCATGCAACTTAGGTGAACTGTGCTTCTTTCAGAACTACATGTAACTATTTACTGTCATAGAAGTGAATCAAACCTTTATAGAAATGAAACAAATAGGTGTCAGTCTCTGTAATTTCTTTCAGACCTGAGACAATCCTCTCTTATTTAATTTGATAAGGTTAGTAAACTAGTACCGTGCACAGGGCTGCTCCAGTTTGCTATGAGCATCATAGAATCCTTTTGGTTGGAAAAGACCTTTAAGGTCATTGAGTCCAACCATTGACCTAGCGCTGCCAAGTCCACCACTAAACTATGTCTACAAGAACCTCATCTACACATCTTTTAAACACCTCCAGGGATGGTGACTCAACCACTTCCCTGGGCAGCCTGTTCCAATGGCTGACAACCTTTTACATGAAGAAGTTTTTCCTAATATCCAGTCTAAACAGAATCAAACCCCAAAGCATGTGGTATTGGATGATACCAGCTGGGCAAGTGGAGCTACTGTATCATTAATGGATTATATTTTGTAGTGGAATAGGTAACTTGAATATATGGGGAAAGCAACAGCAAAGAGAGGATTTGATTTGCCATTGGCTTTTGCCAAATAGGATGCTCCAATGCCATAATGCGAAAGGCAGATTTATCTCTGTAGATGACATATCCATTCCAATTTTTTGTGCCTGCAGTAAGGAACTGAGGTTTTGCATACTCTTTGCCTCTGTAGGAAATCTTGCTGCTGTGTAGCAGTACAGCTTGCTTGCCTTAGCTCTTGGTTTGTTTATTTTCCCAAATGTTGGAGGTGCTTTGGCTTCTCTTCAGCATATCTAATAGTAAGACTATTACAGGCTGGGTGGTGTTGACCACCCACCTGGAAAATTATCTCTCCTTTTCCTGGTTCTGTTGAGAAATGGCAATTTTCAGAATAAATGTAGCTGAAAAAACTGAACTTCCTATGTTGTAGCAAAATGCTTTCCCATGAAAATGTGAGAAACCCATTGTGCTGAGACTTGATCTGTTGGTAACATGACAACTTTATTTATCCTGCATAAAGAAACTATAAGGCAGGCAGAAACATTTAATAATGGCAGTGAGGAGATAAAAAAGGCAAAAGGGACATAATTATTTTTATTGGAAAAAGTTTTATTCAATTGCTATTTATCTTTTTTCCTACCTACTCTGCATCCCCCCAATACATTTCTTCACCTTTGCTACCTACTTCCCTAAATTCTATAGTGATTTATTATACAACTATTATTGCGTATAGTGAAGGGATATCAGGTGATAAAGTATTTTTTTTCTTACTCTCAGCTTTGTTTTTGAAAAAAAACCAGGTTTTCTAACTTGTGCTGGACAAAATGAATTCTGGAGTCTTTGAGAGGGATCTTGGTGATAAATTCAAATACTGTCTGTCAGAGGTAAACTACTTTAGGACAACTGGGAGTAGTGCATGGATTGACCATTTATATCTATAGAAGCTTAAAAGAATAAGGAGAACTCATTCAGATTCTAATGTATCTGAGGCGCGATTCTTCACATTAATATGGTAATTCTTACCCACAAATACTCCTTTATATTTTCTCTTGGAATAAGTCATCTTAGAGCTTTCACTAACTTTTTTAGTAAAACTTTGTCTTAGATTTTGAACTGTTATAGAGGCAAAAGGGAGAGTTCAAAGTGTTTTCATTAGTTATCCTAGAAAAAAAGGCTCATAAATAAATTTTACAGTAGCAATGTATAATGCTGTTTCAAACTGAGTAAAGGCTGACAAGTCTATACTTGAGCATTTTGAATTTTTCATTTGTAGTCTATTTATGAATAGTTTACTTAAAAGTAAAGCAACTAGAATTAGAATATCTGCAATGATCCTGAATGAAGGATCACACAAATTAACTATTCACATCGTGTAGCCAAAGGCAAATGCTAAAAAAAAGTGTGTATATATTTTTTTTATTCATATAATCTTGCTGATATATAGTAATTTTGAATGAAAAATGTCATTGTTGATATATGACATTTTTGCTTTTGGTTTTGTGTGTTCTCTCTGTTGTTGCTCTTCCTTGTTTGACCTCTGCCTCCAACCTTTCTATTCAAAAGTGCTTTTCAGGACTCTAATCACACAAGTACTCAAGTATACAAACATGTTTGTACATGTGAGTAATTCCCGTTAAATTCACATTAAGAAAGTTATTCATCTATGTAGGTGAAAGCAGGAGCAGTACAGCACTTTGGACAGGAGGGCAGAGTATAGGTTGTTCCTGACTCTGATCTCTGATAATCAGTGAAGTAGCTGCATTCACATTTCAAAATAAATACTGAAGTACATACAGTCTACCACCTTTCCTCTCAATGTGCATGCATTATCATCACCCAACTATCTGTTTAAAATTCTGCTTTTCAGGAAAACACATACTAGTACCATGTATTGTTATTTCACAGCATGAAATAACTGCTCCTACAGCTCTGTTAGGATGCTTTTCCTGTCTACAGAGAGCAAAGCTTTCTGTAGGAGATGCCAGCAATAACAGCAGTGCCACTTGGAGAGCAAGGTATGCTATTACAATTTCAATTAATTGAAGTAATTTAGGTCAGAAAGAACCTTTGGACATCTCTAGTCCAAACCTCTACTGAAAGCAAGGCCAACTAGACCAGATTGCTTAAGGTCTATCCAGTTACATTTTGAATGAATCTAAGGATAGAGATGCCACAGACTCTGTAGGCAACCTGTTCCAGTGTCTGACAACCCGTACAGTGAAAAGTTTTACTATATCTGTTGGAATTTCTTGTGTAATGACTTGTCTGTTGCCTCTTGTCCTATCACTGTGTGTCTTCTTCAAGAAGAGACTGTCTCAGTTTTCTCTGAGCTCCTATTAGGCAGATGAAGACAGTAGTAAGCTCTTCCATTAGCCTGCCTCCTCTTGTTAAAACTAGACAAACTGATCGCTCTCAAGCCTCTCTTCATATGTCATGTCCTTCACTCACCTGATTATCTTGGTGGACCTCCATTAGACTGCAAGTGTCCGTGTGTGTTGTGTGCTGAGGAAATCAAAACTGGAGAGACCCCCAAATGTCTTCTTAAAAACGGCCTTTCCCAGACCTCTGCTGGTCCTTCAAAGAATTATTATTTTCACATCTTCCCTTCTTTCCCAGTGTATTCAGACTGCACTTGTTTTTCATTTTTTTCTCGTAAAGGAATTTCGTTACAAAAATCTATTTCCACCGAACCATAATGATGTATTTACACATAAAAATAATACACGATCTTTTAAATATATGCTGTTGCTGCTAAAATAAATAGTAAAGGCATTAAAACTCTTCATTAAGAAGCTTTTTCACTTTTTGAAGTGAAATTAGTAATATTTTTACATAATGCCAGTCTTACCAAATGCAGGGTACAGCTGTGAAAATTTAGTCACTTAAGAGAGGTGTCAGGAAGTGACTTTTTGATTATTTTGTTTCTTTTGGTCTACCTCTTGTTTTCAAGGTGGTCCTAGATGTTGGCTGCGGGTCAGGAATCCTTTCATTTTTTGCAGTGCAGGCTGGAGCTAGAAAAGTCTATGCAGTTGAAGCCAGTTCAGTGGCAAAATATGCGGAGGTAAGTGTTTTTCACCTGAGCCAAGTGTCAGAATGGTGTAGAGTGAAAATGTTAGAACTGTGCCTGGAAAAGGCTTCCATTTGATTTTCCTAAGAAGTAAGGTCTCTAACGGGCAAACACTTTTTGGAAGGTAATTGCTGAAGGTGCTCTACATGTTCTAAGATGTGAAATAAATAAAGCATATGATTGCTGTTTCTGTGAAAAAAGGTGAAGTCTCGTAACTGTGATTAAACTTTTTACTTTCAGAAGGGAAAAAAAAAATTAAACCAGATGTTGTTTTCATGGGTTCTGTGCAAAAACATTTTGGTGTTTTTTACCTAAGACTCTTGGACATCTGTGTGATCAAACAGTTGACTTAGTTTCCCGCTAAGAGTGATCAGTTAGATCTCTCATCCTTCTTACGGAACTGTGTTCTTAGGGTTTAGAAAGGACATGTCCAAAGAATGCACTTAATTTTTTTAGATATTGTTTTTTCTAAGCATTCTAATATGATTTTAAAAAAAAAGTTTTCATAGTGATATTGGTAACTTGAAGGAGGAGAAGGAGAAGGAGAAGGAGAAGGAGAAGAAGGAGAGACGTTCACTTCCTAAAATGTGCTAATTCTAAAAAGCAGCGAGAGCAAAAATCTCAGTGTTTTTTCTCACAGTCTCTACTTATTTAGGGGAACATCAGAATGTGTGGGGAGAAGTGTGAGCATTATTGTTACAAATTTTGTTTACACTGATCACCTCTAGCTGAGTTTTAAAAATAGTTTTAATGTGGAAGAGCGTGAAGAGTGGTGAAGTGGAGGATTTTTCATCCCATACCTAGAAAAAGTTTGCAGTATCTAGATGTTTATTTTTCTTTTTGCTTTACTGATCCATAATATAAATGTTCATGAGCAACTTTGGGAGTTCATAGTTCTCTAAGCCCACAGCATGCAGCAGTTCAGTGAAAGCTCCCTCATGTCCTGATGCAGCAATCCAGCCTTGCTCTTGGTGAAGCCTGGCCAACACCCATTGCTGACTGTAACACTGTGAAGGAAATGCATTGCTATTGGAAATGGAGACCTGTTTAGGTCTTAAATAAGAAAATGTGGATATTATATTTCTCTTCAGATAGAAGTAGTTATTAACGTATAAATTTGTGGTGGTTTTCATTCTAGTGTAAATACAGGACTCCACAATCTTCCCATATGCATTTTGCATTAACTTATGTATTGAGGAAAGGTGTTATTTCATACAAGCATTTTCCATTTTCACCTCATTTGTGTTGCTATTGACGAATGTTTTCTTATTATGTGCGTTTTACTTTTGGAATTGGCAAGAATTTACGAGCCCAACTTAGCATGTATGTTCTGAAAGAACATATACTCTTATTATAATTTGAATAATTAGAAAGTTTATTTGTAATTAAAGACTATTTTTTCCTGATATCTGTCATTTTGTCAGATTTATCAAAAGTATTGAAAGTGTTAATATACAGAAGGTATCTCTCAAAGGCAAGAGTGAAGGGTGGTTCATATTTCACACAGGGTTTTGAAGACAGATATGATTTTGAACAATATATTTGTTTCATGATAGACAAAAGTTTTATTTATGAAACCATAATAAAAAGACAAAAAGACGATTTGCTTTTCCTAGTAGTAGTATAATGTGTAGCAGGGAGTATAATGTATATGTTTTTTTTTACCTTTTGGACACAGCTTTGAACTTGACTCCAGTCAGAAGTAAGCAAAATCACTAGTTGTGAAACAGCACATGCTCCATCTGCAGTGTATCAAATATTGTGTATTTTTTTGAGAAGTAAAAAGCCTTAAGCGGTTGTAGATACTGGGGAATACTGTCAGAGTCTGTTTGATAATTCATAGATTTTTTGTCATTTCCTTCTCCTTCTTCCCCAAACGGGATTCAAGTTTTCATAAGAAATATAATAATCATATATAATAGTCATATAGTCATAATTTCTTCATGAACTGTATTGCAGATCAGCTGATCTATTAATGCATAGTATATTTTAAGAATTTAAGTTTATTCAGTATAAAGATGCTTAGCCTTAGGTATATATTTGTTATCTCTTAATATTGGACAGTGGGATTTCATTAGTATGGTTTATCAAGTATCTGGATTATGAGAAAAGCATTACTTTCCATCTATTTGTTATCTCATTTGTATATGGATTTATTATGTTTTTCTTCTGTTTCAGATATGTGTGGTAATGTTGAATGTGAGATTAATGAGTCATTACTTTTTTTTCTTTCCATTTTAATACAAAACACTTTAAAGCAATACAATGAACTGCTGACTGAAGGGAAACAATATTTGAACAATGCAAATTAATGCTGTAATACTTTTTACTGAGAGATTTCTTGGATTTACAGTAAATACCTCTTTATGGTTGGGGGTTTATTTTGAAAGAATGAAACCAAGCAGGGTGGTGCTGTTGGCATGCTTGAGGGACAGGATGCCATGCAGAGGGACCCTGACAGGCTTCAGAGGTGGGCCTGTGAGGACCTCATGAAGTTCAACAAGGCCAAGTGCAAGGGCCTGCAGCAATGTTGGGGCAATCCTCAATATCAGTATGGACTGTGGAATGAAGGGATTGAGAGCAGCCCTGTGGAGAAGGACTTGAGGATACTGGTGGATGAAAAACTGGACAATGTGCACTTGCAAACCAGAAAGCCAACCATATCCTGGGCTGCATCAAAAGAAGTGTGGCCAGCAGGTCAAAGGAGGTGATTCTGCCCCTTTACTCTGCTCTGGTGAGACCCCACCTGGAGTCCTGCGTCCAGCTCTGGAGTCCTCAGAATGGGAAAGACATGGACCTGTTGAAGCACATCCCGAGGAGGCCACAGAAATGATCAGAGGGCTGGAACAGCTCTGCTGTGGGGACAGGCTGAGAGAGTTGGGGCTGTTCAGCATGGAGAAGAGAAGGCTCCAGGGAGACCTTATTGCGGCCTTTCAGTACTTAAAAGGGGTCTGTAAGAAAGATGGGGACAGACTTTTTATCACAGCCTGTGGTGACAGAACAGAGAGTACTGGTTTAAATGGAAAGAGGGTAGGTTTAGATTGGACCTAAGGAAGATCTTTTTATGATTAGGGTAGTGAGGCACTGGAACATGTTACCCAGAGAAGTTGTGGCTGCCCCATTCCTGGAAGTGTTTGAGGTCCAGTTGGCTGGGGCTTTGAGCAACCTGGTCTATCAGAAGACATCCCTGCCCACAGCAGAAGGTTAGACTAGATGACCTTTAAAGGTCCCTTCCAACCCAAACCGTTCTATTATTGCTTGTGTTCTTTGGAACTAGTGTAGGATAAACATGTCATTCACAGACTCCTAGTTTACCTCTATATTTAAAAGGCTTGGCAGTTCACATGAACTTCTGATGTGTAATTACTTTCTGAGACTTCCTATTAGGTGAGGTTGGGAAAGTGACTTACGATCGTGGATAAATGCAGCTGCTGCTGAAGTGCAGAATCTTACAGGTGGAGTTGTATAAAGCTGCCTGATAAACTAAACCTACTAATTTGACTTTCTTTTGCAGGTGCATAACTGTACTCTTACCTATGACAACTGATGATTACAACCAATTAAAGACTCTGTCACATTTTTGCACAGGGGCTTGGGTGGGTCATCTGTCATTCTTGCTGTTTATTTTTGAAAAATGCACAGATAATGTGTATATCAAATTAACTTTGTACTTTTGTTTGTGTTTTTTGAAGTGTTGCACAAAGGCATGTTGTTAACACATATGTATATTTACACCTACATGAGTCTTCTATGTAGTAGGAAGAAGTTATGTTTTCTCCATATCACCTGGCATTCAGTAGGTTAATAAGTTTGATTACAGAAGAACTTTCAAACACGTAGTTCTTAAGCATCTCTAAAAAATATGTAGTTGCTCAATTAGATAGAAAGCCATTGGACTATTTCTATTTCAGTATTAAGAGTGCTGTCATGCTGTTTACTGTTTTGGCAGAGTTCATATAGCAGTGCTTGCACAGATTATCTTTTAAATCTGTGTGAAATACTTTGATCTGTTTGCAACTTTGGGATTCCTTTGGGAGTCAATTATTTTGTTTTCAGAGTTTTGTTTTTGTTCCATGAGGAATTTTTGCAGAGTTTTGTTTGGTCTCCAGAGAAAACAGACTCTTTATTTTCATTTGGGTTGGATCTCGGTGTCAAAATGTAAAACATTTAATGATATTTTATAGTGTTTCATGATATTTCTAGGGGAAGTCATATGGAAAAGGCTTGAATTATTCATAGCTTTGTGTGATCCATGACATTGATTATCAGGCTTGCAGAACAGTTGGGCATCTTTTTGTGTCTCTGTTTCACTGGGTGAGAGATCAGCTGTGTCTGGATATAAAACGGGATCTTTCATGAGGAGAGATATATGTGAGAAGCTTCTGCTTACCTGAATGTATTACAGAGATCAGTTTTGATCTGGTGGTAGTGGTTTGTTTGGTTGGTTTTACCAAAGACTTTTGAACATTGGATTTTTATGAATGCTGCATCAAAAAAGGTAAAGGAAAAAATAGCCAGACACCAATAAAACCACATGTGGTGTCAGACTGACACAACTCATTTGAAGTGAGTGCATATACCAGATACAAATTTAACTGTGTTCTGTTTTACAGTATCAATTTTATCCTCCATCACTGTAATCTTGCTGTGCTTTCAAAGTCTCCTGAAATCCAGGAGAATCATGAGAGCATGCAGCTGTTGAAAACAACACACTTATTTCACTCATTGAAAAAATTGTAAGATACTGGCTGGAAATTTTTTTCCTTAGTAAAGCTATGAAATATTGAAAGTACTTCACTCCTTTTGTTCACACATATTGTGTTCCTCATAACTTGGTGATTTTAGAAATTTATGAAATACTGTGTGGGAGGTGAAAACATTGTCAACACACCCACTCAGATATACCTCTTCTCCTTTTGCCACAGATTTGCTGCTGATTCCCAAAGGCACTGAGTCAAAAAGCTCTACTGCCATCACCCTTAGCTGCTTGTTCGTCATTTGCCCATAAGATTTTTTAAGAGGTACAAAAATTGCTGTTACTTAAAAAATAACCTTCAATTTAGATGAGAAAAAACAGCAAGCTGTCAAAATGAAGATATGGCTTGGGAGTTTCAGTATAAGAAATTAAGAAATAGTTTTTTTAAGGCAAGTCTTCTAAATGGCTTGGCCGATATTCCTGCCTGAGCAGCAAAGTCATATTAATGATGGCAGAAATAACTTTCTTATGTGTAAAACCCTCAATTCATGAAGGTGCTGCAGAGGGTGAATTAATTTTAAAATCCTGTCAAAAATAAGGTCAGTTTGAAGAAGATGGGGGTAGTTGGGACAAAGAGTTAGTTTGTAGCTGTTGGCTTATCACGTCTTCAAAATAATTAATTAATTAATTAATTTTTAAAGCTCAGTTTTGGACTAATATTGCCTGGGAGTAGACGTTGACAGTATTTTACGTGCATTTGATACAATACACTTGTGTTCTGTATCTGTTGTAAATTGGTTCTGTTACTTCTGTAGAATCTTCCTCTTGTACAGAAGAGATGCATGGAATTTGTGGGAGGCTGTAGCTCTCCAATATTTACTCTCAATTAGTTGATTTTTGCTTCTGTTCTTGTGATAAAGAGCCACTAATCAGAATTTTTCAATGCAAAATTGCCTTGATTATTCACACCACTGTTGGAGCATATTAGTGGGACACTGAGAAGAATCTTGTGTGAATAAGCAGAGGTTTCTCTTCTCTGAGGCTCTGTGGCCAAAACCCGACATCAGCTAAACTCCTTTTAAAAATGAAGTTTCCATCTGTGATAAGGTTCAGAAGGCCAAAAGCACAGGAACTTTAGCTTTCCCAAGTCATACTACACTCTAAATGAAAGGATTAGTACTGACAGTGTTCCTTTGAATTTTTTTTGGTTTTGCAGTATCTGAGGGTAGAAAGCAAATAAAAATTGATAATATTTTTTAAAGTTGTGTGATAACAACAACAACAACAACAATAATAATAATACAGAATAGCAATGAAAAACCTTTTCTAAATGTCTCCATGCTACTTCCAGTAAAAGTAAAAATTTTTATACTATAAGCATCTCCACTGGATGTGATAGAGATATTGTAATATTCTGCTGCCCTCTATCCAACTATGTGAGTAATGTTGCAGTCTGTGAGGGTCTCAAATGATTTAGGCTTCTTGCCTTTTGTACATTCATGCTGCTGCTGAGCTGTCATTCGACAGTTTGTTATTTTTAGATTCAGAATTCACCTGTGAGCAAAATGTTAATTTCATTTCCAAAATAAAATCACATAATGTGTCTTCTCATGTATTATCTGGTCTAAAGGACTTTTCGAATAAAATCTGTCAACCTGTTCTCGGAAACAAACGCTTGTCAGTAAAAGAAGCAGCAATGATATTTACCTAATTGATAGCATATTAGTGCACGGTGGTTTTTGGTTTGGTTTTTTTGTTTTCTAGTTTTACTATCGTATTAACATGTAGTTTATATTTGCAGGTTATGGCTGAAAATTATTAATTGTATCACTCATTCAAGCTTTCATGCAAGTCCTTCACACAGATGTTATATTTATTAGGTTAGCTATAAGCAAAAAAGTGTTATAACTCCACTGCAGAGCGTTGAGAAGGTATTTAATGGCTAGCATTTCACTTCGTTTGAAGGAAGTTAAATAATTCAAATATTTTATATAGGATCATGAAATTAGGAGGACTTTATTAAATATTCTGGTCTGTTCTATAAATTATTCTGGGTTGGGTACCAGCAGTACCAACGGCTTTAGCATATTCACATTTCAGTGAATTAGCTAATAACAACATGAGTCTGTCTTTCTCTAGTTAGAACAAGTAATAAGTTTCATCACTGTTATCTAAGACCCAGGCTGTTTTGGAAAAGATTTGCTGAAGTAATTATGTACTTCTACTGATGTTACAATTATACCAGGGCAAGTACATCTGTGAGGGAGTATTTTCTATTGCTTACTGGATTGTGTATACTTGTTTTTCCTGGTGTATCTGTAAATCAATGCGTACCTCAGGTTACTGTGAAATAATTGCTTCTTTATAAGTTTGTGTCAGAAGAATCCAGATTCTACTCATTATTTAAACATTAGAGGTTTAGATACTTCCCCATATGTCTGAGTACAGTACAGCTGAATAGGATACGCATCCATATGTAGATATATAGAGGCTTTGAAAAGGTTGTTATTTTCCTTAAAAGCTTGCTGTATTGGACATAAAATTATAGGTAAATTTCTTCTGTTCATTAAACGTTTTGCTCTGAGGTTCAGTATGCACATAGAAGTAGATAAATGTTCAGTATCCTAGCTGTAAGTACTGGCCCATTTGAATGTGTTTATGTGAATATAATGCTTTGCTCCATTTATGCTTAGACATTGCTCAATGCAAACTTTTTAGCTCTTGAGTTTCTTTATCTTTTCATGACTATGTAACTCGCTTAAGATAGTATTTTTAAAAATTTGGAGAATTATGAAGACCCTTTCTTTATAATTTTCTGTATTGAACTGAAATATCCACCTTTTTCTGTTAGATATTTTTTCTTATAGATATTGATTACAGTTGTCTCTTGCAGGACAATAGTACTTGTACTGTCAATTGCTGATTCCACACAATACATTACAATAAATTACAGTTTGCTCCAGTGAGCCCCAGTCTTTAGAAATTTTGATGTAGAAAGGAAGAATATGCTACCTTTCTATTTTATTGTGATTAACAGACTGAGGTAATTGGTTTACACTATAGGGGGTTCAATGCTAATTAAGATTTCAGATATAAATTCTGCTAATCAAAGGAGTCGTCACTTTTTGTGTGCTTTTGTTCTTCCTCCAGCTGTTGGTGAGAAGCAACAACCTTTCTGACAAGATCACAGTTCTGTCTGGAAAAATCGAGGAGATCTCCCTGCCTGAGAGTGTTGATGTGGTGATTTCTGAACCGATGGGTTATATGCTGTTCAATGAAAGGATGCTGGAAAGTTACCTCCATTCCAGAAAGTGGTTGAAATCAAATGGTGAGTGTGGCACCACAGTTAACCCCTGCATAGAGAAAGGAATAATTGTCTAAGAAGTGAGCTGAAATTGTGACATTTTGAGTAAGTCACTAATATTTAGTATCATTTAGGTTTGGAAACTTTCTGTCCCAAATTCTCTGCAAACACATTAATATTGTCCCCACAGCCAGTTTTAAACAGCATATATGTTTTGTGAGTTGGTGTAGGTTTTATTTCAGTTCCTGTAGACTCTTTCTACAGGATGTATTTACAAAAGGAAAACTGTTTCCTTTTCCCTTCTCTTATCTGTCCTCCTATTCAACTATGCATTATGTTTTATACCAGATAAAAAAAGGTGAAGAAGTATACTCAACTGCAGCTCAAAATGACCAGGCTTTGTTGCTGCTTCCATTGACACATGCACAATAGAACACAAAGGCTTTTATTTAAGCTGCTAGGCAGTCTGATGCACTGTCCACAGAAAATAATGGAAGGTAATTTCTCTGGTTTCCTGAGCCATTAGAGTGCGAGATTCTACTGAAAATGGATTCTTGCAAACTAGTAGATCAGGATTTCATTCCCTGCTCTGTCACTGATTTGCCACTTCATGCAAATAAAATTGTGTTTCTTAACTTGAGCATCTGTTAAAAAAAAAGGTGTAATATACATTTTTGTGTTTGTAAAATTTTCAATATTTACTCTGAAGTAAGTATGTAAGTTTTTCTGGGCTGACTTTTTTACTAACTGCTTTAGCATATTCACATTTCAATAGCACATATGTTAATTAAACTAAATGTTGAGATATCTGAAGTGTATGGCAATTGCTGCTTCTGAACTGGTGGTTTTTCACTAGTGAAGACACATATCTATAGAGATATCTGTGGGACCAGAGAATCACAGAATACCCTGAGTTGGAAGGGACTCATGGTGATTATTGAGTCCGACTCCTTACTCTACACAGGGCAAGCTTAAGGTTAAATCATTTATTTAACAGTGTTGTCAAAATGCTTCCTGAACACTTGCCTTTCTACTTTGTATTGTCATTTGTTTACTAGGAATGATGTTCCCAACATACAGTGACTTTCATTTGGCTCCTTTTTCCGATGAGCAGCTGTACATGGAACACTACTCCAGAGCAAATTTTTGGTAACAATTATTTACATTATTTTATTTTTATCAAAGATTCAGTAGAAGTTAAAAATTAAATCAGTTATTTGATTCAGCATAAAATATCTATCAACACTGGAAGAGAATGCATTTATGTTTTCCATGCTCACTTCTGTTCTGACCTACAGTCATCCTGTTTATTGTGCAAATCTGAAGGATCTCTCAGGAAGTGCTAGAGCTGACTGAGTCTCTTTTTGAAAGAGAAATTGACTCCATGGAGTACATGAAAAACAGCTGACTGTGAACCAGGTGCTAGTGTTTCCTTTTCTGCACCAAAGTGTAGTATGCTGCGAACACTGATCATTGTATTGATTCAAGTCCCAGGTGCATGAGCACAAGAAAGGTTCCTTGGCATTCTTTACAGAGAAAAGGTATTAACTCCCATGTCCTGAACAATTCCCAGTTTGGTAGTTACTTTCTGTCCACCTACATTTTTCATGCAGCTTTGACTGGAAGTTGTACCCCTTTTGCCTTGGAGTGTCCTACTGCTACTATCCACCGTTGAGCTGTTGCGGTGTTCTATATAGGAGGAAACATTTACAGCAATATTCTAATGACAAGATTGACGTGATTCCTTTTTAGCAAAGGGCAAGTTTGCTTTTAAACATCTCCAGTCCCTTATGTGATACAGATCCGTTAATTTATAAATTAGCCATTTATAGATTATTATTTAAAGGTTTTGGATAAAAGGTACTGTGGAACTCCAGGGTTAACTATTTTAAAATCTTCTGGAAGATTATAAATTTAGTCTTTTAGCTGTTCTTTCAGCTTACAATGTGGAATGTGAATTTTACGTAGTATTCATCAAACCTATTTTTTGGTTTCTCAGATTAAAGACAAAGTTTTCTTCCATGCCCAAATTACAATATAACTGAAGGTTTCTTCTGGTGTCTCTGAAGTAGAGCTATGATGAAATCTTACTATTTCTATACTGATTAAGGAGTGAGAGAAATTTGAGTGACTTACATGCTGAATTCTTTGTTAGAAATTTTACTTCATGCAGCCAGTTTGTGCTCTTTTGTCTCACTGGGTAGGTTAAGCCAGTTATGAAATGTTCCTATTGTATGTTTACAATCACAAAAACTGCAGCAGTACTTTTCTATGTTAAGAGACTGAAAAAAGAAGGTAGAAGTACCTTCTGATAAGTTTTTGCATCTCGAATGTCATTCTGGTCCCTGTTCTCAACGATCCTGTTATTTTTGCTTTTATACGTGACGTCAATGATATATACTAGACTATAAATTACAAGACTGAAGGACAGCGTTGTATCATGATGCAGATTCTTCATCACTTAATAAAGAAAACAGATACACACATAGATACATACATAGTAGTTTGAAACAGAAACATAGCTTTTTTTTCCAGGTCTATACAGGACTGGGTGTTACTGCTAGTATGAAAGTATTTTATTTCAGACTGCTTGGGATGCTTCATTTGTAATAAATGTAAGACCCCCGTGGAATACCTGTGGGGTAGATACAGTGTATGAGTGTGTATCTCCAAGAACACTGAGGTATATGGGCATGTTATTGGTGGTGGGAAAAAATCTGCTCCCTTTTGTTCTTTAAGAAGGGTACATCTGAGACTGAATAGTCCAGCTAGATAAGTTTCTTATAGCTTGCTAACACAAATACACCATCTGCATTCTAAAAAAAAAAAAAAAAAAATGCTGGCATGATTTGATTCCAGATTTTCTACACGCATACTTTTAATAAGCTGAATTATCTGTCAACCACTGCAAGACTTTCAGAGAATTGCATAAAGGGGAAAACCAGATTTTTTCAAGTCTGCTTTATTAACTAATTTATCTTTGCACCAAAAATGTTTTTGTGATTGACATTATTATCACAGACTGTAGTAATACTCTGTAATTATGATAGCGATCAGGTTGGTATCTAAATCACAACATACTGCAGTCCATCATCCACCCATCTTTGCAAAAGGATGCCTCTCATTTTTGACAGATCTTTTTATTACCTATTTTATTTTCTTTAATGAGAATGTATCAACCAAACTAACCACAGAAATGTCACACAAATACCCTTCATGATACTCTTTGTAATATCAGGTTTTGTTTGACTTATTCCTAGACAAAATAGTTTGTGTGCTTACAACATAATTTATTGCTGTCTTGAGACATCCCCTGAGCAGAGAGATGTCAGTCCTCACATCGGTCCACATAGTTGTAGTTTTTTATGGATGTGTGTTCAGGACATGGATTGTGCAAGAAGATTAAGTACTCTTGAAGTTACTGAATGCTCTAAAGACCACAGTTTAATGCTTCTAATGTCTTTAACCAAATGTGGGATCAAAATGTTCTAAGAGTGCAGTAGTTCTGCTTCTGCGCCACTCCAGGACATTTGTGTTCTTAATATTAAAAGGTCTGGATATCATGATAGATTCAGAGCTATAAACGTCCTATTTCAGACAAAACATTTTCTCAGGGCTTTCTTGGACGTTTGAAGTAAACAAGCAGTAAATAGTTGGTGATAGCCTGGGATTTGCTAAGCTTCAAATTCCACGCCTCAAGAAACAGCTTTCATTCATTGTCCAGCTTTGTTACTTGAAACAGAAGATGTGTTTTGTGTGTAATGAATCCTTTCTTATTTAGCTAAATCTATGTCCTGTGTCTTAGAGATTGGATATGGTTTTGGATCCAGTTGGGTGATAGTACTTGAGTAAAAGACTGAAAGACTGAAAGAAATATCTAGATTTGCAGCTTGAACTTTCATCTGGCAAAGGCACCAGGACTTTAAAAAACTTTCGAAATGCAAAAAATCATGCTGTGTGTTCTAACATTAGATGCAGCAGTTAGCATAGCCTGTTTACTATATAAAGGAAAGGCTACATGTTTTTCATACATGTGAATTATTGTCTTGGATCTGTACTGTAATAACAATTATGACACTGTGTAAGAATGCTTTGTTTTTCTTCAAGCCTATAGATTGGCTTACTGTTGAGCTTCAGAGTTGCATATTAATTTGCATTTACCATACATAAAAAGATGTATTGTCTACCATAGAGGAGCAGACTGCTCTCTTTGTTGGAGAAAAGCTTGCAAAGATAGAAAGCTACAAAGCATAAACGCACAGCAAGTAGTTAAAAATAGTGTGCATTTTGTCTGTGTTTCTCATCAGTGGTAAATAACCAACTCAATTATACAGTACAGCAAACATATGGAAAAGGGTAAAAGATCTCTTGCAGTTATTGCTGTCAGCTCATTTCCTCTGTTGTGCTTATTAGAGTTCTCTCCTTAAAGATATGTTCCCAGATGTATTTCAGGCATACAGTCTTCTATGCATCTTTCCTTTATGCAATTAGCACAGAACTAGTAATGCAGAATTTATCAATATTCAAGAGATATTGCCAGATTGGTTTAGACTAAGTCATCTACTTTGAAAAAAGTTATGATAGTTTATGAGTTGTATGATGTTGCAACAATGAGGACAAACATTTGAAGTTTCCATTTTTAAGTGTTTCTGAAAATTGTCTTGACATGGTTTTGTATCTAGATGACAGTTCCATCCCAAGGAGCTGAGCTTCCTTGCCCTTTCCCCTTTCCATCCCCTTTTGTTTATATTATCTGGAAGGCAAAGTACCTATTAAGGTTTTCAGTGAGTTGATCAGAGGGTTTTATGCAGGAAGAAGATTACTGCAAGCATATAGATTTTCATTTCAAATCTCATACTGGAAATAGTCTGAGTATACATTAAATACACATTTACACAATTTGGTAGGCTAAAAATACTATCTTCTTCCCCATTCAGTTGGTATAGGATGACATTTATTTTCCTCTTTAATGTCAATAAAAAGAACAAGAATTGCAATACAGGTGTCCTCATCACTATTTTGATTTATACAGGGTCCACCCCAGTCCTTGAATAGCTCAAGATTACAAAAGTAGGTTAAGAGTCCCTCAGTCCTTCTCTGTATTCTCTGCTTGCTGTGTGGATTCTTTCAGAAGCATAGCATGAAATGTCTCTGCATGTCCATTTGAGGGGATCACGTGTGGTACAGGATGTCTGTGGGGAAGGTGAAGTAAGCAAAGGAGGGCTGCAGTTTGGCCTTTTGGCAGACAAGAGAAAGGTGAAGAGGTGCTTAGCCACACTTTGCCTGCCATTTACAGTTATTGTGACAGAGCCTGGTTGGAACCCAGAAAAACCATCTTTTCCTGAACATTTTATATATTACTGTTTCTAGGTACCAAGAATCCTTTTATGGGGTCAACCTGTCCAGTCTGCACAATGCAGCTGTGGATGAGTATTTCCAACAACCTGTTGTGGTAGGTTTATATGTCTGGGGGTAATTTTTTGCATTTTTTCCTTTCCCTATCTCATTCCCTCCACAAAATTGTACAGGTACAGTAGCCTCCTAATTTAACAGAGCTCTGTCTCTGTTCAGTAGAGATCCAGGAACTAACCCTGCAAGTGTGAACAGAACTGGTGTCAAAGGTTAACTACTATTTGTTATATGCCTGGTTTTGCTATGAATAACAGATGCCTAGAGATATGCACATATTAGGAAGCCACAGCATGTGAACAACTTCCCTCAGTGTTTCTAGTTGCTTAAACAAGTGACTTGACCTTGATTTTTCCCTTCCCATCTCTGACCCACGAAATAAAGAGAAAGCAGCCAAGCAAACAGGTTTCTGTACTATGAAACGAACTTTTAAAAATATGTAAATATCCTTATTTTATTGGTTACTTGGATCTAGCACCTGCCATTCTCCTTCATTCTTTTTAGTAAAAGTCTACAGGGTACCTATTTAGAAAGAATGTGGGAGAAATTCTTCTCACCTCTCTGGGAAAGAACCTAAACAATTCCCACCCTCCGCCGCAGTGTAGAGCTTCAGTGTAGGTGCAATGAAAAGGTTCGCTCTCAGAAATTTCACTGCAACAAATCTTGGCTAGCTTTAAGCTAACTAGTTTAAGTAGAGACAGTGTACCTGCTCTTGCATGGAGACTCTAAAACCTGCCCAGAAATCTGGAAGGACCACCAGGCAACTGATATGACCTTCTGCACTCAACTGCTTTTAATACTTGAAATGGATACGAGAATATTCTCATTTTTCTTCATAAATTTCAGCCCTATCTTTGACTATAGCATGGTCATTCTCAGTACTAGCCATTTGGTTTTCAGTTTGAGAATGCAGTAATCCATAGGACTGCAGCACATACTTGCATCCTGTGTGTTTGGCTTTGATTTCTCAGCTGAGATTCTTCCTCCCTTGAAGATCAGAAATGTGTTGCTCAATAAAAGCCACATTAAATTGTTATTTCTTTTAAAAAATCACATATCTCCTTGGCTTCCCCTTACTCTGTAGACAGATTTTAGTCCTGAGATGGGTTCACTGGGAGGGAATGTGGTACAAGCCTTTATGATCAGTTTGCTTTACTTATGAAAGAGCTTGTGAACAGTGATAGACTAGGATTAGCATATGTGATTAAAGAAAGAAATTAAGCAAAAAGTTTTCATTTGCTGACTGACTACTCTAACTTTTTTCTAGAGGGCAATCTGTATCAAGTAATTTTGCTTCCTACACTTGATAATTTGATTTTCAATTATTTCCATAGTGTCTTAATTTGGCTTACCCAACTGTGCAGTGCTGCAGAAGAGGGCATTAAAATGTGTGTAGGTTAAACCCCCCCCCCCAAAACAAAACAAACAAAACCAACCAACCAAACAAAAAAATAACGAATAATAATAAAACAACACTAAATAAACCAGCCAAATAAACCCACCATTTTTACAAGTGATCAACTTCTGGACAAATTTTATTGTTTCTAGGCTGAATAAAGCAATCTTTGATAGGTGTGTAAGCTGTCAAATATATTCAATCCTGATAATATTGCAAAATCTAACAGTGTTCTAAGGGATGCCAAAGAAATGAAACACTTAAAATAAGTTTATTGGGGTGAAGATTGATTTTTGTCTTTTTTTCCCCATTTTTCTTAAACAGAAAACAAGTTTATATGTTCACAAGACAGAATGGTAACACTTTCAACTCTTTTTTTTTCTTTTTTTTTTTTTGCCACTCCATAGGATACTTTTGACGTGAGAATTCTGATGGCTGAGACAGCGAAATACACCATTAACTTCCTAGAAGCTGTTGAGGAAGATTTACATAGGTCAGCAGATGCCAGCAACCTATTCTTTCATTTTTCTGACTGGCTGTTGGTTGTTGGTGCTCAGAGAAGGAAGCTTTGGTAGTGAACGTGAAGGAGAGAAGGTGGCTTGCCAGGATGCTTATTACAACACTCGTAATGGACCAGAGCATTCATCTGCATGACAATTTGTCTAGTATTAACAAAGAAGCCTGTTTATGAGCCTGTGAAACACCAGAGATCTGTCCACAAAATTTTCCTAGTGGAAAGGGTAAAATAGGCTCTGGAGGACAGTGTTTACTTCTTAGCATTATGTGTTGGGACACACTTAAATCTAGTTACAAAACAATTTTTGTTTTCCTGTGTAGACATCCTTAAAGACCTTATCAAATGGTGCCATCACAAGCTGCCCTGCTGAACTCTTGTACATCTTTTTTTAAAAAACATTTTCCAGTCTAACAGGAGTCAGCTGCATCTCTTTACTTCTCTTCAGAACTCCTTCAAATCTTTAGTTCTAAAGTCTTATATATAAACCAACCCACATCCCTTGTGTCCCAGAATGACAGTAGAGAAGACTCTTTCCAGGACATCTGTGAAATAAAATGTACCATACGGGAGAAATTGAGGAAGTACTTCAAGTCCTTGCAAGACACCGTCATGAGGGGAAAATATCACATACTGTCTTTGAAACTCTAAACCCTTATTGTTTGAACATTACTTACAACTAATTGTATGAAAGACATGGTCTAGTGAGAAAGAATAATTGCTCTAAGAGGGATGAAACAGCTGGAGAATGGCTTTCTAGTTTCAGCTAGCTAGCATTGACTTCCTTCAGTGGTTCTCAGAACTAACATGTTCATACCTGAATGCTGATTTTATAATATGTTTCTGCAAAACTGGATGAGATTTGGGTTCAACTACATAGCCAGTAATAGGTCTTTTGGAAGGGAAATTATTCCAGCTCTTGTTCAAGCAGCTCAGTTTTTCCTTCTGGTTCCAGTAGTAGTTCTGTTTGTCAATTTTGTAGTGGAACATTTTCCTGTTCAAAACACCATTTAAACTAAATCCACGTTCTTCACTGGGAATAGGAAATTTTCCACTGGAAACACTGAATCTCCGTATTTATAACAGCCTGCAGTGTTGCCACAAATGATGCATTAACAGTTGTGTAGTGGCATATTTGATTATACTATTGAATAAGGCACATGAAAAACTAACACCTAAATTGGTGTCATCGGTTAATTCTATTGGAACAGAGAAAAAGAGCATATCCTTTTAAATATGTGGAAAATTGAGACATAAACTGACACAAATCACAGAATGTTAGGGATTGGAAGGGACCTCAAAAGATCATCTAGTCCAATCCCCCCGCCGGAGCAGGAACACCCGGATGAGGTTACACAGGAAGGTGTCCAGGTAGGTTTTGAATGTCTCCAGAGAAGGAGACTCCACAACCTCCCTGGGCAGCCTGTTCCAGGCTCTGTCACCCTCACTGTGAAGAAGTTTCTTCTCAAATTTAAGTGGAACCTCTTGTGTTCCAGCTTGAACCCATTACCCCTTGTCTTACTGTTGGTTGTCACCGAGAAGAGTGACCCCTTCTAATACATCCCAGGATGCCATTGGCCTTCTTGGCCACAAGGGCACAGTGCTGGCTCATGGTCATCCTGCTGTCCACCAGGACCCCCAGGTCCCTTTCCCCTACGCTGCTCTCTGATAGGTCATTCCCCAACCTATACTGGAACCTGGGGTTGTTCTTACCCAGACGTAAGACTCTACACTTTCTCTTGTTATCTTTCATTAAATTTTTCCCCGCTCAACTCTCTAGCCTGTCCAGGTCTTGCTGGATGGCAGCACAGCCTTCTGGCATGTCAGCCACTCCTCCCAGCTTGGTGTCATCAGCAAACTTGCTGATAGTACACTCAATTCCCTCATCCAAGTCATTGATGAATACATTGAATAATACTGGCCCCAGAACTGACCCTTGAGGGATTCCATTAGATACAGGCCTCCAACTAGACTCCACGCCATTGACCACGACTCTCTGGCTTCTTTCCTTCAGCCAGTTCACAGTCCACCTCACTACCCAATCGTCCAGTCCACACTTCCTCAGTTTAGCCGTGAGGATGCTGTGGGAGACTATGTCAAATGCTTTACTGAAATCAAGATAGACCACATCCATCGCTCTGCCTTCATCTATCCACCTTGTTATGTCTTCATAAAAGGCTATGAGGTTGGTCAAGCATGACTTCCCCTTGGTGAAGCCATGTTGACTGCCCCTGATGACCCTCTTATCCTTGATATGTCTTAAGATGGCACCAAGGATAAGGTGTTCCATCACTTTCCCAGGGATGGAGGTGAGGCTGACTGGTCTATAGTTACCCAGGTCCTCCTTCTTGCCCTTTTTGAAGACCAGAGTGACATTTGCTTTCCTCCAGTCCTCAGGCACCTCTCCCGTTTCCCAAGACTTGGCAAAGATGATGGAGAGCGGTCCAGCAATGACTTCAGCCAGCTCCCTCAGCACCCGCGGGTGCATCCCATCTGGACCCATGGATTTATGGATGTCCAGATTGCTTAATTGCTCCCTAACCCCACCCTCATCAACCAAGGCAAACTCCTCCATTGCCCTGCCTTCCTCTGGGGCCTCAGGGGTACGGGGCTCCTCAGGACAGCCTCCGGCAGAGTAGACAGAGACAAAGAAGGCATTCAGTAATTCTGCCTTCTCTGTATCTTCTGTCACCAGGGCACCCATCCCTTTCATCACTGAGCCTACATTGCCTCTGGTGTTAGTTTTATCTGCCATGTATCTGAAGAAGCTCTTTCTGTTGTCCTTGACCCCTCTCACAAGGTTTAATCCTAAGGAGGCCTTAGCTTTCCTAGTTGCCTCCCTACATCCTCTGACAACAGCCTTGTATTCTTCCCAAGTGGCCAGCCCCTCCTTCCATGATTTGTAAACTGATCTTGAGCTTGGTAGAAGCAGTCCCTGAATGTTAACCAGCTATCTTGAGCCCCTTTACCCTCAAGCAGCCTTGCCCACGGGATTTCCCCCAGCAATTGTTTGAAAAGGCCAAAGTTGGCCCTGCTGAAGTCCAGGATTGCAATTCTGCTTGCTGTTCTGCTCCCGCCACACGAGACCCTGAACCCCACCATCTCATGGTCGCTGCAGCCAAGGAGCCCTCAGCCTTTACTGGTTCAACCTGGCACTCCTTGTTAGCGAGGACGAGATCCAGCAGCGCACCTCTCCTAGTCGGCTCCTCCACCATTTGCATCAGAAAGTTGTCATCAATGCACTGGAGGAACCTCCTGCACTGAGGCTGGCTGGCTGAGTAGTCCATCCCCCATAACAACCAGAGCCTGTGACTGTGAGGCCACACTCAGCTGCCCGTAGAAGGCCTCATCAACATCCTCACCCTGATCTGGTGGCCTGTAATAGACTCCCACAACAGTGTCACCCCTGCCAGCCTGCCCCTTAATTCTCACCCACAGACTCTCAACTTGCTCCTCAACCGCACCTGGACAGTACTCTATACATTGTAGTTGCTCTCTCACATAAAGAGCAACTCCACCACCACGCTTGGCTGGCCTGTCTTTCCTGAAAAGGACATAGCCATCCATGACCACATTCCAGTCATGTGAGCTGTCCCACCAGGTCTCTGTAATTGCCACCAGATCATAATCCCCTGACCGAACACAGGTTTCTGACTCCTCCTGCTTGTATGGAAATACATAAATTAGTACAAGGTAGGTTTCTAGTGGAATTTCCAGTATTTTTTGGAAATTACTTTGGCAACATATTGTTTTTTCTCCTGCAGAGTGGAAATCCCTTTTGTTTTCCAAATTACACAGTCTGGACTAATCCATGGCCTGGCCTTCTGGTTTGATGTGGCATTTATAGGATCGCTGTAAGTACTTTTTCCTATGAAATACTAACTACAGGGGAAAAAATTGCGTCTTTCATACAAAGTGTGCCAGAATTAGACCTTTATCTGGTGCTGACCTTGTTTGTAGTGTAATTCCTTTGTATTCAAGAAATGATGCCTTCTAGAGGTGATAAGAAGTGTGACAACCTAGTGCTAGCAGTATGACTAGATGGTGGTGATCTTGCTTTCAGTTGACTGGGGTGCACATTATCTCTGGTAGACCACATCCAGGAATTATTGAGGATCAAAATGCACTGTTCTGCACAACACTGATTCTTTGTAGTATTATATACCTTTCTGGTTTATATCGTAAGTAAAGCAGCAGCATTTGAACGTAAATTGGATTTCCCTATTTGGGCTGGTCTTGTTTGTGGGCAAAAAGGAAGGCAGGTTCCAAGTTCTAGATAACAAAATGAAAATGGAGAAAATTTCACCAAGCTTGGGAAAATTTTTCACTGCAGCACCAGGCATTTATTTCAAAATTGGGACATGAGGTGGAATTCAGATGAACTTGCTCAGGTAGTCAATACATTGATTTCAGGTATCTATATTTAGCACTTAGATAGGATTTGTTGATTTCCCAGTTAAATTGCTGTCGTTTTAGATGAGGTGATGTTTTTCAATAAAATGTAAAATGCACTTCTATTTATTTGTTTTGACAAATGCCTTTTATTAGCTTTTGAAATGAGGATTGACAAGAATTCAGAATAGTATATCCATTAAAAGAAAATTGACATATGTGCATTTTTATTTACTTTAACAGCTAATAGTAAAGTTTTTAATCTTAAAAAAGGAACCAGAAACTCCACATCAGTTAAAACAGTAGAGAAAATTGCAGGCTTGTAGGAACTGACTGAAGTCCTCTGCTGAGAAGGTCTCCATTTTGGAGCAGGCAATTGCTTCACCAGCAGCTCTTTCATGTTTCTACAAGTCTGCAGGTTGTCTTAGCACTTGGAATCTCAGTGGATCAGGCTCAAGGTATTACTTGTGCTACCCCATTCTTCGCACCTTCAGCCCCTTTCTATATATTATGGAAATACCTCTTGCAAGTGAAAACTAGGACCTTCTTGGGGAGCGTTGTCTGGAGGATGAAACTACCATTGTGAAGAATCACATTGCCACATTCAGGACAAATGTTTGTTTCCTGTAATTTCTTGAAATTGTCTGAGTGGAATTAGTATTCTCTGTCCTGGAAGTGTGGAAAGAAGAGACGATAGGAGTCTGAAGTCTCTTTTTTGAATCTCCATGATTGGCTCAGGCACACAGATCTGTTGGTGACAGTCATAGTGTAGATAAAGAAAGAAAATGAGGCATATTGTCTTGATCTCCCAACATAAAGTAGAATCACTCTCTCAGTTCACTTGAAGGCAGTTTAAGGTTTATTTTGTGCAGTGGAGGGCTCACAAACATAAAGACCTAACAACTTAAAATTGTTTCTGAAAGGAAAAGACAGGAGAGAAAGTCTAGATAGTTTTTCTCATTTGTTTTAGGGTAACCGTTTGGTTGTCCACTGCACCGACAGAACCCCCCACTCACTGGTATCAAGTACGCTGCCTTCTTCAGACGCCTCTCTTTGCTAAAGAGGGGGAAACGCTCTCAGGGAAAGTCTTATTTGTTGCCAATAAGCGGTAAGTGTAAAAGCTTCTCAAGCAGGTTTTCTAGTGTGGCTGTTCTTGTTAGAGGTACCCAAAAGACACCGGTTAATTTTGGGTACACTTGTGCTAACATTTGTTATTTCTGGTAGCCTTACCAATTCACATGGCATCACTGACACAGTTACACAGACACTGTTGAGGAAAAAATTCTTCATGGAAAGGGTTGTCAGGTATTGGAACAGGCTGCCCAGGGAAGTGGTGGAGTCACCATACCTGCAGGTGTTGAAAGGTTTTTAGATTAGGTTCTTAGGGACATGGTTTAGTGCTAGAGTTAGGTTATGGTTGGACTTGATGATCCTGAGGGTCTCTTCCAACTGAAATGATTCTATGATTCTATGACCTTGTGAGACTGCTTACCAAAATGTCTCCATGTTCCTTGTCTTACACCTTCTCCTTAACCACCTGTCACATCCTGCCCTCGCTCACAGTGCTACTAGCAGCTTTTTGTCAGCTTTCCAGTCTGCTGTCTTTAACCCACAGGTTCTCAGGTCATATCCAGTGATTTTCCACACCTTGTTCTGGTAGTGTAACCTCTGGCCATGTCTTTGTCAGCAGCCTGGTTGTTTGCCTGAAGGTCCAACATCCTTTGTCTCTCAACAAGTCCTGTGCAGAGACAAGGAGAAGCAGGGTTGATGCCAAATCCATTACGTTTTTTAATTCTGAAATTTAATCCTCATAGAAGCACTACCCTGTTTAAGAAAAGTGCTTTTTCCCTGTTGTCCTGCCACTGAGGCTGATGCAGATAGCTACTTTTGGAATGGCGTATTTCCTCACTAAACTTCTCTGCTGTTCCTGCTGCCAGTCAAATGTTTGGTAACTCCATTCCTATGCCTTATTTTGAAAACAGTCCTCAAGTGACTGGGTCACAGAAGTTGCGTCTTGGTTTGCTTATGGGTATGTGTAGTTTTAACAGAAACGAAAGCCTTCTCACTGTAGGAAGGTGAATTTTTGCTTTTTTTGAGGGGGGCAAGAAGGAGGGGGGGAAACACACTGACCAGTCAGGTGATTCCAGTGACACCAATGCTGTCAGTAATACTTCCAGAGCTCTTTAATCACACCAGCAACAAATACTTGATTTGGCATTTGTCAGGTTTCCAGATCTTCTGCTTAGAAACTCCTCATGGAGAAAATAAATAATACAGATCTTGATATGTCTCTTTAAAACAGAAAATGTATTGATATTTTAATATATTAAAAAGAACACTGTATACCACAAAGTGATCCCACAGCCACTGCTGTTAATACTTGAATATGTAAGGCATATCTACAATGGAGCATGGCTCAGCGACACCTGAGCTAGCGACCCTGCCAGACTGAGAATGTGAAGCACTTGAACCATCTCCTAGCACTGAGCTAACAAGTCTTGCCACAAAGCTGATCTGCTTTTGGGATCAACACAGCACCTCTGTTCTGTGCAAGAGGAACTTTGCTTGTTATATTAAGTGGTTGTTATTCTGACAGTCGCTACACTGGTATTTTTTTCACACAAGATGTTATAGCTGGTTTAGTTCCATTACCTCTTTTTTATATTTCTCTTTCTGATGCAGACAAAGTTATGATATTCAGATTGTGGCTATGGTGGACCAGACAGGATGTAAATCTGGTAACATTCTTGATTTAAAGAATCCAATTTTTAGGTAAGAAATGCTTTTGACTAAAATAACCATTGTAGACTGGTAACAAGTTTCTGACCTCTTACAGTGTACTTTTATTTCTACAGGTATGAGGGGATCATTGTTTTGCATTAGCAGTAGTTGCTTATATAAGGCAATAGGCAATACTCTGTTGAGGCTGTGTGACAAAGAGCAAAAGAAAAAAGATTTATTTAAGATCTCTAATGATTTAGTGCTGTGACAAAACAGTAGACATTTACTTGCTTGAACTAATGTATACTTAAAATCTTTTGCTCTTTCCTGTTATGTGATGTGCATCATTGTGAATCAAGGAATCAGCAATATGCTGAGATGCACTCTGCTAAGTACGTAAATTGCTCTTACTATTTGACATGAAGGACCTGTCCTTTCTGCATTAAACGTGAGGGGAGGAAAAAAACCTACCTGCTGCAATCCTTTCCAACCAAGCAGAGACCTTCATTGGGCGTTGCTACAGCACCGTATTTTGGGAAGAGCTGTCAATTACAGATTGGAACAAGCAGGAGGAAGGAGCCATCAGCTTTTCCAAAGGAGAAATCCAGGCTGGCTATGTTCTGTTCTCATTCTTATGCTGTATTTGGTACAAAAATAGGCTAATACTGCTGGTGAAATTTATATTTTCCAGAGGTATACATGCAAAATGCTTCCCTTGTTCACTTTGTGCTTCCTGTTTCCTATTTTTTTAACTTAGACCTATATGAGAATTCCACAGTAATCCTATAAAACAAGAATATCCATTGTGTCTGATGAAAATTAACTAATTTTCATCTGTACATCAAATGTGCAACACATAAATTCTTTTGGCCTTAGAATGGGGACCTTTTGATTTAATTCATAAAATGTTTTTGTAATAAAGACTGTTCACGGAAGATTGCAATAATTGTAAATAAAATAATGCACTGGAAAATATTAATTTTCTCAGATTTGAACTGTGACATGGACAGTGTCTAGCTTGCTTATGTTTTTGGTTTGGCTAATGCCAGTTTCAAATCTAAAAGCTTTTTGTGAGAATGATTATGAGTAAGTTTACTGGTCTTCTAAAATCTCTGCACTTACTCTTAGCATGTATTGCATAAATATGAGTGACTTTTCAAAGAGGGTATAAGTCTACTCATTTAGAAGCGCAAGCAGCTTTTGTTAAAATAGTTTTTAACCTACATAAAATGTAGAAATCACTTTTGGAATACTATCACCCATCTGCAAGAAAGCAGGGGGGGAATGGTCAAGTTGTGTGTTACACAGAGAAGTACTTTAGGTTATATGAAGCAGCATTCTAGTTTGGAAATTGAATGTAAGAATGTCACTGTGTGATTTCATGGTTGCTAGCCAGTTTGCCATATTGAATTTGATAATTTAGACGGCTGTTATTTTATACATTAATTCACAGAGTGCTCGGTTGTGAAATCCTGCCATAACACACTAACCTTATTTAATAGGCTTCCTCTGTGAGGTTAGGATTTTTTGTTGTTGTTTACTGATCCTTTTCCATTCTGTCCCTGCCTTCCCATAGCAATTACCAGAACTCTAAAAGAGTTGAAAATCAAAGGCAAAGAATACTTCCCTAAATAAAAATGCTTATTTATAAACATGAGGTAACTTTCAAAGTGTTCGTAAGTGGGACATTATGCCAACACATGCAGCCTAGTTCTCTTCTACATCACTGCTTCACAGAGTCCCTGATACAAATATTTATCTCTGTACCACAGGGATGGATAGCGGGGAAGGGGCAATTCTGGTGGACATTTATTCTTATTTAAAACAACTCTACACTAATTCTATAGCATAAGGTAAAAAAAAAAAAAAAAAAAAAAAAAAAAGACTACACTGGGAAGCCTTTCATTTCTGTGAAGGCAATGGCCTGAGCTGCTATATATAAAAGCGAAAGAAAGCCTCGGCCTTTGTAAAATACGCTACAGTGGATTTCGTAGCATTTTACACTTGCTTGCACAGCTGCAAGTCTAAATGAAAAAGACAATTTAAATTTGAAATCACGCTGCATTTAATAAAACCAGTAATAGCAATGGGACTGATTTCTTAGCTTTATTCCAAGGAGACTTATCTGACATACATTAGGTGAGTGCTTACACCACTTTCTATTTCATAGAAGTTATTAAATATCAAGAAGCTGTCAATTGTTTTTATTCCAGAGTAGAGTAAGTTACATTAGAATTTATTAAATCTGCTTAGTTCAGCTAGTGCTGTAAGCTATTGAAGAACTGTATATTTTATTATAACTATTTTATTCTTTCATCTCTTTTTAGGTATGCCTAGACTATATTGTAGTATGGCATCTGAAAACAGAAGTGAGATTCTCACCAAGCTGAGGTGTTAATCTTCTATCTCTCCAGAGAACTATGTTAAATACTTCAATTTTCTCTCAGTGAACTCATTAATTTAGTTAATTTTAGAGACACAAACCTAAAGTCATCTTGCATATACTTTGCAAATGTTCTGAGATTTCTCTATACCTATAGAAGTGTAAGAGGACACGTTTGTAAATAACTCCCAGCATAGTGTGATGATATGGTATGTGTGACTTTCACTTTTTCTGTAGGTCTCTGAGAAGTATTGATAGTCCAAGGTATACAAAGCAGTATTTTTGGCTTGGGTACCTAGCAAATGAAGAAGACTAGAGAGTTGTAGCACAGATTTTAATGAGATCTCTCTCCAGACAATGTTACCCATAAAGACCACGAAGTGACATTTATAGAATAAGTTTCTGTCATTCAAAGCATAAGTCTTAAGCTGAATTAATGAGCTGGAGTCACATCAGAAATGTATACATCATTTCACTACCAAAACCATAACTGCAGTGATACCTCGAGCAACACATAATCAGCCTTCCACAGAGGGGCAAAGGCTGGTTTGAATGAAAAGCCCCATGAAAACTGATCCTTCCCTCAGGAAGTTACACACCACTTTTGATCAAAAGACCAGCTAAGGACACCTGCTGGGAGTAACTGAGAAACAGGTGTAGTTTATGAGGTTTTTCTCCAAGTCAACAGCCATTTGCAGCTATTTAAACATAGTGGAAGGAGACTGTGGAAAGTAGTCCCTAAAATTGTGAAGCTGGTAGAAATAACATGAATATGAAACCATTGAAGTGTCAGAAAATTATTGCCTTGTTATTTCCAGTAGCATTTAATACAGCAGGTGAGAGACTTCTAGTATAAAAATGTAGATTGCACAATAAAAGACTGTTTTGTTACACAAATATATAATATTTATTTAAAAATTGTATTTAATGTGGGTTGCTGCCTCAGAAATTACCATTCTAACCTGTACAAGCAATGTAATGAGATTTCTGATGCAATGTCTGATGGCTGGGCATCTATCCTTCCTAGATTTAGTCTGTACAATGGTTGGTGGCTTTATATGAGAGAAAAAACCAAATCCTGGAATGTCTAAATCCAAATACCAGGCAGCTGCAGTTCAGAGTTTTATAGAGTTTGGCAGGCTTTCCTCAGCAATTATGAAAGGCGTGTATGAAATTTGAATCTGAATTCAGCTTATAGATTTGTAATGTCTCCTCTTGACCTGCATGTCTGCCTGGATCTCTCATTTCAGTCTCAAACCTCTTCTAAAAAGTATCTGTAATATCAAAGACTACTATTTTCTGTAGGGACAAACCTTACATTATGAACTTCATGTGGCAACTTCAATTCTTTTTAAGGAAGAAAGTACATAAAGAGGAGGAAAAACAACAGCAGCAGACAACAGAGTCAGGTTGTGCATCTTATTTTATTTCCAGAGCAAAAGGTGTATGTATCTAATAGCTGCACCTTCAATATGTATAGAAAAGATTGTTTCCTTACACACTAACAAGTATAAAGAATATTTCACAGTGATTGCTACTTTGAAATTATTTGGATGATCCAGGACTGGTGTTTATATTTCTCTGTACTTCAGGAATTCACTTTATTCCAGATTGTATGCTAAAACCAAAGAGAAGATTGAAATCAGACACTGTACCATTTGCAGTATGAAATAAGGTCCTGTGACTGTCTTCATTTCCTTATCATTTAACATTTTCTTCTTCTTTCCTGCTTTGAAACAGTCTCTCAAGGACTACAATGTACTGGTTTCACCTTACAGGACTTTCTGGGTATACACATGAGAATATAGTTGTAAAGTATTTTCGAAAAATCATGTCAATGAAAATATTTTCTTGAAAAAAATGCTGGTGTTTTGTTTTGATTTTTTATAAAGGCAACATCACTGAATCCTAGAGAATGTAGGAAAACTAAAGCAGAACAGTAGCGATGCTAGAGCAAACAGTGATGATGTAGTTTTATAACGTAAGACTCTTGAACAGATTTGACCACATCATAAAACACAGCGTTTCCTCATTTATAGTTCAAGAGGCTATAATAATCCATCTGAAAAGTGATACATTGCCTTGCATCCAGTAGACTCAAAAACCACAGTAGGAAAGACAATGAATATCATATTAAGGAGCTATAAATTTTCATGCTTTGTTGTATCCGTGGTAATTTAGAAGATTAATCTTCAAGAAAGAAGTGCTTTTAACAGCTTATTTTTCAACACTTGCTTATGGTTATTTTCTTTTGCCATCACCCCAGAGAGATGCATTTAAAGTTTTGTAAGCAGTCATATATATGTGGTGATTAATGATAAATTGCATTTTCACTAGTAAAGACTCCCATTTTGAATGTCTATCTCTATGAACTCTCCCATCTGAACTGATTATTAGAATATTCTTTCCTTAAGAACAGTATAGGAATTCTATTTGGTTACTATTACTATAGTGGTTGCTAGAAGTAGTGATTTACAGCATACCCTGTGGACTAGACCCAGAGAAATCTTCGTGATAACAATTCTTCATACTTATGACAACTATGTCATCCAAAAGCAATCTTGATGCATCTGGATCTAAGTGCAGTAAAACACAATGAAATTGGTGTTAATTTGCTTAGCTAAGTTTCTACAAGTTGTGCTTTTTTCTCAAGATGCAAAAAAGCAAGCAACAGAGTGGGGAAGAAAAAGGTATTTAGAGGTTGGAAAACAGTCTCCAGGTGGTTTGCATTTTATTCTACCTTCAGCTTTGGCACGTGGTATACAGGGTTTCACTCTTCTTGATTAGATAACCCACATATTGACAATTCTGCACTGATCAAAGTTGGCAGCTAAAACTGGGGAAAGATACACTGTCAAGATGCAGATGAAGAGTTGGTAGAATGGAAGTCAGCAGTTCAACTGGAGACTGCAGGCAGAAAAATTCATTTATTGCTGGAAGCAACCATGAGGGTATCAAATACCCGAGACTAACTGTTTAGGTTCAGCTCACCAGGTTTGACCCACACTGATTTTAGTGACATTCAGATGCACATGTTTACAGAAGAAAAAGAAACTAATGTAAAGTGAAGAAAACCGCAGACAAAGGAGAGGAAAGTACAAAAATGTCTTTCTTGAAGTGGCTGTCTCCCTAGGTTGGCCAGCTTTCAGGCACGCCATCTTACAACATTGCTGGGCCTTCGGCCTGATTTTGCTGGAACTTCAGCCTAATTTACAGGAGGCTTTAGATGTCCCTTAGCTAACTGGTCAGTCACTAACCAGAAATCCAGTGGACCATAATTCAAATCTCCTGTGAACAAAGCATTGCTCAATAGTACTGGAACTTACAGTAATAGATCTTATGTTTATTGGCCTCTGAACAACAACCAGCATTCAGGTTTCACTTCAGATCACTGCCTTTCATTTGAGTTTGGTGACCAATAGACATTTCTGAGTATCTGTGAAGATACTCATAGCAATCTTTAGTCTTCTTCACTAACTAACACTTCTTCAGTGGTGGAAGGAGAAGCTGAAACTTTAGTTTCATGGGTGGCTTTCTATGCTTACGTGCTACAGCTAACATGATCCTCTAATGTACATTAATCCAGTAGCACTCATGTAAGTAGTAAAAGAGGATGGTACCTCAGAACACGCTTGAGTTCAGGAAATAGCACAGAACTAAAACAATACTTTGAAAAAAATCACGATCACCCAAAATCCCAACAGTACAAGTTTTCTTTTGCTAATATATGAGATAATTGGTAAGTGTATACTGAGAGCAGGAACATGGGATCCAGTTTTGCTAGAATTCAGGTGGAATTTCCAAAGCATTTAAAGTGAATAGTGCCTTCCCAAGATCTGCTAGGAACACAGGCCTTGGTCTGGCAAACCTGTAGATCAAAGAGCACTTACAGCCTTCATATGAAAAACAATACAAGAGAAAAAGGCCCACCTTCACTCACAACATTCAACTATAATGCTGGATTTCAGAGGATATCAGAAACTCTTCCATGAACAGCAATGCCAGGACATGCACATTAAGAATCTTGTTCTTTGCCACACTCCATCCACCTCTGAAATAGTGAGCTAAGAAATGAGAAAAAAAGACTCTGCAGCTGAGTGTTTTGAATCAACTTTGGAAACAGGGAAATAGAATTCACTTCAGATGTCATGTGGACAGCAGTTTTATTTCACAAGAAACAACAGCAAGCATATCAAGATGCTCAGGAAGCCTGCCCTCTATTTTGCTGAACATGTGGCCAAATTACTTTCACTCTGTCACTTCTGCCAGGTATCAGTGAGGGTATCAAATACTTTGGAAAATGACTGGAACTTCCGTCCTCTATCCCTGACTGAATTCACCAAAGCTCTCCTCGAGCTGGAAGCCAGTTCCAGAAACGTGCTGCATCAGGGACTGGCCCTAAGTGCAAGTCAGCTAGCACTGCTTCTGGTACTACTGTAACAAATCCATTCCACAGAGAAATCAGAATGACTGAGGATGCACTGTGTGAAAGACAAAAAGGCTATACGCACTTCATGATGATCTTATCCAGCCTATGACTATTCAGTGACACATGCTCTTGGAATTCTTACTGCTCATTTTTGCTGCCCAAACAGCATGATCCTTCTTTTTGTTTTGTTTTGTTTGGTTTCGTTTTTTTTTTTAAAGTTGTCGGAACCACATTTTCAAAGGTATCCAAAAACATGCTTGGGATACCAAGTTGGATACCCAATGCTGAAGGAGTGACACACAATTATGTGAGCACGACACAATTTCAAAGAATCTGAAAGTAAATCTGGATCTTGAGATGAGGCTTTCACTAGAGAGACAGACTGCTAATACTGAATTTCAACATTACATATCTTGTTCACAAACTACAAATGCACTTTTCTGAATTTTTGTATTTTGGTTTCTTTAATATCTCCATGGAATAAAAACAGCATCCAGGAGAGAGATAAAACAAATATAAAAAATAGACATTAAAATATCTGTGCTGGCACACAACTCTGAACACACTTGGGAATATACTGGAGACGTGATTAGGTCAAGAACTATGTTCTACAATTACAGCCTGTTTTAAGGTACTGGAAGATCTTTAAGAAACCCTTAATTATTTTTTATCAAAGTTAGATGCTTGGACATGTAAGCTGCTAGATTTTAAATGTCTGGCTGTCAGTCAAAAATTTCATTGGTTTATTCTCTGTGAGATGTTTGCATTATATCAAACAAGCTGAATATGGCAATATATTTTTTAATGTTTTAACTGGATGTCGTCTTAATTCTTAAAAAGAAAACACACACACAAAAAAGGAAAATCTAATTAGTGTGGACAATAGACTTATCTCAAGTATCTACAGAGGCTGTTCCCAACATTGGGGCTGCAAAAGCATGCAATCTTGTGATATTACGCCCTTTCAGCCAAGCTTCAAAATGCACACTCTCCCTCCCCCCTTTTAAAACACATGCTTTTCATGTAATTTTGACAGACACGATCTCAACATTTCAAGGAGTGAGAAAACTAAGCACCATAATCCTGTTCCCTGTATCACCTATGCCTGTTCTATTTTGTTAGTCACTGCCAAGTGCTTCCCAGGAGACAAATACAAGAAAAACAATATTATCACCAGCTGTACTGAAGAAAAAGCTTTATTCCACCAAATAATTTCCCTCTACATCACTTCTGTACTCAAATGTATTACAGGAGGTATTACAGAAGTATTTACTATGCTCTGACTTAGTGTCGTTGCTAGTGTAATCACACAAACCTAATAATTACCACATTTATGATTACGGATCCCCTTTCCATTTGGAAGCGGTGACTTTATTGAAACACCTGGATGTGAAAAAACGCTTCTTCCATGAACCGTTCCACCTGGCATTCTCCTGCATCAGCGCGACTTAATCTCTACCGCGGTACGCTGCCTTATTTTTAAGTTAGTATTTTACTTGTGCAGGGCACTGGGCAGACTGGGCTCCGGACGGCAGGCAGGGAGGCCGGAGGGGAGGCAGAAGGCAAAGGCAGGAGCACAGGGAAGGCACAGCAGGCCATCACAAAGTGATGCCATGACAGAATGAAATAACAGTAGGAAAAGGCCCCATGAGTGTGTATTTTTACACCGCTGTGTACAACTGAACAATGCTGAGTATGTGGCAGTGTAATTATTGAACCAAGATTGCACATATTTTCTTTGCCTGGATTCTGCTAATAGTTACTATGGAAATGTAAATTAAAGAATTGGCAATGTGTTGAGCTATAAATACACCTGTAGATGTCGTCTGCCGTGCCCAATTTTTAAAGCAAAAGAATTTTGCATTAGATGTAAATGCAAGAAAAGTTTGCCTGAAACACAAGAGACCTCCTGTCATCTTTACAGCCCTGCTCTCTAGAGAGCACTCCCAGACCTGAGTGAGAAGATATGCTGATTTCGGAAGAAGAAACAGTAGTAGACGAGTGTTTCGTAATTGTTTTGGAGGGAAAGAGGAAGAAAACTGATTGAAGAAAGCTCTTTATGTTGACAACACAGAACTCGAGAAATGGCTGCAGTGCAGTCACTGCAAACCCACTTGCTTTACAAACAAAATATGTTACAGATTCTAATTACAAAAACAAAAATACATGCTTCAACATACAGTCAGAATTTCTCTATTTTGCTAAGTCTTGAAACTGACGAGGATTATTTCTGAAATACTAGTTATTCAGCACACACAACTGCTACTGTAGATTTCAAAAATAAAATATTTATAAGTGTGTTTGATATTGTGTTCTGGCTCAAGATACCTATCTGTCCAACACCGCACTATGACGTATATGGAAAGCGGTCTTAGGAAAAACATGTTCCTATCTAGGCTTGTTCTTGCCAATAGTGAGATTAATCAAAACAAGCACCACTTGCTATCTAATTTGCTAATTTTCTTAAAGGGAGACACGCACGCCGCGGGGAGGCTGCACGAACGGGACCCGCGGCGGGAGGACGCTTTACGGCACGCTGCTTCGGCACTGTCGCGCGGCAGCGGCCAGGCGGGCCAATGGGGAGCCGCGCCCGCGGAAGGAGGCCGCAAAGCGCGGGCGGGGCTGCACGTGTGAGGCGGGCGGTGGGTCTGGCGGCGGGGCCGGCGCTGGGGGTGGGGGGCTGAGGGGGTTCCCGCGGCCTCATGGCCCCGCGGGCCGGCGGCATGCCGCGTCCTCCCGGGCGCTGTGACTGCGCCTGGTCCGGGGATAGCTGGGGAGCGGGGCCGCGGCCGCCCAGGCCCGGGGAAGCGTGGTCTGGCCTGGCCGAGCCCCCGCGCTCAGCGGCCTGCGGGCGGCCCGTTCTCGCCCCGCAGCACCCGCCAGCGGCCACTGGGAAGGGGCGAGCCCCGTCGAGTGTGTTAAGGGGTGTTGAGGGAAGCACAGGCCTCGTTTCGGCACATGGTTAGCCGGGGAGACACGGCGGCCTCGTGATGTTGGCTCTTGCTCCGTTTGCAGTGTTGCCACTATGGAAACCAAGGGGAAAAAGAAGTTCGTGGGGAAGAGTGGAAAAACACCTCGTGGAAACGTGCCACACGGGAAAAGGAAATTTAAAAAGGATAAAGGTAAGAAGGCAAAGGCTCCCGAACAGGAGTCCTGGCCAAGTGATTATTGTTGTGCACAGGTATGCTTGGGCTTCGTTTTTTATCTTGGTAAACTTATGTTATTAAATGATTGGCTTGGTAGATGAGTGAAGAGACATGGGTGTCGTTTACCTGGACTTCAGTAAGGCTTTTGACAGTGTCTCCTGTAAGATCCTCGCAGAGGTGCTGATGAGTTATGGTCTAGATGAGTGGACAGTGAGGTAGATTGAAAACTGGCTGAATGGCTGGGCCCAGAGAGTGGTAATCAGCGCAACAAAATCTAGTTGGAGGCCAGTAACTAGTGGCATACTCCAGGAGTCAGTACTGGGTCCAGTCCTGTTCAGTGGCTTCATTGATGATCTAGATGAAGAGGCAGAATATGCCATCAGCAGGTTTGCTGATGACAGAGAACTGAGAGGAGTGCTAATGCACCAGGGGTCGTGCTGCCCTCCAAAGGGACCTCCATGGGCTGGAGAAATGGTCTGACAGAAGCCTCATGAAGTTCAACAAGGAATGAAGGGCAGAGTGCTGCAGCTGGGGGGAGGAAAGCAGCTTTGCAGAAAAGTCTCTGGGGCTCCTGGTGATGACAGAGTTCAACATGAGCCAGCAATGTGTCCCTGGGACAAAGGCAGCTAATTGAATCCTGGGCTGCATTATAAGGAGTGCTGACAGCTAGTTGAGGGAGGTGTTCCTTGCCCTGTTCTCAGCACTGGTAGAGGCCACACCTGGAGTGTGGTGTCCGGTTCTGGGTTCCTCAGTACAAGAGGGACATGGACATACTGGAGAGACACCAGTGAAGGGCCACGAATATGATGAAGGGGCTGGAGCACCTCTCCTGTGAGGAAAGACTGAAAGAGCTGGGACAATTCAGCCTGGCAAAGAGAAGGCTGGGTGGGATCTTATCAATGTATAGAAATATGTGAAGGGAGGGTGCAAAGACAAAGCTAGGTTTTTCTCAGTGGTGCCCATTGACAGGACCAGAGGCAATGGGCACAAACTGAAACACAGGAGGTTGCCTCTGAACATCAGGAAACACTTTTTTACTGAGTGTGACTGAGCACTGGTACAGGTGGCCCAGAGATATTTTGGAGTCTCCCACCTTGGAGATAGTCAAAAGCCACTTGAACATGGTCCTGGGTAACCAGTTTTGGGTGACCATCCTGGAGCAGGATGGTTGAACCAGGAGACCTGCAGAGGTCCCTTCCAGCCTTGGTCATTCTATGATTCTGTCTTGCATGCAAAGCTATGCTGATGGTATGATCAGATAACCTGGAAAAAGTAAAGTTGAAATGCTTTAAATAGATTGCGTTGCAAGCCCTTCAGGTCTATTCGTTTGACCTAAAATACTCCTTAAATTAAAAATTTGAAGTTGATGACTTTTTGATTCTAGACTTTGCTTTCACACATTAAGAAAAAGTTTATTTGAGAGGTGAAGCTACGGTGTATGAAATTCTGTGGGTTAGGCTTGAGAAGATACCTTTCAGTGTTTGCTCTCTTCTGCTTAGAACAGATGATGTCAAAACAGCTCTGACCATAACTTTGAAGAGATGATTTAGGGTTTGATGACTTTGATGTCAGGGGTGGTGAAATTCTTAATTTAGAATAATCCTTTTTGTGCCTGGGCCATTGTACTGCTGCCTGCAAAATAATGCCTCAGCAAAAGTTCTCTAGGGAAAACTGACATCCAGATACCGCAATGAAAAACACTGTCTTTGAGTAGCATGTAAGAATTATTGTTATATAGTTGTTATTAAAAAGTGTTTCAATTCTTGGCTCAGTAGTAATTTGTTACTTTGGAGCAACATTAGGTCTAGGATAACATTTTAATTTGTTTTGTTGGTTAATAGATTCAGATCCACCAAAGAAACTTCTTAACAAAGGAGATGAGGAGGGAAAGCCTAAAACCATTTCCAAGAAATTTGTGAAAGGACAATTAAGACCTGGAAGAGCTAGTATCAAACAATTCAAGAATAAACAGCAATCAGAAAAGTTTGCAAAGAAGAGGAAGCTCCAGGATGGCGATGAGGGAGGTGAGCAGATTTTTAAGCCTGGATATCAATGGAAAAATAGATTTTGGGAAATACATTGTTCCTTTAGGTCTTCCTCTTTTCCCTTGCCATGTTATCATCCTTCAAAATTGAATGACTCCAAGTTTACTTCATGTGCAATCTTTGCTGTGGAAAAATTTACTTCACGTGACTAAGCTTGAGGCCACAGTCATGAAAATCATCAGTTACAAATTTTCTTGGAAGTAAAAAGTAAAGGTGCAGTAATAAATTTAAATAATTGGTATGCCATTGTAAAGGTATGATTATTTTGACAGTATGAAGTGGCTAGCTTGAAGCTGGCCGTTTTCACACGGATTTGGAAAATGCAGAGTTTTTCATAGACTTTTAGAAATAATCATCTATTCTAAAAGTACTGGCTATACGATTTGGAACATAAAAATTCATGAAACAAAGTTGATTATCCTTTTCATTATTTTTTTTCTGTGGTCCAGACTAGTCAGCTGCTTTTTTTTAAAAAAAAAAAAAAAAAATTGGTGTTATCACAGCATTTTACATTTTAAGCTTATTTTTGTGTTTATACAGAAAGGCTAAATAGATGTCTGGTTTTATCAATGTTTACATGGGTTTATTTTTTAACTTTGTTTCTGGTACATGAGAACTTCATGTTTTTCCTTCCTCTGCTGTGAAGCGAAGCTCTACTGGGACAGTTAAACAGCACTGTAAAATGAGAAGTGGAGTCTTATCTGAGGGATTCTGAGGTTCTGCATAAAAGTGTTAGTTATTTGAAGGACAGTGGAAGGTGTTGAGTGTTTCATTTTTGCTGTTGCATCTTTGCAGAAGGGCTTCACAGGGAATATAAACTAGATGTCTGGAAATGTAATAGCCAGAAAATGTCCATATTAAGCTGCTTTAAAAAACAAACAAACACACAAAGACCACAAAAAGCAAATACCAACCCAAAACAACACGATGACAAACCTTTAGATGTTGTTTATAAGAATAACTGAAAGCTGTTGTGTATTGCACAGTGGCACTGCTCTCAAAGCAGTGTACTGGTTTGGGGTTTTCCTTGTCACTATTACTTTAGGAGAGTGATAGAAAAAAATGGTAATAAGCTTTGTAAAAAGAGAGCTTGGGTTTGGGATGGGTAAAGACAGTTAAGTGTGTGCTGCTAAATACCAACAACAAGTGGTTCTTTAAGGTCTAAAAATTGAAAGCTGGGTCTTAATTGTTCCATATAGAACTAATAGTTAACATGACTTGTTTCTGTGAAACCATGTAATATAAGATGATGGTTTTTGTTAAGGTATGAATAAAACTGAAATCAAATACTTGAAGTTTTTCCATAAGTCATTTGTGGCACTTTCTATAAAGTTACCTTAGATGAGTTTGTGTCACAATGCACAGCTGTGGTGTAGTAAAATCCCATGCTTAAGGAATTTCGCTGAATAAAAAGATAAAGCATGTAAAAAGACTTTTTTTTCCTTTCTCTGAGATTTCAGATATGTACCTTTTTATTTAGGGTTCTTCTGAAAGAGGGAGAAGGTATGCATGAGTACAGGATGAACTAAAAATGGAGAATTACCTGGGCAGCCATAGGCTGCTAGGTGCATCTTGAGGCAATTTCCAAGCTATTGAGAGGTTTGCAATGCATCCTTTGACAGAGCTTTGAGGAAAAGTCATTGCTTGCTTGTTCTTCCAGTATTCTACAAGGGGAAATTACTAGCTTAGAATGCATATTAAATATTTACACTTTCATACTAGCTAGCTGGGTAACTTCAGGCAAAGCCCCTGAATTGTTAACAGTTCAAGTCACAGAGCTGCGACAGTTTATACTGATAGAGGATTCCAGTGCTTCTCTTTTATTGACTATAGAAAATGTATTTATTTTTGTCTACAGGGTCAGAGTCTAAGAAGCCGAAGTGGAATGACTTCAAAAAGAAAAGGAAGGAGTTAAAGCAAACCAGGCAACTTAATGATAGAAGTAATTTTGACATAATTGTAAAATCAAAGCAAATATGGGAAAGTGTGAGAAGGTAACAGTAATATTTTTTTTTTCTTTCATTCAGTGAGCTTCTAGTCAGAAGTTGCAAGGCAACTCTCGTTCTCCTCTCATAGTTTTATGAAGCTATATTCCCACAGTGAAACTCCGTGGGTGAATGATAACATTACAGGCAATCAATACTTCGAGCAGAGTGTGGTGACCCCTAGTGCTAGAAGTGTCTAGATTGAGCTCACTTGTATTTTAGGCTAAAACTCGTGAGTGAATGCTTAAGGAGTTGCATTATTTTTGAATCCTGAAGCACAGAGCATATACTGATGCAGCCTGATTGTGCAGAGGGTTCACTGCATGAGTTTTTCGTGGAGGTTTATATACTCACTCTGAGTAGGTGTAATTCCAGAACTGGAGCCCCGCATCAGGAGGAGGAATTGATTTTACTTAGTCTAAGTGTCTATGCTTTGCAGTAGTGGCTATCTTTTGATCTGTAAGCAACTCTGGCTGCAGTTTTGAGTTTGTAATTTTTAATAGTCCTGTTACTCAGAAAATAACAATCCTAAAGTGCGGAAATCTGGTTTGGTTTCTAGAAACCAAAACTGCTTAATTGCCTCTCTGTACAGGTTTAATGAATTACAATGTACATTTGGATTTTTTGCTTGTAGGAAGAAGTGTGATAAGGAGAAGCGAGAAAAGCTAATGGATGAACTACAGAAACTTCTCCAAGGAAAAATTAAAAGTGTAAGAAAAACTAATGCCATAGTGCAAAAATTCACAAAAGCTTTAAAGAATGGTGAAATTTAAGTTAACTTATAATATAGTACTCACCTGTTTTTCCAAAACCTACAGGGACTTTTTTTTAAACTGTCTAAAAAAGGACAAGGTTGAAAGGCTACATTGGACACCTGAATTTCGTGGCAGTAGTCCTGGATGCTTTGTCTATTATAAATGGCTGTTTTGCCAGGCAGCTTTAGTTCAGTGACATTCTTTAACTGAAGTACAAAACCAGTCACTCAGCGTTTTGTTTAATTACAATTGTTGCTTTGCAGCTTTATTTTAGAGAAATTAATGCCCTGATACTTAATTATACTAAAGAGTCTTTCCACTTGGTTCTTGAAATGTATAAATTTGCAGTGAAATACATGTTGGATTTTCAAGTGATTCTTGCTATTCCATGCTGACATGGAGCTGCATCATCACACTCCCTCTGAAATTACAAAAACATGGGAGAAAACATGATACCATTTCATGATTCTCTTTCAGTATTAAAACCCTGATGCATATCTCTAATTGTCAGCATCTGCAAGTATTGTCCATATTTTGTTTGATAGAGTGCTTATAAAGGAGTAAAAAACCTGAAACCTTAATTTGTTATAAACATATAACTTTTATAACTGGCATTACATGCTACTTGGAGCATAGAACTATATCAGAGAACAAGTGCATTAAAATAAATTTGGTGCATAATGCTGTTTGAGCAGCCTAGGATAATGAAATATCTCTATCCTGTAGCTGGCGTTTGCACATGATTCAACTCGAGTGATCCAATGCTTTATTCAGTATGGTAATGAGGAACAAAGGCAAAAGATATTTGAAGAATTAAAAGGTACTTTATTCCAATTTACATTTTACCTATATGCTTCTGTGTTGTTGTTAGGATGCATTAAAACAAGCCATATTTTCTCTTTAATATTTTTAATTTTCTGCTGAAATGATGCATTGTTCCTAGTGAGCTCTTAAAACTTACTTAAATAATGGCAACTTGTTTTGTAGAGTTAATGTAGTGAAAATCAAACCAGCTGAATGTTTTTCCCTTCTTCTAGATAGCCTAGTAGAATTAAGCAAGTCAAAATATTCCAGAAATATTGTGAAGAAATTCCTTATGTATGGGTGAGTATGAAGTGAACTTGCTTGGCTGTGTTGCATTGTTTCATTTGCAGCGTGAATGCTGCTCTTAATCTATAGTGCATCGATCAGGAATAAATATGTCTCTGGAAACATCTTTATAACGTTGATCAGACAGTAGAGTGTCTGGTATTGCTTACAGCAGTTTTCCTTTTGCAGAAAGTAAAGCTAAAGCTGTACATATTGAGGAGAACATGCCAAAAAAGTCCAAATACATACTCAAAGTTGATCTTTGCCTTACACAATAAACTGGTTCTTAAAAATTTTCTCTGCGTAGTGTTTCAGGAAGGCATCCTTTATTCTGTAGAATTTATCCACTGGTTTCTTTTATTTCCCTCAAAATGCCTTATGATTTCTCCAGATTCCTGGCTTCCTCACCATATTTTCATAAATGCCATAAGGCTGATCCAGATGCATATATTTCCTGGTTTCTGTGCTAAAACTTATCACCAAAGTGTGATTCCAAAAATACTACTATTGGTAGGTCAGCTTATCCTAATTCTTGCTATCTACCCTTGCCTGTGAAACAGGACAAAACCACAAGTTGCAGAAATAATAAAAAGTTTTAAAGGCCATGTGAAAAAAATGCTCCGTCATGCTGAAGCATCTGCTGTAGTGGAATATGCATATAATGACAAAGCCATTCTGGAGCAGAGGAATATGCTGACTGAAGAACTATATGGAAACACTTTCCAGGTTTACAAGGTGATGTTTCGATACTTTCTGGTATAAGGTATTTTAGCATTTAGGATGCTATGGTGCTTTAGGTTTCATAATACCGTACCTATCTTACCTACTGTTTTCTTTTGATTACATTTCTTTCTGTCAGCTGTCCAAGTGTAATCTAGTTTAGCATGCTTAAATGTTATGGTTACTTGCACCTTTCTATTATAGATTAAATTACTTGGGTTTGTTTTGTTTTCAGTTAGAACTCTAAAATATATTTTGTTCATGTATGAGCTTGCTCCGCTCATCAAAGGCAGTCTAATATCATAGTGGCAGTTGTCACAGTGTCTAGCCTGAGGTTGTCATCCTGACTGAGATGAGATTTAGGCTTAATTCCCATTAATGCTGTAGATTGCTTTTGTTTCAGAACTGCCTTATGTCTCATGGGAACTGAGTGTGGGCAGAATGTGCCTGTATCTATATAGAGAATGCCATTTAGGCTTAATTTTTTGCTTTGTTTTCTTTTTCCATGGAGACTATAAGACTTGAGTCCAAACTTTCTTGAAACCATTTAGTTGTAGATCCTCACCAGGCAGTACGAACCTTTTTAAAAAGTACAACCTCCCTTCTTTTGACTTCTGTTCTGCCTTCTTTCTTGCTAACTTTGAAGGTTGGCTTCAATTAGAGGCACAATTAGTTTTTTTTGCTATAAAGTACAAAACTGTTTTACACCGTTATTTTCTACACTGGAGTGACTTTTGCACCCTGGTATACAACACAGCACACTTTTACCCAAGATTTCTGTTAAAATTGTATAAGAAATTAACAGCTTATTTCTGAACTGTATTGCTATTTTTTTCTTTACAGGCTATTTTTAGTAAAGCATTTTGTAACATTATAATAGAAAGGCATGTTTGCTGTGTTTGTGGGCTGTAATTTGTACTGGGAGTGAAATACCTCTGAAATCAAGCACAGTGTCAGCTTCCATCATTCTGGCATTCTTGGTGTGAGTGCTTCAAATAGTCTTACATTGCGGTGCAAACCTGAGATTCAACAGCATATGGGTTTTTAAGAAATTACAATGTAATCCTTAACAAGACATGGAATTTCTTAGAGTTTTGAAATGTATGTTTTACTTTTCCTCCTCCTGCTTCCAACTCTTCATTCCCCATTTGCCCCCTGAAACAAGTAGGGTTAGAAATACATTTCTTCTAATTTTCTATCTAGTCAGACTGTTCTTCTAACAACAGATTATTTTACAAGACATACCAGTGTAATTGTTTAGATGAGATACCACGAAGTACTTATGCATATAAGGTATATATTATGTATTCCTCCTCTCTGCTTTCTTTGAACTGGAATTTCCTGGGCCTTGATTAACTTCTCAGTTCATTGACTTGTTGCAGTGTTGCCCCCTGGCATGTGCGTACTATCATGCAGGATTTTTGCTGTCTCAGGAATCCCTTAACACAATGTGAATTTTGTGTATTTTACCTTGTATTTGACTGTCTTGCGAAGAGCTAACCATAAGTGGCAACAAACAGTTCAAACAACAGAAGTATCTTTTGTTTGCTAATGATGAATATCCAATTTGTATAACTTAAGTACACCGCTTCTGACATATCCAAGTAGATAAGCTTTTTATTTTTAAAATTTTAAAAACAGTTTTGCAGAAAATTCATTTTGTTTGTGATGTTTTTTATGAATTTTAATTGAAAAGGCGCTAAATATTGTAATTTTAACTCTGATACTTACTGAGAACAATTAAACCACTGATTGTGTGTTTGTTTCAGACACCAATTGTCTCAACACTGGATAAAGTGTTTGAAGCTCAGCCTGAAAAGAGAGAGGCCATCTTGGATGAAATGAAACAGATTCTTACACCAATGGCACAAAAGTAAGGACAAAAATGGATTTAAAGTGTGGTGATCTAGCATGAACTGGTTTGTTTCTGACATATGAACAGTAATATTGATACTCTTTTCAGCTGTAACATTGCTGGGTTATATAGTAAGTACCTATGGCTTTGTCCAAAGTGTCATAATGAGTATCTTAATTTTGAATGCCATTTCTATAAACTGAACTGTCCCCTGCCCCAATGGGACAGTCAGTTGAAATCCCACAGTGTGGTGTTCTTCCATAATGCATGACTGGATAAGCTTCTCCAGTGTTTTTTGCGAAAAAGTATTTTGCCAGGTTTTAGAATTCCTAAGTTTTCATAGAATCTTCCACATATTGTATACACTAAACATCTATTCCAGAATGACTGTATTTTCTACACACCACACTGCCTAACTTTATAAAATACAAATGAAGTATTAATAGCTTATGTTAAAACCATTACTTGTGCAGGACTTTTTGCATTATTTTCCTCTTCCCAAATACAGAGAAGCTGTGATAAAGCACTCACTGGTACATAAAGTATTTTTGGACTTTTTCACTTACGCTCTTCCAAAACAAAGATCTGTAAGTATGTTTTCTTTGGTTTTGTCTTCTTTTGCCTTTCAGTGGAGTGTTTTAATCCTGTGGTGAAAGTATAACTAGTCAAAAATATACATCTTACATTTATAGATTTTTACACATCTAGTGATTCCAGATAGATGACTGGGAAGTAGTGTCGTATGTAGATTTACAGTTACAGTGAACTTTCACACTAAAGCGATACCGTTTGTTGATATTTCAGTTTTAAAAAATATAATGGAATGACTTTGTCTTCTTTCACCATGCTAAATGGTCCTTCTTAATAGCTGGAGAATAATTAAAGCCAGGGATATTGCTTCCAGTAGTTTAGATTTCCAGTGCATAGCTTCTTAACCATTTCTAGCCATTGTCCAGAAAACTCTTGACTAAAATAAAATCAGATTGGGCCCTTCTGTCAGCAGCCAAAACTTTGTCTTCTGCCTCCTCCTGAACCAAGCATATGGCTTGTATCACTATGTCTATATTAAATTCCACTTTAAGCTTACCCCAGCCATTCTTGCAAAAACTAGGCCTAAATCTATCTGTGTGATGCGACATTGTATAAGTAGTATCCTGTTGGATTTCACCTGGTTTAGGCTGTGTCCATCAGCCTTGCCCTGGTTCCGCAGTTCAGCACCATCTCACTCCAGACCAGGTGGAGCTTCCAGACCTGCTGTCCCTTACCTACTTCTGCCGGACTGGACTCCTGAACTCTCATTACTGTTAACAAATGCAAAGTGAAGGGTAGTGAGGTGGATTATTCATGGCCTGTTTTGAGTCCAGATCTTACCTAATTAAAGGTTTCTGTGCATGGTTTCATGTAATGCTTTGTCAGAGAATGGTTCTGGATTCACCATCTTGAGTGAATCAGGGGAGTAAGGACATATCTCTTCCTCTTTGCTTGGCTTTTGTGCAGACGTGGTAGCATATGCATGTTCTCTTTGGCGGCTGGAAATCCCTTTTGTAGATCTGTTCCTACGTGTGCATATACCTAGTGACGCCAATTGTATTGTGACTGAGCAGTTTCTAAATAAATGGTAAAATGCTTGGAACCTTTGACTAGGGAGCCAGAAGAAGGTGGGGATAGAAAGGGAGATAGGTGGGAGCTTATGTCAAAGAAATCTATCAAATAGTAACAGAAGGGGTGTCTATTATGGTAACCCAGGAGGGGGTTGTTTGGTTTGGTTTTTCTTTTTTGGCCGGTAGTGTTATTTGTCAGATGACTTCAGAACCTCTTTCCTTTGATATGAAGATTATCTTTTGGCTGAATCTTGCTGTACCTGATTTATAACATCACCTGACACTTAAATGACCTTTTAGTTCTTTTTGTTTTCTGGCAAATACCCTGTATATATAAACAAATTGCATCGCTTTCAAAGATTTTCTTCCTAAATGGATGGTTGTCTTTGTCTCCTCCTCTAATTTTTGTCTCAGTTCTGAGCCCTCTTCCTTGAATTTTCTGTAATAGGACAACTGACAAGCTTCAATAATGTTCTGATTTCACAGGATGAGTATGATGGATGGTGTAGTTTTGAAGGGAGAAAGCTTTTGTTATTTACAGTGTTTTGAACTTCTTTTGAGGCCATTTTTCATGGGTCAAGGCAATGAGAGTGGTTTTGTAGAGGCAATGGTGTTCTCTATAGTATTGTGGGCAGACAAAATGTCCTCTCACCTGCCCTTGCCCACCTGCTTTGAGATTTCTCGAGCCTTTTCTTTCACTTTTTTGCTTTATCACCTTTTCTTCCCTAGGAAATGATAGAAGCTATCAGAGAGGCTGTCATCTACTTGGCACACACTCATGATGGAGCCCGAGTAGCGATGCACTGCTTGTGGCATGGTACTCCCAAGGTATTGTTTGGTTTCTGTCTACCCAGTTCTCTTTAATAATAGTCTAGTCTGAGGCTATGAGTCTGATTGCTCACATGTCCTTCTGCCAGTGCACATTTTTATGCAATTAAGTATTTGAGAGCAAGGTTAAAAAGTGGCCTCACTGTATCTGTTAGCAAATATAAGCAGTAGTTTTTCATGAATCAGGTGCTTTTGTTAGAACTTTCATAGTGGGAGCGTCTACTTTTATTTTTAGCAGAGTTCTTGGAGGTGACACATAAAGCTTTTCCATTTTAGGATTATTGGCCATTCATTCATCCCATAGATTTCTTAATGCAGGTGAAAGTGGCAGTAGGGACAGGACAGTAAAGAAATCCTAATGTGGAACGATGTTTGGCTGTGGAATGACAAGACTTAGAAAATGTTGTAGGAACTGTGTTTTAGTTTTTTCTGCTGATACAGTATTGTGAAATACTGGAGGTGTAACATATGCTGTCATCTTTTGGAAATACTGTAATGCCTCCTATCTTTTTCTCTACTTAAAAAAAAGATAATTTATTAAAATAGTCTGTTTGTTAAAGAGTGCAGAAAAAAATACAAAGTTGCTAGGATCTAGAGGTAGTAATGAGTCTAAAGAAGACTGAGCAGTGATTTCAAGAGCCAAGAGTATAAGCACTGAGGAAACTCTCTACCAAAAAAATCTTGCTAGTAAAGAGGTTTTGCAACAGGCTAGAATCCTTGCTACCTTAAAGTTTCAGGTCCTCTTGAAGAAGTTTCTCTCTCAATGAAGAGTCAAAGTGCATTCTTTTTCTGTAGGTAGTGAACAAGATATAGGTGAACATATATGATTGGTTGGTTGGTTTGTTGTTGTTTTTTCAAGTTGCCCTTTATGGCATCTCCCATTGGTGGGCTGGGCTTATAAACATATCACAGAACCTCCCTAGGATTGAATCCTTCACAGTTCAAGTCTAGCGCTTCACGGTATTTCTAGGTGTTGACGAATAGTACAAATGTGAGATTTTGGTAAATAGCCTTTGCTTTAGTAAGCAGATTGATGGTTATCTTTTTGAAGGTGTAAATAACAGTTTAGTTATTCAGTATAGTGGCCCTATTGGCTTATTTAAGTTTTATTTTTCCTTTTGGATAGGACAGAAAAGTAATTGTGAAGACTATGAAGACATATATTGAAAAAATAGCAACGGTGAGTGTTCATTAACCATGTATTTCACAGTCTCTGAAAACACAAGTGATTTGATAGAGGCTAATTTAAATGTGCTTTGGAATTGAAAATATCTATGAGATCTTAATAAAACTAGGTTTAAAATAGTAAAGATGTACTAGATAATATGGAATATACTAAACTTTATGGAATATTTGGAGACATACTGAGAAGCTTCATTGTGGCCACTACGTGTAGTACTATTCTTCTTTAAAGCAGCTGAATTAATTTTAAGTCCTAAATTTTTTTTCTACCTTTTTTTTTTTTTTTTGAGTCCAACTTTATATTGCTTTTTCATGTAGCTCCTTGGTTAATTCTCCTTGATTGGGAGTAAAATAACGCGTGCAGAAGAGGAATAATAATTATGATGTGTTGACGATGTCATTGGAAAGGTCATTTGAATGTGCATATTTCCTAAAAGATGCTCAGTAACTTTCTAAGTCAGGAAGCTTCAAAATTAATTGATGCTGAAGTGACATACAGTGGAAGAAGCCTGTATTTATTTTTTTTTTCTGAGTAACGTGTATATTTGGAGACTTCAGCACCAATAGACTAACAATTGCAAACAGATTTCGTAGTGCTGGGCAAAACTGCAGCTGTGAAGAAAAGATTTTTAAACTTCTTCCTTTGCTGGTTCTCGTGTTGTTCTGTTTATGAATAGGTGACATTGTCTCTGTCAATGGTTTCCAAACCTTTTTGATCCCACAACCCGGAGCACGCATCCGCAATATATGTATATTTATGTATAAATTATGTATGTATAATACTGTACTACACTATATACCAAGAAATAGAAATTTTAAAAGGATGAGACAAAAATAACTGGTGGTTATTTTTATATATTTATAAATGGTACAAAATAATATTTTCTTCCTGCACCACAATGGATTGTCTTGTGCATCCCACTTTGGAGGCCGCTTGGTCTAAGTGATGTTACTCTCTGTAATCTTCAAGTACCAGAATAAATGAGTTGTTATATTTTATAAAATATATAGAAATCTGAGACAGTGGGTGGACAGTAGCTAAAACAGCACTGGAGGTCTGGCTTCACTTTGATGTAGAGTCTCACTGACATACAAGTGAATTGGGTTGTGCCCTTTTGGGTGTGCTCTCCAGCAGTGCAGCAGAGACTGTATGGCTCAGTGCAGAGATACGATCTCCAAAAATGTGGTGTGTCATTTATCTCAGTTTTAAGCAAAGCCACCATAGAAATAAAATCTGTATGTAATGTTCTTGTAAGGCAAATCCTCTGATTTCTAATGATGACTAAACAATAGGATTAGGTTAATAGTTTGGATGTGATAAAGCAGTAGATGGAGTTATAATGCCAAATAAACTTAATCTACCTTTGTTTTAACAAAATGCTTCTTTTAACAAGCTTTGCTTTCAGAGAGAGCCTAAGTGTTTGCCTTCTCTCATTTTGTGACAGTAGACAGAATGTATTTGTGGTTCATGTTGTGTCATGTTTCCGGTAAACTTTCAGAAATGTTGTTTATAAGTCAATTAGTATATTCATAGAACTTGGCTGCATGTGGTTTCTGATGTATCATCTTTGCAGGGTGAATTTTCTCATCTGGTCTTGCTGGCAGCATTTGATTGCATCGATGACACTAAACTTGTGAAACAGTTAATTATATCTGTAAGTAATTGATTTTTTCCTAAAATAGTATACTAAATAGCATCAGTGTGTTTGTCAGTGTATAGGAGGACAAGAGTAGGAATCCATCTGCTTTTCTCAAACCATTTATCTCCTTTCTACCATTTCTGTTTCATTATACTTGTGTATCAGGATTATTCTTTCCATGGAAGACATTGGCACTTTCATATGTTACCTTTAGTTATTTACTTGAATTAGTTTTCAAGCTAGATTCAGTGCTTGCTGAAAATTACCCTTTTTGTACATGTTCATTCTGGCAAATGGATGATTGGAATCTGTTTGAAGTCAGTCTCTTTGTCATAGAAGTTTGAGCTCTGCTAGTATTTAAAGAGATTGAAGTGGAAAACTTTAGAATGAAGATGTCACCTTATCCATTTTACAGGCAAACCTAAAATGTCAAGACTATCAGTGCCTAGGATGTGCTTATCATGCAAACTTATTGTTGTGTAAAAGATTACGTAACATATTTAGCTCTTCCTGTTTTCAGAAGTAGCATCTCAGAAATTGATACTTCGAGATAAACTATAGTAAACTTTCAGGAACATGGCAACAGGCCTGAATGTAGTATACCATGACTTCAAACAAGAAAAAGTACTTGGATGCTTGTGGTTGGATGCTGAAACCATTAACTTGCATTAATTCTCAAAACTTGACATTTTTACTTAATATGTTGATAACTAAACAAAAACTAACATTCTGGATAAAATCCATGTAATATTTTTATTTGCTTCCAAAATGGATTTTGCTCCACCAACATGAAATTGCAGAATAAACAGTAAGGACAGTATGATCTAGTCTGCATCTGCTTCTTTTTGGAGTGCCCCATTTCCCCACCTTCCTTGCAAAAATTATTAAATAAGGTTTCATAAAGTGTCTGTTGTTAAAATTCTGTTTACATGCAAATTCTATCACTTCTAAGATGTGTTAATCTGTAAATTATCATGAAGTTACATTTTCACACTGATAAAAGAGACTTCATAGTGCACAATTAATTTTCACGCAAGCAGGATCATTATCAATGTGTAGGTTGTAATATGCTCATAGCAGTACTCATGCTATAGCTTTTAGGACTAATGTGTTGAGAGGCACTGGTAGGGAGGTGAAGATGAGGCAAATACTCTCCATGTGGAGAAGGAGTATGAGGAGAAAGTGCTTATGATGAGGCTTGCTTTAAAAACTATGAGCAGTTCTTCTGCTGAGCAACTTTTGAATTGGGTTTTTGTACCCCAGCATGGAGATCTGGCCTTAATGCTGTGCCTCTCTGATAAGTGTGGAGAGATGAAAGCATCCCAATGTGGAGATGGCTTTTTTTTCTTGGGTATATTAGCTGTAATCACAGCTGGGTTTTGTTTCCAGAGTCTAGTCTGCAATATAACAACTTCTGGGCAAGTCCCAAGCAAATAAACCCTGACAGATCAGAGCTGTCTTGGTATAAAGTCATTGAGGTGTGCCTGTACTGTGTTACAAACACTTTGCTTTCTGGGGAGTATTAGTTCAGATAATGTGTTCGGCTTTAGCTGAGCTTCCAAGGTGTCATTTAATTCCTGAATCATCTGTGTTTTTCCACTGTCTGAGATCAAAGATAATGGAGTGTTTGCTGTTTGGTCATCTTACCGCATCAATCTGGACAGAAGAGTAAAGGACAATAAGGAGAAGTGGCCTTCACGTATACAGAATTGGCCTGTCTGGGTTTATATGAGGTCAGGAACAGGGAAAAAAATGTCAGGGAATAGGAAAAAAATGATGAGAGAAGATCAAAACCAGCTTTGGAGGTGGTGAATGAAAACGAGTAGCAGCAAATAAGGTAGAAGCATCTAGAAATCAAGCATTGAAGCATACACTATAGAAGACTCCAAGCCTTAAAATTGTCTTAAAAGAGCAGCTAAACTTCTAAAATACCTTATCGATTATCATTCTGTCCATACTAAAATTTAGCTTAGGAATGTAAGGAAAACAAAAAAAGATTTGGTGGGGAGAAAAAGCAGTGTTTGGGCAAGTCTCATCTTTTTTTTTTGGTAGTTATGATAAAACTGATCACTTATGTGGATCGGCAGAATGGCTGGGAATTTTTATGTAAGGGGAGGTTTTAAGCTCTTTCAATCCTTCAAGAAAAGTCTTCTCATCATCTCTCAGCTCCACAGTCTTAATCCAGGACCAAAGAGTATGGATAGTGCTTTAAACTTTCCTTTGTGATTGGAACTGTACATTGTGAGCTTGGCATGTGTCAGGATTCAGGCAGATTTTAGTGGGAAATCCCTCTCTTTCATGAAGACTCTAAGCAGGCAGTGCTAGGGAGATGTTACTGACAAGAGTGGGAATGCCTGTGTTGTTTATAGAGTTTCTCCTGGTGTTTTTTCCCAGTGACATACCAGAATATATGTTGTTCTTTGTAGTTGCATGTATCAGTGAAAACAGATCCTGTCCTTGTGTAGGACATTGACATCAGTGACATTGATGCATCTGATGAACACATTTTAAACCTTAATATGTTTTTTATTTCTCTCACTTCTCCAAACTTCCATTCTGATTAGAGGGTTTTTATTTAATTTCACAAGCAGATACGAATCTTATTCATATCACGTAGTTTTCCTAAGCTTTGCATTTGAAAAGTAATCAGTAATTACTGATGGCTCAAAACTATTATTTCATTAATGTTTTGTTGCTGTTTGTTTACTTTTACAGGAAATAAATTCTTCTTTGCCAAATATGATAAACAACAAATATGGAAAGAAGGTCTTGCTGTACTTACTAAGTCCTAGAGACCCTGCACATTTTGTTCCAGAAATCATCATGCTTCTGCAGCAGGGAGATGGAAATGCCTATAGGTAACTCAGATATGAGGGTTAAGTTGTTTTTGCTAGAGTCCAGAAGAGTTCACACAGGGTTCTCTTATGATCAATGTACTTTCAGCTTTTCTTTGTAATATATCTAAGTAAGGTAAATATATGAATAATACGTAAGATATGTTACTCTGTAGTCCTTATTTTTGTAGTCTTGTTTTAAAATTTGTTTATGATGATTGGTGACCAGCAATGTTTTGGTGATTAGCAGTTTACCCACTTTATAAAGGATAAAAGTTGTCATGTGTTCTTTGTTTAAACTCATATGTCAAATTTGGCATAGCAGAAAATTTTAATATGCATTATTGGTGGTTTGAGTTGCATAAAAATATATCTCAAAATCTAGCAATAAAAATGGAAATTTGTTAATTTGAATTCAGTCTGGTATTGACACTGATGCTTATCAGGTTTTGAAGAAGCAGCAATTTTAGATGATTAGTGAGCTGTTTGAGAAATACGTCTCGGTAGCTGAGAGAACAGAATAAAGAGAAAATAAACAGAGGTTAAATTATTGTTGTTAACAGAAAACTCTTGAGGTTTACTGGCAGTTAGCTTTAAACACTATACGCTTTCTCACTGTATGTGTTCTCAAAATGTGTGTCCAATGTGTGTTTAATTGTATGTGAAACAGAGGGAAGAATAATGCTTTATTTTGATCTTCCAGTAGTTTATAGCTGCCTCAAATAGCCGATGTGTTCTGAATTTCTTGTTGCTTGGTGTGTGTACAGAGCAAGGCTTCCACAGTAACATGCCGTCTCTTTCAACAGTAAGAAGAATACTGAACTCCGCCGCCATGAACTGCTGGAAGCCATTTCCTCACCTTTGCTAGAATATTTGCAAGAACATACCCAAGAAGTGGTGACAGACAAAGCTACCTTTGTCTTGGTTGCTGATATCTTAAGAACAGCTCTTGGTGACATCCAGCCTGCACTAGATGCAATTGCTAATTTAGCAGCAGAAGAGCTGGTTCCAGGTGGCCGTGATGGGCAGGTAATGTAACAGAGGACAAGGTGCTGAGATCTTGCACAGAGTTTGCCTATTTTCTATTACTAAAATGAAGTCTGCTCACTTTTTCCTTTACGTAAGACATCAGCGTACTGCCCTGATGGCACTCATACATTAGACATGGTGTCTGTTTTGTGACATTTGCCTTTCATTGTGTAGTATTATTATTGCATCTGGAGCGGTGAATGTTTGAGCCAGCATTTCATCTGAGCTGTAGAGCAAGGTACTTCATGATCTTGAATCTTCAGAACTGCTTTAAACACTGTGGGAAGGTAGCTGACAATCATGTTACAGAGTCTCTCTTTTAACATTACCACTACGCAATCAAGCAGTTAATAAATTTTAATAGTTCATTTGACTGTTTACGCAGAGAATGATAGGGTCTCTTAGCTTTCAGGTATGTGTATCTCCATGCAAGGAAAGACCTTAGGTAATAGCTGTTCGTCCCACAGTAATAGTTGTTTGTCTTTACAGTATGACCTTCTCTTCAAAGTCTGCCCCTCCCCTATTTTTTTTGAATTAAGCTCCCTCAGATATGTGTCTGTAAACTAGGAAATGAAAAATGCTGTGTACACTATATTTCAGTTGTGCTGGTTTTGCTCTGCCTTTCCTCTTCTCTAAGATACATGTTTTACAGAGTTTTTCATGAACTACTCATGTTTTCTGTGATTTTCTGTGAACCATACCGTAGTGAATTTGAAGTCTGTGGCAATGTGGAAAGTCTGGAAGCTCTTGTAGAAGCAGCTAGACCTAAATATTCTGCTCAGTAAGCATGAAGTCCTTGGAGGAGTGGATGAAACTTTGGTTGAAACGGTTTATATTACTGAATGTTAGATTGCACAGGGAAGGTGGTAAAAAATAGGCTAGTCAGTTTAAATAAGAACTCACATCAAACTTGTTGCTATTTGCATAGGTGATGACTAAGTGGATCAGTGTGATGTGGCATTTGAGGGCAGAGTAGATAAATCAAGCAGGAATATTTACGGACAGACTTGTAACTGTATTTTGAAATATCATCAGTAAATAATTTGGTTTGATTTTGTTTTCTTTTTTTCCCTTAAAGCTTCACATTGCAGAGCATCCAGCAGGCCATCTAGTTTTGAAATGGTTAATAGAGCAAGATGAAAAGATGAGAGAGAGTGGAAAAGATGGTAAGTTGGAAATTCAGCTTTATTTGATCAAATTATGACTTCAGAGTAATCAGTTATCTGACCTAAACAAATTGCTGCATTTATTTCTTTGAATATACTAATATTTGGGAAATTTGACATATCCTTTAAGGTTGTTGATTCTGTCCTTTTGCTGTTGTGAGCTATTATATGAACAGAATGCCATGGATATGTTTGCTTCTTCTGCAAAGCAAGTAGTGGTCTGTTTGGTTTTTTTCTCAAGGTTTTGCTGTGTATTTGGGACAGGGTTCATTTCTGTGCTTAAAATGTCTTGATAGCTTTGCTAAATTACACAGCAATTTAAAGGATAATAATAGAAAAAGTCTTTCTAACAGGAAGATTTCTTTCATTAGTGCTTGTGAGCCAAACTGTAATCTTTACTCTGTTCATTAGTACTGCTGGGTTGGTGCTTTGTAACCATTATTACAATAATTTGTGCACAAAAATAGGACATCTTTGCCATTTTATATCCCAGAAGGCAAAGATTGGGCACAGATGTTCTCATCTTAATTTAGCTTTTAAAGTTATTTTATTACATAACTATAAAATCTTGTTGTGTGAATCACCATATCCTAATAGAGATTACTTCTTATCATACAAAAACCTCAAAAAATGAAAGGAGGTGGGGGTGACATGGTATAATCTGGAGGGAGCTTCTCTTCTGTGTGTTGGTGGCTTTTTTCTTTGTAGAATTATCATTACCTTTTTAAACCTTTTTTTTTTCTTGCTACATTCAGGTATCCCCTGTTTCCTTTAAATAAAGAGTTAGTTGGGCTTGATTAAATGGGTCTGAAAGGAGGCTATTTTGCTACTTCTCAAGTGAATAATTAATAATGTGCCAAGGGGAAGTTTTATTTGAGTGTCTTTCAGAGACTAGCCTAACTCAGACGATGATAGTTATCTGGATTTATTTCTGCTAGCACTCTGCAATTCCCGTTTTAAACACAAGCTGTTTCCTTTAGTTTCTTTTCCTCCAAAGAGTGCACTGTTCAGAATTGTCTTGAGTTTATGGAATTGGCATTAAAAATCAAACAAATTATCATACAGGGAACAAGTTGAATTAAAACTGACCTGTTCTTCAGATGGAATTCTGACCTAAAGCAACAGTGAAAAATAGCTTCATCGTTTGTTTGGAGGTTGGAGTTGTTGGAATTGGGTGGGGAATTGTTTGCGGTTGCTTGCTGATAACTTTGCTGAGCATGCAAGTTATAAGAGCGCTTCTCCTGAAGTTCAGTTCTTCAGATTCAGCTGGGGACTTGAGGTTGGCCTAGGTTCTTTGTTTTGTATATGCCGTTAGTACAATGAATCTGCAAGTCAACTTAAGCTTTCAAAGCTGCTGAAGAAATAGAGCACTGTAGCATGAGTACAGCTGAAAGAAACTAAGTTCCTAGTGGTTTTCATGCATCAATAAAAGATTAGCTCTGAAGTTATAAGTAACTTCATCTTTGCAAATTCTGTTTCTTCAGCTGTAGAGTAAGATGCTTAAACCAGCATTTTTCAGCAGAGGTGTGTATGGATTAGTATATTGCATATAATTATCTCTTGTGTTGGTGTCGTTCTTACTAAGTTCTTTCTTTGGAGTGAATGCCTTCTTTAAGACATAAATAGCCTTTGACACAGTTTTAAAAAAGAAACTCGAGTTTGCCTGCTTTATGCTAGTAAACTGTCACACAGTGCTGATATTGTCTAACAAATTTTAAGCAATACTTGGAAAGTAGTTAAACATCTCCAAAGGTATTCATTGCACCGAATAGTCAATTATTTTCAGAGCGCAAAACTTCGTGATGGCTAAAAACCATCAAGTTTAATTTCAATTAAATCACAACGACAGAGAAGTTTTAACAGGCTTTTTTGCATAAAGATACTAATTTTTTTCTTCTCCCTGCCCCTTTCCCACATTTTACAGTTTGCTTTGGAAGAACATTGGTGGACCATGTTGGTATTGAGAATATGAAGACCTGGGCAGAAGTGAATCGAGGTGCCATTATTCTTTGTTGGTATGTAAGGGACATGGCTATTTTGAACAGCTAAGAGAACATAAGTTGACAACACCAAGTTGCGTGGGAGTGTTGGTCTTCTGGAGGGTAGGAAGGCCATACAGAGCAATCTGGACCAGCTGGCCTGAGGCCAGTTATATGAGGTTTAACAAGGCCAAGTGCCAGGTCCTGCACTTGGGTCAAAACAACCCCAGGCATCCTGGCTCGTATCAGAAATAGAGTGACCAGCAGTACTAAGGAAGTGGTCGTTCCCCTGTACTCGGCACTGGTGAGGCCTCACCTTGAATCCTGTGTTCAGTTTTGGGCCCCTCACTACAAGAAAGACATTGAGGTGCTGGAGAGAGTTCAGAGAAGGGCAGTGAAGCTGGTGAGGGGTCTGGAGCACAAATCTGATAAGAAGCAGCTGAAGGAGCTGGGGCTGTTCAGCCTGGAGAAAAGGAGGCTGAGGGGAGACCTTATCGCTGTCTGCAACTGCCTGAAAGGAGGTTGGAGCATGGAGGGTGTTGGTCTCTTCTCCCAAGTAGCAAGTGGTAGGATGAGAGGAAATGGCCCCGTTGCGCCAGTGGAGGTTTTGAGTGGATATTAAGAAAAATTTCTTTGCTGAAAGGGTTGCGAAGCACTGGAACAGGCTGCCCAGGGCAGTGGTTGAGTCACCATCCCTGGAGGTGTTTGAAAGACATATAGTTGAGGTTCTCAGGGACATGGTCTAGTGCCAGAGTTAGGTTAGGGTTGGACTCAGTGATCTTGAGGGTCTCTTCCAGCCAAAATGATTCTATGAAATTTCTACCAGCAAAATGCTATTTTTTGCTCAGTGTGTTCTGTCTTTCATGCCACTGGTAAGTCTGCGATGGAACCAGGGTACTGGAAGAATTCAAACCAAAGTTTCCATAAGTTGTTTCCTGAGCCTTTGCAGTACTAGGAAGTAGCTCAATGTTGGAAAATCCGAAGATTAAAAGTCAAATTTGTTTTTTAAATTGTGCTTACTATGTCTTGTTTTACAAGCATAAAATTCTCAAATGAGCGCTACACAAATAGCAACATTAAAATAATTAACTCTGAAATACCTGTGACTGGTGGCAGCATACAAGAATCCAGGGGGTTTTTAGGTAGTTGTGGTTTGAGGTTTTGTTTGTCTGTTTTTGTTTTGTTTTTAATAACACTGCTTTGTGTTGATGCCTTAACTATGAACCCTAAGTATGTCTCATACTGAAGTGGAAAAGTGCTTGGAATAGACCGTGCAAAGAATAGACCATGCCAAGGCTTATCATGAGTTAACTGGCTCAAAGCTTTGGAGCAGTGAACTGTGCAACTAGTGAGATCAAAAAGACCCCACAGGAATTGGGCTAACATTAATATTTTCTTTTATCAAATGCAAATAGCTGTGTTAATCATCACTGTTTTCACTTCATAACTACCTGTCAGTGTCAGGTCATAGAAACCCAAGATTTTGTCTTCAACTGGCAGGGTGTCATCTGTGTTCTGGAACTGCTGGGTCAGCATTGCACTGCTGGCTCCTCGTAAAGAATTGCACTGAGCCGAGATCAGCAAACAATTCAGACAACATAATTTTAAAAAATAAAAACCTCATTTCCTTTTTTTCCACCCTGCTTCTCCGTCTCCTAAAGTTACTTTAGACTCCTTGCTGTTTGCTTTCCCTCTTTGCTCTTTATGACTTTAGAGTGAGGCTACTTTGACATCTATGCTCTTTTGCAAGGTGAATCAAAAACTGCTTTCACTAATAGGACTTCTGTTAATCTGAGTTCAATTCTAACTTTGTTTAGTATTACCATTCAGAGTACTAGTGAGAAGAATTGGTAGTAGAAGAGTAGTTGCAATCCAGATACGAAACCAGTTTACACAACATCGTAATAGTCGTATGGATCTGGTTGTTAAGACTGTTCAGCTGCTAAAATGATAACACTTTTTCTTTGCCTCTGATAACAGGTCTTTAGAATTCAATAAATGCATCTAGTGCCTTTAAGTTATCTGATCCTGCGCACAGATGTTCAGTACAGATTTGTTATTATGTAAAGGCTTGTTCACTGACAGTGTATTAATGCTTGGACTTCTTCCCTGAACACAAAGTTGGGGTGATTCATTTAACATGTGGTGTTGCTGGTTTATGTACTGAACTATTTTGATTGTCCAAATAAAGTTGAAAAGTAAATTAGTGGAATTTTTTCCCAGTATAACCCTTCAATAACTGTTCAGCTGTCACCGTGACAGCAGTCTCTTAGTAGCTTTAGAAGATTTACAGAAGAAAACCCAGAAAACTAGTAATTGCTTATTGGCAAAAACCAGCACAGGAGCTGTGTATTTTAGGACGTGTCTGTAAGGAATGTCAAGCTTGCACTCTCTGCTATTACTCATGTCACTACAGGGTGGGCCTTTGACAAGTGTGGTTTGTTACCAAGCAGGGGAGCTTATTTCCCAGATTGTCAGTCAAACATTTTTTACCAATACTGAAACTCAACAGGAAAGAGAGAGAGAAAAGTAAGGGTAAGGAGTGTGTGTTTGTTTGCTGGAATTTTGGTTTTAGTTAAAAAAAAAAAAAAATCCTTTGTAGATTGAACTTCTCTTGACTCTTCAGGCATGACGCCCTTTTGATCAGTCAGCTGAGAACACACGAACATAACCAGCTGATTTTGTTCCATTTCCTGTGACACCTGCTTACCTCGCTAACACACAGTAATTAATCTCATCTTTGTTTAACTGCATATGTTGAAGCGATGAGGTTACCTAAATCATACAGCAATTATAAATTTGATTTAGTTTGGTATACATAATAACTGCAATATTTTTAACATGAAATAGTTGTTGAGTCTCAACTTTCTCATTTTAAAAAATATTCAGATACTTGTCTTGTCATAAAGGAGCTCAGATCCCTCAGACAGAGGTAATTTTCAGACTCTACCAGTTCTCCCTGAAGCTATGATTGATTTTTGTTTTGTTGTTGGCTTTCAGAAGCTGACACTTGTGTGCAGGTCTGAAACTCAGAATTACCGAGACAGTCCATTTGAAATTTTTATCGTTCTAGTTACTTAAGCTTATTCACAAGCTGTGAGCAGTTCATTGCATGTGCTTGTTTGCTTGGTTACCTGGTATCCTCTGGACCCTCTCCTTTCATTGACCTACTTGCTTTTCATTTGATTTGTATAAAAAAATTTGGAGCCTGGTTCTGACCTAGTGCAAGCATGAAGAGTCCTAAGGCTCTTTGCAGACATTACAATCCAGCTTAGTGTAGATAAAGTGTTTTAAGTACTTGAATGTCATGAATGCTGGTCTACTTATGTTTCCACACAAGAACTCTCCTCAGTATTTTTTAATTTGGCAATAATGTGTTACATCAGGGTAGAAAATGGATAAAAATGTACCTTGCCAAATGACTTTGCATATGCATATGTAAATATGCAAATGACTTTGATTTGCATATGTAATTTCTGTAACAGGTAAAGTTATATTTTATATCCACAAAATACATAGTTGCCTGCTTTCCTAATAATCACTAAAAAACCCAAACAAACAAAACCCCCCTACGTTGGTCTTTTGGCTATATTATCAGACATGTAGATGTTCTATATGAAAAATATGGTGTCTTGAAATATCTGTGGATACCAAGAATTTGAAAGCAGGTTTACATGCATAGCTGTTGGCAGATGAAATGCATTTTCAGAAATACATAGGATGCAGTTGAGACTGCCTTGCTACTTCATATGCTCTTTGTCCCTGGTGGTGAACCATGTGAATCTCTCCATGTTAGATACCAATATGTTCAGCGCATCCTTTCTCTGTACTTGTGGCTTTCTTGCTGTTATCAGGGGTACATGAGTCACAGAAAAGCTGGAAAAGTGTCACACTCACCTGTGTTGAATTCAGTTTTAAAGAACTCCTCTTGATTAAGTAGTACTGTCGTAGCTAGAAGTGTAATGGAAGTTTCCACTAGAAGTTGTTAGTCATAGAAATAAATCTAGGAATAAAGTAGGTGGAAATAGTGGTGGTGTCAGAGGGGTGTCCCATACTTTACTGCCTATAGTGTTGCCATCCAGCATGGGCTTTGGAGTCCTAAGGAGACAAAATTTAAATCTCACCTTAAGGTACATACATTTTCTGTCCTACTCAGTTCAGCTTGCCATGTCTAGTCCTTGTTTAAAAAGTAGGCAAGAAACAAACTTTTAAGCAGTTGCAAATTTGGGAACCGTTTGGAAGAATCCTGGGGATGGTAAAGACTTGCAGTGTCTTGCAGCCTGTTTCGTCCAAGTATGTGTGTTACAGTTTGTTTCCTATCTTAGTTCCTTCTATGCCATTGCAACTTGTAATTCTGTTCTGCATTGCACACATTGGCTGTAGAAGGCATTAAGTTTTTTAGGTAGTGTTTACTCATCATTTTGAGGTAGCAAATTAGGTGTGCCATTACCTGTACTGATTTTGTATTATAATCCAAGAACATTTCACTGTTACCCGAAGGAAGGGGAGAAGGGCAATCACTGCCTAGGCTGATCTGGATAGTGCAGAGGCTTTTTTGTTCCTAATAGTATTTTAGAGCTTATGATGAATTATCTTGTTTCTAGGGAAGAAAAGTTTCTGGGAAAGCTCATTTGTTTTCCAAAAGTAGTGTCTAAAAAAGAACACAACGGATAAGGCTCTGTAGTCCTGCTCTAAGTGAAGCATGGAAGTACAATAGCGAAGGTATTACTACTTGATATGTATTACATGTACTTCACTGCATCCAGTTTTAGGACCACTGTTAGAAGAAGGGTACGAACAACTGGAGTGAGTTTAATGGAGAGTGACCAGCGCACTCGTGGTCTGGGAGGAGAGGCTGTGGGACCAGGGCTGGTTAGGCTGGGAGAAGGGATGGCTTTGGAGGCACTCAGCAGCATCCCCGACACTGGCGGGGATGGAGAAGGCTGGGCTCTGGACAGCAGTGCGCATGTGGTGGGAGCGCAGGAGGCAGCGGCAGAAGCTGAAACACAGAAGGCTCAGGCTGGAGGTAAAGTGAAGCCTTTTTCCCACGAGGACAGCCCAGTGGTGGAGCTGGGGCCCAGGGATGTTTTGCTCTCTCTTGCATTTTAGGGTTTCAGGCTTGAAATGGGTGAAGCCCTGAGCAGCCTGTTCTGACCCAGTGTTTGAACCTGCTTTTGAGTAGGGATCCGCAGTTCCTTCCAGTCTCATTTAACCTGTGTTTGTTCTGTTTTCAGTTGGTGTTTCGGGCTTTGTTGGAAATTTTACATCTTGTTCTAATAGGAAGTGATAGACTCTGCCCTGAACTATATTCTTCTAAACAGTTACTGTTTCCTTACATGGGCAGCTTTTCCTATGACCTACATGCTGATGTTTGACATCTTTGGGTTTTTTTTCTTGTAGCCTTCTCCGGAGCACTGATCAAAAAGTGGCAAATACAGTCAAAAAAGGGCTGAAAAAGCTTGTCCCAAAATTGAAGCTGAAGAAAAGTGTAAAAGGAATAGAAGCGTTACTGGAGAAATTGACTTCCTAGTGTAAGTGAAGCTGAAAAGACAATTTACATCAATGCAACTGAGAATTTGTAAGATTTTGCACCATGGTTGTTTTAAGAAGAAGTGTCCACATTTGTAAATTAAATAATTTTTAAAACAACTTCTCTGTTGGATTCATTCTGTTGTGTGTGGTAAATGGTTGTTCTCAGAGATTGAAATCTCAAGAAGATTTAAGAGCTAGTGGAAACTCCTGATGTAATCAAGAAGTTAAATATTTCCTGATAACTTGCACAAAAATCTTCCAAGTGTTGTGAGTATTTGTGTGTATGTTGTCACAGTTACCACAGAAACAGAAGCATCTGTTCTGGAGATATTCTTGTGTACTGGGCAAATACACTCGTTCTTAATCCCCTTCCCTCCTGATTTCCTCAAAAAACAGCAGAAAAACAGGTCAAGTCCCATTCTTACCCTGAGAAGGAGTGATGGGAGGCTCTCATCCTTCAGGAATTAACAAGAATAGAACGAAAATAGTGTCTCCAACTTTTTTCAAAGAAGATCCTGAAGGAGAAGCTGACTATTTCAATGGAAAACAGTTTGGTTTTGTTTTTCTCAAGTCTTCTGAAAAGTACAGGCTTTAAGACCCTAATAAACCAGAGGGGTTTGACAGGAGGGGGCTTATGTCTTCCTTGTAATAGAGGAGGGATGAATTTACTTCTGCATATCAAATAAGTGTCCGATTGATTTCTACTGTACCCTCTTTTGATTTAGAAAATACAAGCCAATATTGTTGTTTTTTTTTTTATTTTAAGCAAATAAACCAAATCCTTTCTTGCTAAGGCATTCATACAACACCCTGGTGGTGTGTAATGCTGTGGTGATGGACTGATGCAGAGGACCAAATTAATTAAATTTTCAGCTGTAGGAGTCACTTTTTACTGTTGCTTACCCTGACAGGTTGGAGCTCCACATCTAATAGCCGATAGTTTTCCATTATTTCTCCTAAGATACAGCTTCCTCAACATTAAATACAATGCAACTAGCTGGAAGTTGCCAGTGGTAAAGTAAACTGGCTTTAAGTTTCTGTGTTTCACATATTTCAGTCTCCTAAATTACTGACTTCATTGTCAGAGGTCATGGTGATCCACAGCTGCTCCTACAGCCCACGGGGAGCTCGGGTTTTCAGTACCTGTGAAGATCAGATCTGAGACTTCAGACTTGGACCCATAGCATGAGGTAAAATACTCTGGTTCCTTGGGAGCGCCTCTATGTATACAGGTGCTGAAATTTTTAAGTACATTTTCTAGATGTGTATGTTCAAGTAGAAATAGTTTAGCCAAAGGAATGAAGTACATTGTTTCATCTTGATAAGTAATCTCTTGCTTCTCAGTGTCTAGGGGGAACATTTTTACTATGTTAAAAAAAAGCAAGATACCTGAATAGGCAAGTTTTTTTAAAAAAATCATAAACCCAATTGTAATTCATAGTTTACTTAGGTTAATTTAAGCAATACATGAACATCACAGTTAGGAGAAGTGTTTCTAATGTTGTTTGTATCTGTTGATTTACTGATACTTTGCTGATTGTGCTTCCCTCTAATTCCACCTAAGCTTATGAGTAGTACTAAATACTTTAAGGTTGATCCCAATTAGACATGATTGGCACTGGCATTAAGTGTTCATGCTTGTAAACACATTTTCTCAGTTACTGAAGGTTGCAGCTCATTAGTTTCTGTAACAGGATTTTCTTTTGTGGTAATAAACCAGATCATTTTAATTAGCAAAAGTTAATGAATTTAAACTGTAGTTAACTGTTTCTAAAGAACTCTCAGTTACTTCCAAAAAACCCAACCTGAATGAAATATGCAATATATATGTGACTGAACAATTAAGGGCAGAGTAAAGCAGTGGAAAAAAAAGATTATCTGATAAAGCCCTTCTCCATTTTCAGGTTATTGAAGGGAATAAACTACTGCTTAGAATCTGGCACATATTTCCAATCAAGAAAATTCAAGAGGACAGTGAAAGTAAGTCATAGCTAAAGACAGGTATTAATAAACTGAATAGCAAAAAGCTATGTAAGAATGTCTGCTTGTGTGAATCTGATTTGAGGCTTTGATGTGTGTTTTAATTCCCATTACTTCAGCTGGATCTCTACCAGGCAGTTTATTTGTGTTTTTGAGACTGTGTATATTATTTATTTTAAATTACGTGTAGTAATTTAGAGTGACTGCTAATTTTCCTTATCACGATTTGAGAAATGCCACTCTTGATTAAATAGACATCAGTTAAGGTTATGCTGATGATGCCATGATTTTCCTACGAGGGATAGAGCATAAATTTTACTGTCAAGGTATGTCTTCAGTGTCAGTTGAAACCGATTCTGAAATAACCTTATGGAAGGAGAGGAAAAGGTTATGGGAGGTACTAAAGGTTTTAAAGACACCATCCAGAGGTGAAGTGACTGTCCCTCTGGCCATCCAGAGCCAGCGCCTCTCACTGTACATAGCAGAAGTTGGAGGGTGAACAGTGAATATTTAATCATTATGAATTCTAGGGCAGTCTAGGACAGAAATGGCGGTGATTATTATTTTTGGTTCTTAGAGGACCCATTACCTTGGTAACAGTGTATATTAGTGTGTAACTGTATTTCCCATTAGCTTGGAAATACGGGTAGGTACTATTGCAACTTAATACCTCTTGGTTTAAGGTATAAAAGGACCAGCTTTCCCCTGACTCCACCAACTTACCATTTCTTGAAAAGGAGAAAATGTACACGGTTATTCTGAGCTTGTTCCTGAGCGCAGAACAAGGACAAAGTGGGGTCAGCATAGAACAGAATGATTGAAGTCTCTGGAAAAAGACAGGGAACGTTTTGGGACAATATACATATTGCATGCAGACTGTGACCCATAAACTGTGAGATTTTCTTTTGTACTCCTGTTAGTCTGTTGTCTAGTTGAGTTGTAGACTTGTCAGAGTGAACACAAGGCGATACCCTCATATGCACACCACTTGGTACTTCAGGTTTTCTATGTAAGCGTTCTCACTCTTCCTGCGCTATGTCTAAAAAAATATAAATGGTACTAAACAGATATTAAAAATAGAGGTATTTTTGTTGTTTGTTTGTTTTTTCATTTCTTATATCTTTAAAACAGATTCATTTAAATGTTCATTGCATAAATCAAATTCCAAGTCTTTTCATAGTGGACAGTGAAAAGAACAGGCGGTACCAATTCAAAGACATTTTTGAGAAGTGTCTGAATGATTTGTCTTCAAAAGAATTAGAAATTGTTGAACTTGCAATTTTACATGTCAAATTTCAGCGTATTTTATTAGCCAAGGCCCAGGCATGAGCGAGCTACTGTGGTGCTGCTCACCAGCCTCCATGAAGCACCAGTGATTTCCCTTTTAAAATGTCCTCATCAATGACAGATGCCAAACATATAGTTATATTTCCTATTTTAGACAGCATCATGCCTAAGTTGGAGGACACTTGCTTTCACAGATGATGATTCAGCTTCGCACTGTCTGAACATTTGCCTCTTTCAATTGCTGCTTGGGTGTTCAAAGTGCACATTGGAATCAGGCCTGGAGACAAGCAGTTACTGACAGAGCAAATGGAATAAGCACTGTAACGGTGCATCTCAAATCACCTGTTTTCTTCTGCTTTGGGTGCACTTTGAGTATCTGCTGTCAGTCGCACTTTGTCCTTTAATCTTGGGGTGGTGCACTAAAATGTAAAATTTCTGCATACTTTGTCTGCTCTTAGGCAACGCGATGCCGCTCCGACTGCAATTGCTGCAATATGTAGGCCTTGCTTTCTAACAAGTAATTTGTGCCATGTTGTTTTTAACTCTCTTCCCATAAAAAAGATTATTTTGTTTGTGAAAACAAAATAAGCAATGTAAGTTTCACTAAACCAAGCTTATTTTTAGATTTAAAAAAAAATAACAGAAGTATAATAATAGAGACTAAGGGGTATGAACAAAGCCAAAACCATTTTATTTTTGCAAAGGAAAAGTGTTGTGGTAGAACTGGACTGACCACTGTTTTACTCAGAATTCTGCATGATGAACAGAAACTGTACATGAAAATTTGTGTTCAGATAGGTACTCAAAATGCCTTAGGGTAACGCACTAACGTGAATCTGCATCTGTAACAGTGAACTTTATCACAGAGAATGGATCTGACTTGATCAGAAGGTAAATTTTGTGATAGAATTTGTATAAAGACTGGAAGGGACAGTGTGCAGAGAGAAACACAGGGAGAAGGCAGGCGTGTGAAGAAGTGGTCTCCCGTGCCGTACCAACAAACTAAACCTGTAAACAAGCAGGTATTTGCAGATTTCTGAAGGAGAAGGGATTGGGGAAAAAGAACTTGTTGCAGAAGGAAAGACGCCTTCGAAAAGCAATGCCAAAGCCAATTGCCGTGGGACAATGCAAGTGTATTAGCTGTATTACAGCTGTGTAAGAGTAGCGGAGGCCTGTGGAAGGAGGCGAAACAGAACAGTGTGCTTAATGCCTTCTGTGTCTTTCTCTCTTCTCCAGCCCCTCAGTTGACCTAATAAGTGCAATTTTGAATCCAGCAGCTTGCCTGCTGCAATGAGAGTCAGTAGTGTTTTTCCTTCTGCCTTTGAACAGAAGATGCTGCAGCCCTCTCCTTACAGTGGCTCTGGCATTTGTCAGGCTATTCACTAAACTGGTTCAGTTCACAAACCTGTTAGAGGTTTGTGTGTGGTGTTCTAAGGAGAATCTTGTTGAATTAATTTCTGTTAGTGAGCTGGTAAAATGCACCGAACGAAGCAGAACCTGCTTGAACACCACAGCACAAGCTAAGCAGCAGCGTTGCATGGAGTCTGACGCTGGCCAGGAGCAGATCTTCTCTTCACAGCGGATCAAATTGATCTTTTAGGTTGGTTGAGCTGTATGATCGCACTTGTATTTCAAATCTGTGTATAAAACAGCACTGTTCTCTCTTCAGTGCATGCAGATTTAGAGGAACATGCGTTGTATTGCATGGAAAAATACATCCAGAAAATCAGCATTGCTTAAGCCTGCTGTACCACAAAGTGGAATGACAACTGGTTGAGACCTGTGTTTTGACTGCTTTTGTTAAATCCTGTCAATAAAAACCTGGACAATACTCCCTATTCGTCTAAAATGATCCATTCAACCTCCCATTAAAGTAAGTTTATCTTGAACTTTGGTGTTCTCTGACTAATTTTCTGGTGTTAAGTGATGATAATTTTGTTGTTTAAGCTGTTCTAGAAATATGCAAACTGAGTATTAAACATATCCTGATGACATCCAGATCTGCCTAGAATAACTTTTTTTTTTTTTTGGGTGACTTTCGGCATTTAGGCATTTTAGGCATTGGAGCTGTCTTTTAGAAACAGAAGGAATGGGGAAGTGAATCTCCAGTGTAATTAATGCAGCATTAGATTGAAGATTCATTTAGTCCATAGTGGTGATAATACAGATTTTGCAGTACAGATTAAGTTTTACGTTATTGTGAACACTCTTGCTGGCAGGACCCGGGGCTTTTGGTGCACAGTACCTGAAGAAGATGCAGCAGGGCAGAGCCAGCCAACAGCAGGTAGCAGGCACTAGATTTTTTAAAAATTTTATTTATTTATTTAGTTAGTTAGTTATTTTAAGGAAAAGAAGAATCTGGCAGCCTGTAACCTCTGGGCGGCAGCACTGAACAATTTTGCATGAAAGGGGCTGTACTTTCCCCAAGGAGACCCATTTTTTCCTTACAGGGTGTTGCGGTCCCCCATCACAGCAGGACGTGCTGTCGCAACCTGTGTGTGATTGCCTGCATTTTCCTGAATTTCTGTAACTTTTTTTTTTTCTGTTTATTTATCCAAATGAAATATTTGGATGTGAAGATATTTGAAAGTCAGACCAGCCTGACCCTCAAGCATTGGCTGGAGCACACTTGAGGAGCATGGAGTCCCTTTGATGTCAGTGTCGATCCAGCTTATGCCAGGGCTTGATCACAAAGACTTGATCACCTTAGAGCCCAGCCTTGATGTTATGGGTGGGTTATTGCATTCATCTGCAGCCTAAGGCTTTGCCTCCATATGTAGTTTCTGGTAAGAAAAAACAAGTGTCCTACTGAGTGAGGCTGTTCTTGTATGAGTATTGAGAAGATCATCTGAAAACAGATGTCTTCAGTGATGGTGCTACCTGGTTTTGGCCATGTAGAGCTACGTTAGCTCAGCAGCCAAAGCAGGTTCTGCCTCTCTTTGCCAGCTGGTAGCCCAAGTGCTTCTCAGGTACCTCCTCTGCCAAAACCAGTGGGGGGAATAGTGTTGCGTGGGTACGTGGTGGCCTGAAGAACAGTTATTACCTGAAGTGAAAGACTGACTTTTAAGTATGGCACTTTTTCACCTGGTTATTAGCAAGGAGGAAATGCTTTTGCTTATAAGCGGAGCAAATCTGCTTCAGAAGTTAGAATGACAGTGCGGAGTCATTTTGTAGAGTAGAATTAGGCTCTGACAAGTTTTATTTAAAAAGCTTGATAATCTCTATCTCAGAAGCTACCTGTAGAATGCTTTAATGTTTCTCAGCATATTTCCATTAAATTACCTAAGTACATAAAAAGCTAGTACCTCTGACCTTTCCCTTTTTCAACACAAGATAAGGAACTGGATTACAGTCAAATGCCATGTAATTTCTCTACTACTGAATAAAGAAGTTAATAAAGGTTTTGTAAATAGCGGATAAGCATGAATCAAATATTTTTACATAACATAAAACCAGAACATGCTAAACAGTTGCAGCTATTTTTTAAGCAAGGAAACCATTTTTCCTTCCTAGGCTTGCAGATAGTAATTATTTTTCTCCTAAAATGTTGAAGTATACCTAGTTTATAATCTTTAAAATTATGCATATTTAAAGACTGAATTTTGCGCTTTACCTTAGAAGCCTGGGAATAGCACCAGATGCCTGTTAATCTGTGGCTGTACTGTAGCGACCCCTTTAAGTGCTATCTTTCTGAATGAGGAAAGCAAACAGCTGCTAAATTGCATTGAAAAAGTGATGTTCTTCTAAGACAAGGATTTATGTAAGCATATATTCTAATTGGAATTCTTTCCACTGCCTCATGTAGGGACAGACTCTTTAGATTTCTACCAACCCCACCTTTATTTTTTTTTCTCCTTTTTAATTTTTGTTTCTTTTCTCTATAGTTCCTAGGCCTGAAATGAATAGAAGAAACGGTTAGTTGTCCTATAGTGAAGCCAGGCCATCCACATAAACTGACTGGGTTTTGTCTACCAAAGACAACATATTTGCTAAGTCTGTAGTGAAACTTAATTAGAGAATATACTTTACTTCTCCCTCTGGGGCTCATTAATATCTGCAATTAGTTAAAATAGAAGACTTCGGCATGATCACATTCAGACAAGTTTCTAATTTCTCAGTGTTTTGAGAATCCTCCACCCTGTTTCCTCAATAACTTAGCTATACCAAATTAGTATCTCATGAAACAAGCCATATCTACTTTAGCTTTAATAGTATTTCCCATCTTTGTTGTGTTCGAGCATATTTTCCCTTGATGTGGTTATTTTGAAATCTTTTGATTGCCAAAGCCCTGTGGCATTCAAGTAACCAAGATAATCAAGGCTCTTCTGCATTAGTTTTGAATGTCATCATATGAACTTCCTTCCTCTTAGTTGGCTAGAGGTCCTCCAGCCTCACACGGGCTCTCACCTGGGGAGAGGACCTTGTGGGAGGACCGTGCTAGTAGCCATCCACAGAAAACGCTGGTACTGTCAGATCTTTGGGCATTCAGGCTGTCTGGCTGGTATAGTGGTATCTCGACTTTGTGCATCCCCTTTCCTATTGAAATGCACAGACTTAAGCTTGTCACCCCTAAAATAAGATTAGTTAAACCACAAGGCAGAAAGCTTCATAAGGTAATCCAGAAAGTAAAATTACGAGTCTTTGATTGAAACAAACAACCGCCACCAACAACCAAACAAAAAAGAACTCCCAGCTTTCAGTTCACTGAAAAATGCCTTACTCCACTAAGGACCTATTTAACTGCTGAATGCAGCAGAGCAGGTGAGCCAGGGAGTACAAAGCAAAAAACCAGCAGCTTTTTGTAGCCTTCTGCTTATTTTTCATGAGGCAGTTGCCAGAGGTCTGTCCTCCAGACTGCACATTTCTACCATGGATCCCATGGCAGCTCTAGCACTAGTCAGAGCTCTCTAAATTGAGCTAGGTCGAGAACCAACCAAGGATCTAACCCTGCTCCCCAAAACTGTCACATTTGCATGTTGTGTCAGAGTCTAGAACAATCAAAAAGGTACCAAAGCTGCCATCAGCAAGATGGTCGGACTGGACAGCGGAGGGTTGAGGGGGCAAAGTGCACTGAGAGAGAAGAGAGTGAGGCAGCTGCTGAGCTGAGCTGCCTGAGGCATCATCGCCTTGGCGTTCAGAGTATCCAGATGGGACCTGGTGGTACTGGTTACAACGGCTTCTTCTCCTGAGGGGACAGAAATTGGTCTCATCCATATTGGGAAGTGTTTTGGCCCACGACCGTTACCCTGTAGGGTTCTCTAAGTAAGATTCTTGCCTTCCTGTGGCAGCATGGTGGCAGGGACCAACTCTGGAGTCTTCCTGGTCTAAATCCTTCGGCCAAAGATTGCTTGGGCCAGGGGGGAGTGAGTGTTCGGTAAGATTTTGCTGCTTGGTCAGGGTACATTCAGAGCTCTTTATTGAAGCAGGGACTGTGACCCACACGTTTTCCCCCGGCTGAGTGCTGCAAACATCAAGCCATATAATCTTTCTCTTACTGTCACCAGTGAGTTGTTATTTACTTGGTGCAAAGTGGAACAGCTTCAGCTAGAGGGGTGGGAGAAATCCACTCCAAGCTGTATTTTAATGTTTAGAGCAGAACTATGGGACTTGTGCATTAAATTCTCGTTGGAGAGATAAGAAAGCACTTGCTGAGAGCATTCGATTCTGACTCCTGATTGATAGAAACAGTCCTTTTCCTCCTGCTCATGTTTTGGGTGGAAAGCCTATTCCCTTATATGTCTGGAAGAACGTCTACTTCAGTGTGTCCTGCATGTCAGGCAAGTGGGGTGCAAAATGAGGCTGGTGATTCATGTCAAGTCTGAGGCTATGAGGAGGTCCAGCCTCAGCAGAGTAAATGCTCAGGCTCTGGATTTCTCCAGGTGGCAAGAAGCTGCTGATCTTGCCATGCAAGCCTGAGCATCTGCATCCCATCTGTGTGGTACACGGGAGTACTGTTTCCTCCAGACAAGGAAATTAATTTAGGGTGTCCCATACCTTGGAAAGTTGAGTAATCACCAACATTTAAGTCCTTTTAATGAATCTAACCCAAGCTGCATGTTGAAAATAAAGCGCAGTTGTGCTTTTGCATGCTTGTAACCTGCCACCTCACTGAACTGCAGTGGGGGTCTAAGAGAGAGGCTTCCTGCGGTTTCAGAAAGCTCCTCATCCTGTTGTTGCTGTGCAGAAGGGCCATGCAAATTGAAACCATCCCTAGAGCCAAAGTAAAGCAGCTATTCTTCTCACTGAGTGCCAGGATTGCGCCTGCTGCTTTGTGTGCAGTCCTGAACAGCAAACATCTATCACATTGAACTCCCAGGGCTCAGCTGTGCCTTAAAGACATGGTTTAGCTTTTAACAGAGCTGATCAGCACACAATGTGCTGACTGTCATTCCTAAAGAACAAAATGACAGATGGGCTTATGATACATTTGTCTGGAGGTAGAGAATGAGAAGAGCAACTTGGTTACTAATTACCTTCTCAACACCGAAAGGACAAATGTCCCTATGCTTGACACAATTTGCATGGTCATGGCAAAATTAATGAACTTTTTCACCCTCAGCTGTCCAAAGAGTAAGTTTCACACCATTGTATCCAGTGTAGCTCTGAGATTTGAATGCAGCCATCTGCATTCTGCGGGGCAGCACAGACAACATGAAAGTTCAATAATTTTAATATGCAGCCCTGCCATCAGGCTTTTTTACAGCAAGAGCGCTGCTGACTATCAGCCATGGGTCATATCAGTGATGGTTACCATTGGTTCTTTTTGTTACCCTTTTAAAAATTCTATTTGTATCTGAGTATCAATAAAATAACTATTCTTTCAGATATGTTACTCAGGTTACTATTTCTAAACTGGTATGACTGCTCCTGATATGCCATGAAACTGATCCTGAAACTCTGATTCCCTTTAATTGTTGTTGTTATTTGTTGCATATGTTTCTGGGGTGAATTTCTGATGTGTGAGAAATTGCATCCAGCTGTGCAGGAAGGCTCAGTAATCCTAGGAATTAAGGTACTCCTCATGTGAGCTGCGGTGTCAGAATTGTGTCCTGAGTGACTGTGTGCACCAGAAAAGTATCCTAACTTTAAATTATATTTAAAATTGGTTAGAGATAAATGCTGATTAGATCCTTTGTATGAAAAGTCTTTATGAGATGTTATCCATTACATGTTTCATTTGATTTTTTTTAATGCTGCTCTAACATTCATATCCTGTGATATGCCTGTTATTATTCTAACTATTCAATAAGTAGATACATTAAATGCTGCAAAAGAAATTTAGTTTATCACTTAATGCTATATCTAACGAATGTTTTGGTTTGGAAATGTTTTCAAAATTGGTCAGTGATGTGTATCAACTCAGCCTCCAGACTTCTTCTCCTGTTCTTGTCATAATGAAAGATGATAATGGAGGTATGTGTGGGGGAAATGCTAAAAGCAGTGTGTTGCTTGCCTAGGTATGAAACTGGGAATCATTTTCAGGGCTGCATTTGGAAAATAAAATTAGAACTGTGAAGCATAGCTATCTGACAGTGGAAAGAGAAGCTGAAAGCTTAAGGAGTATAGATTCTGCTAATATTAAGGTAAATGCTCTAGGCTGTTTTCCTGTTTCTGAAAGCTGGTGGAAAACCGATTTCAGCAATGCAATCAATATATTGAGTATCCTATTTGTTTAATTTTTGAGACTGCCTTGACAGCAGCAAGGTGGCTGACCCTTAATGGCAGCAATTTGTTTTCCTTTTGTTTGATTATTGTGGGTCTAATCAGTAGCAGGGGCTTACATCTTCATGTGGGTCTCATTCAGAGTTTCTGGGTGGTTAATCTGAAGAATGTCATTCAGTTGACGAGCATTTAAGTGCTGTTTACAGTCCATAAAAGCCAAGGAAAAAAAATATGTTGTTGTACATTGTAACCTAAGCCTTTAAAAAAAAACCCAAAAAACAAAAAACCAAAACAACAAAACAAACCAAGCAACCAAAAAAATAACAACAAAAAAACCAACCCCCTTCAAAACAGATCTCACCATCTACTTTTGTTACTTTTGGCCTTTTCAGTTTATCTTCAGTTAGTCTGGCTAATCTGTTTCTCTTCATCATTCGTCTTCTCTGTTCCTCTTCATCATTCGTCTTCTCTGTTCCTTCACAATATCCAAGCCACAAACTGTATCAGTGATGTGACAAACGGTGTGTTACACGCTCTCCGCAGCATTCAGATAATTTCTTTATGGCTCTCCGTGTAAAGTCCACCTTTCCCCTTTCTTTCTTGAGAGCTGTGTACTCATAGGCCTTCAGCTTGCTGTAATAATCTGAGAATTTGTTGTAGAGAATGGAGATGGGCATGCCATTCAGGATTATTCCAAACGCAATGCAGAGGAAAGCAAACAGGCGGCCAAGGTGAGTTTCTGGACACATGTCTCCATACCCCACTGTGGAGATGCTGACCTACAGGCAAACCAACATTCAGCTTATTAGAAGAAGCATACAAACAGGTATGTTCAGGGATCAGAGACAATTTTTAAAGTTAGCATTTTGCACTTTGAATCATAAATCTGAAATATCCTCTGCTGCCTTCTTTTCTGTACTGTCCATCGTATGCAAAAATTTCTAATTAAAAAAACGTCCCTCTCATGCAGTAAAGAAAGGCAACGGAGCAGTTTGACAACATTCAGGAGGATTCTTAAAAGCTCCGTCCTGCAGAGGGAGTTTGCAAACAATTTCTGCACCGGCCTGTCCAGAAGGAGGGTTTGCCCAGCTGCGGAGGGTGGATAGAGCTGGGTCCCCAAGCGCGCAAATCCAGTGATAACTGCAGCCCCGCGCCCTCATCGTGTCGCCTGGAACAGATGTTCTGTGTTTAAATCCAGTGTGCTTATAAAACTCAGTATTTCGGGACTTATCCTGTGGGTTGTATTTTCAGTATTACCTTTGTTTATCATATATATTTTATGAAACAATGAAAAACACATGAAAAGCTTCAGCTAATTTGAAATATATTTTTATAGTTTTTGCACTAGAGGAAGAAGTGAGCCAGGACACTGAAGTTTCTAGATAAAATCCCCTTTAATAGTTACATACCTACAAGGAGCTCTGGAAAAAACAAAGATCTTTCTCTGTTGCTGGGAATATTTTGGTCACAGTGTATGCTCGCAACACATATATTTATAGCGCTAAATTGTTTGATCTTCCTGTTCAGCTGTATGTCAGAGGTTACAAAAGTAAGGTGTAAGTGTGCCTTCAGTAGGGAATATTCCTGTTTATTTTAGCTGACAGGTACATGGGTGGGAAATTTTTGCTGAATTCCCATTTGAAGAAGACTTTGGGAGGTTTTGTTTTGTTTGATTTTGCGTTTTGTTTGTTTATTTTTGGGGGGTTTTTGTTTGTTGTTTTTTAAAGTATATCCACTTTATACAAATCTGTATGTGTTACCATCGTATTGTCTACATAGTTTCACAGACTTTTTTCTTCTCAGCCATGACCATTTTATTTTTTTAGCCTGTGGATGTATGAAGGAACTGTGTTTTATATGTACCCAGTACTACACCAAATACTGCAATAGCTTCTTTGTAAAATTTAGTTACAAAAATTCAGGGATGTTTGCTTATGTGGATGATATATCTGAATGATGTACTCCCAAACAGTCGGCATGCAATAATTCTTAATTTATATACTTCCACTGCAAAACGCTTGATTGTTTAAAATTTTTACATTTAGTAAATATTATGTATTTTTCTCTGGCAGGTAAAACTTGCATGCTTCTGCCATCTGGCACCTCCTAGTCTGTGCAAAGGATCTTTTTCAGCCAATGATTATTATTTTTTTTTTAACAGTGTCTCAACACACCCTGTGTATCTGTGAAACAGTAATCTAAATCTTCGGCAGAAAAAAAACACAGGCAGTAGGACTTTCACTGTAATGTCCTTGTGGCTTTAGTACTGAGATAAGTCTTAGGAAGGTCACAGTGCGCAGCCTGCCATCCTCTAACATGCTATTTAAATGTTATTTCAAATGAAGAAAGCATTAGGGTATATGAGACAGCACTGGGTAAGCACATTTGTAGGATGCACCTGGTGCTTCCTGTGGAATAAAAAGGATTAGTCACTTGGTTTAATGGAAGTTAAGTCACTGGATTTGAATGATAATACAGGATAAATATCTCCAAAAATAAATACTGAGATGAAGGCAAGATGTTTATCTCTACCAGCCAGGACAAAACCATTATCCTGTGACAAGGTTCTGTTCCACTGGCATAGTCTTCTACATCGCCTGTGACAGTTTGGGAGGGATACTTGTCCTCCTGTGTGTGTGAGGCAGTGGACACTGTTGGATTTTAATGAAATTAATAAAATCTTAATTTTCACTGTCAAAGAATGAATAGGCTTTAAAAGGAGTCTTATATCTTGGAATTGCAATGATGTGCATGCTACAGTCATAGTCCTATAGGTTTCTTAGGAGTATCTAAATGATCATCTTACTCCTTTCCCATCCTTTTACACGGGCTTCCTTCTCCAGTAAAGTGACTGGGACATAGCCCGCCCCATAGCCTGGCCCAGGGGTCAGAAGTGCTCCCGGGGCCCTGCCATAAACATGGAGGCCAGCATCAGCTGCTGCAAAATGACATGTATATGATGACAGACTAGAAGAAGCCATAGAGTTATGGACAGTCAAGATATGGGCTCTTTGCCTTCTCTCAGCACCTGCACTGTCTACCTGCCCTCTATTTTGATCCAGGCTGCTGTATATCCATACATCTGCAGCATAACAGAGTTGTTGTTTTCCAGCTCTGAGATACTGTAGGCAGCAGCACAAGCTGGGATCAACTTTCCCCTCTCCTTGGTGCCCTTCATGATACCACCCCCCACCTTGCCAAAAGATTGCTGTAAAAATGATGATTGTGAAACTGCCATATTGGGCATTATCTCTTAAGCATTTACTGTACTTAGAGCCTGCGTCTCCCTCTCCATTGTCTGCTAGTCTTGATAAACCCAGAAGTGTTTCGTTTGTTGTTGTGGCTCACCTTGAAGGATGTAACTATCATTTTGATCTCACAACAGTTTGAGAAGTATTGGTTGGCCTTCTGTAAGTGAATGTATGTCTGTCCTTGGGTGTTAATGCAATCCAAGCCTGGAGCTGAACTGCTTCCCAAACCCTTTAGAGGTGCATTTCGAGTTTAGGATCCTGTAACAGTGCTACCAGGACAGCGCCAGAGCCAGGAGGCACTTAAGCAAGGTGGAGGTCTTTAAAGTCTCATAGCTCTGTGTTCCCAGCCAAATCTTCATGTCCCTGAAAGATGTAAACCAAACAGCCCAGAAAATGCTGTCTTAATTAACACCCCTCCACATAACATGGTGTAATACAGGTCAGTGATAGTTCAGACATCTCAACAAGATGTGTCTAAATAGCTTAGAGCACTAACCCAGTGGCAGTCTCTAGAAACGAGGTCATTCTGTCTTCATTTGTGAAGCTTGTCAGCTGAAATTCAGCCAGTTACCCTCACTCCAAGTGCTTGGGACGGGACTAAAATCACACTCTTTCTGGCAGAGGTTGCAAAAAAAGATTCAAGGTGACATTAACCAGCTCTCAGTACTGACTGATGTGGGATTCAAACCAGTGACCTAGATGTAGAAGGCAGTTTATCCCATTATCAGCCCCTTGAGCCATTCTGTTTCTTTTCGTATTTATTCCTCTGCAAGCCTGGAACTGTATAAATAACCACCAATGTTTTGTGTGTGTGCAGATATGCACCTTAGATGAGCCTCATAAGGAACAGGACACAATCTCTTGTCTGAAACAACTGCTGGTCCTAATGCATTTTTAACAGCCAGAGCTCTGCAACAGCTTTGGCTTTGCAAGGTTGCATGACCAGGCTATAGTTAATAAACTATGGTTTTTCATCTTGCAGTTGTACGATGGGTCACAGCAGATCTGCAAAAAGGACAAGAATGAAACTCCTGTGTCCACCTGTAGCCATCTAGCCAGATGCAAGATGATGATGATGATGATGATTATTATTATTATTTCCTGTCTCTTTGCTCACTTCTTCTTTAAAAGTGCTAGTACATTCCTGCTAGGCAGGAATTTCAATGCTGTCTGCCTGATTAAGCCTTGATTTCAGCTTATAACAGAGGTAAATGAGTGCTTATGTGTGTGTGCGTGAATGAGTGCATATGTCCTGTAAGCTCAGAATTTGGAGCAGATGTTCACTGATCTGAGCCTGCTGTTTTCAAAACTGTCAGTGATTCTAGCAAGGAAGGGGAGGGGAAGAGGGAGAGAGATCTCTGGCTACCCAGAAAGGTGAGATGTGTTTACTTACGGCAGCCCACCACCAAGCATGGGGGATGCTGGTGAAGTTGGTACTGGAGACGTCGTGCTCCACGGTGTAGACCATGGCAGAGAAGGCGAAGATGCCCATGGCAATGAAGAGCAACAGGCAGCCCACCTGCTGGTAGCACTGGCGCAAGGTAAAGCCAAAGGCACGCAGCCCTGTGGAGTGGCGGGCCAGCTTGAGGATGCGGAAGATGCGCATGAGGCGCATGATGCGAAGAACTTGTCCCACCTTGCCCACCCGTCCCACCTTCTCAATATCGTGCTCATGCTGAGAGCCCCGACCTCGGGGCTGGTCATCATCAGCAAAGCATTCAAGCAGCAGCTGCAGGTAGAGGGGCAGGATGGCAATGAGGTCTACTGCATTGAGGGCGCTGCTGGCAAAGCGGCGCAGGTCTGGGGTAGAGACCAGGCGCAGCAGGTACTCCAGTGTGAAGAACGCAATGCACAGGGTCTCAACATGCTCCAAGGCAGGCCGGCTCTCCCCACTCTTCCGGTCTACCTGCTGCATCTCCTCCACTGTATTGAGTGCCAGGGCCACCACAGAGATGAGCACAAAGAAGCTGGAGGCCACTGCCATCACTTTGGCAGTGACAGAGGAGAAGGGCTTCTCCATGAGGTTCCAGAGGCGCCAGCGCTGGGGACCATAGTAGCGCATGTGGTGGAAGAGCTGCTCGTTCTCCTGAGCCTCTGCCTGGGAGCGCAGCTCACGCTGGACCTTCAGCTGCTCGCTCAGCTCATCGCGGCGCTCCTCAAAGCAGATGCGGCAACAGCGAGGTGTGTGTTTGAGCCGCACGCCCCAGTAGCTCAGCTCCTCCAGGAAGCTACGAGGGCACAGCTCATCCCGCACACGCAGCACCCCCGAGGCATAGAAGTTGTACACGAGCTGGAAGACGGCCGGGTCCCGATCAAAGAAATACTCATCTACCTGGGCGGCATAGTCATCGCACAGGCCCAGCTGGCAGCGACGGTCAGTGGAGGTAGCCAGGCGGCCCAGACGGGTCTTGGGATAGATGGCCACTGCCTGGTAGGTGAGGCGATAGCTTTGGCCGCCGACATTGATGTTCAACACGGATGAAGTGTAAGCTTTGGCTGGGCTTCCAGAAGAAAGGGCGGGGGAGCAAGGAATGGATGACGAGGGCTTGTTTTCTCCCTCCAGTGTGTCTCCACTTGGCCATTTTCCTTGTTCTTTCTCTTCCTCTTCCTCATCTTCATCGTCCACGTAATAGTTGTAATTCCCTTCAGGTCCCAGGAGCAGTAAGGGCTGGGAGTTCAATGGAGCAGCGGCAGCAAAGACACTCTGCTTGTCTACGCGTATGCCTTCCTTATCCTTCCCTGTGTCGGTCTGCGGGAGGACATTTGGCCCTTGCCTCTCTCTGCCTTTATGTTTTAGGAAAGGAAACTGTCGCTGCATGTTAAACTGCAACATACTATTTTTCCTTACTCTTCTCCCTTTTTTGCATTCACCCGATCAAGGAACTGGCACAGTCCTTTCCAACACTACAAAGACTGACAATCTTGTTTTTTTCTCTCTTTATCTCAGTAATATCACGCACAGCAGAGGTTCTGCATTTTTCTCCCTGCCAGCCAGCACTCCAGTTGTTGTGAAAGCTCTGTGTGGGATATAGACACATGAAGACTGCTGTTGACCGTTTTAATCTTGCTGAGAGGGAAGATCTGAGTGCTTACAGAAGGGGATTTAAGGGCTATTATCCTGTTCCAGCCTCATCTCCCTCAGGCTGTGACGTGAATGATTATGGATCCATAAATCTATGAAAAATCAGTAGGGGAAAAAAAACCCCTAAAGTATTATGCTAATAAAAAAAAATATGTTTTCCTAATTCAAGTATATATGGATTAAGAATAATCGCAAAGTTAGAATGTATGAGGGGCACGTGAGGGGCAGGAGGAGAGGGAGAGAGAGAACATTACAGGTTTCTTTCATCTACATAAGCCTATCCTATCTTCGTTTTCCTTAATGAAAATAATGAATTATTGATATGCAGCTAATGGGTAGAAATTCATTACGGTAGCTATTAAAATGTTTTCCAAAGGTGAGCAAATAAAAATTGTCCCTTTTTATTCCTGATTAGAACACCTCCATCTGGCTAAGGGCTGAGGAAAGTCACAGACTGTGCCCGAAGCTTTGGCTGTGCTCTGAGAACGTAGGTCTCATGCTCCTCTGGACACAGTAGCAATGAATGATAAGGGTGTTAGTGGGTTTCCAGCGTGCTACTTCACTTCAAGCTCTTCATGAGCTCCTGAGAAACAGAATAAAGCTGCTCTAGTTTCTCTTGCAGGCCACATTTAATATCATAAAGCCGCACTAGATACCTAGCAGGACAGGAGAGATGCTTTCTCTTTGTTTTGGTGGAGATTTCATCCTAAGCTGGCACAAACATCTCCAGTAACACCGACCACACTGGAATCCAGGCTTTTTCCCCTTGTCACTGGAAGCACTTCAGCTGAGCTAGAGCTCCTGTAAAGCAGAGGAGACACACAAAAAGAGGATGACTCCTTCAATGTGCTCTTAGTCCCTGAGTTACAGCTTCTTAGCATCAGCTCATTATTCCACCTGTACCTAGGCCGGTGCAGGAAGGGACAAGGCGCTAGAGAACTCCTGGCTTCGGCAACACCCTCACTGGTCTGGAAGGCCTCCCATCTGCAGTCCCGTGGCCTGCTTTCCTCTGGCAGCTCCCTGCCCTTTCACACGAGCCACTGTGATGGTGTAACCCAGAGGCCATGAAGCAGTATTTTTCCTTTGTTGTCCTCAAGCTCCTGTTCTTGTGTCATTAATCTCATTATCTTGCAAACCCCGATACTGTTGTTTTGGTGGCATCCCATGTGAAGCTGTTGCTGTAAAAATCACGCCTTCTTTTCCGCCTTTTTCCTCCTCCTTGGTGGTAGCTTTTGTTTACTAGCCTTTGGCAAACAGGAAGGCATTATACCTGAGCAATTTAAAATACTTTTGCTCTCAGTCTGCATCCTAATGGGTGCATCACACTGAACAATTCCAGGTTTCTTCAGGTCACACTGTTTAAGGCCTGCATTACTGGCAATTTGTATTTAGCTGCTTTTAGGAGTGGTTTCATGAATTTGTCTCCACTGCATGTTTTCTTTTGTGATACAAAAAAGGAGAGGTCCCTACTAATAGGGATTGTCAGTGCCTTATTACAGATACCAATCTGTTTTGTAGTTTGCTTTGAACATTAAACCATGCCATGGTTTAATGTTAGCAGGTTATCAAGTTAGCAAACTTGATTCAAATCAATGTCCAATTTCAAGGCTATTTCTTTCTCCCAGGCAAACTAACTCAGAAGTAAGAAGTAAGTTCTGTCATTTGGCGACCCATGACAGAACCCGAGGGAATGGCAGGAAGTTGTGCCGGGGAGGTTTAAGTTGGACATTAGGAAAAGGTTCTTCCCCCAGAGGGTGCTGGACACTGGAACAGGCTCCCCAGGGAGGTGTCACAGCCCCAAGCCTGACAGTGTTCAAGAAGAGACTGGACAATCCCTCAGACACATGGTGTGAACTGTGAGGTTGTCGTACACAGCGACAGGATTTGGACTAGATGATCCTTGTGGGTCCCTTCCAACTCAGGACATTCTGTGATTCATTCTATGATTCTATGAAAAAAACAGTCTACGATGTTATCATTTTACTACCAAAAATTCTTGAATATTTCTTAGTCAAGATGCAGGCTAGACTATAATCATATTCCTCTTGCCAGCCTCCACCGTAGCATTTCATTTTTCTTTTTGTCAGGCTCCCCGGTCTCACTTCTGAGAAGTAACCACTAAAACTTATTGCTCACTACTCAAAAGATCATTTATCGTACCATAAGGCAGTAGCAGGAGGTTCTACAGGGTGAACTTCATGGCTGTCAGATGCCAACACCTCATGTGCCTGGACTAAGATATTGGACATCACTACTAAGCAAAGCAATAAAGATCACTAGCTTTGCTTCTGCTTAGAGTAATTGCTTTGACCTAGATATTGTTCGGAACATAGCTCTGAGGCACCCAGTATACTCTGCTCAAATCTGCCTCTAACTGCCAAAAAAGGTTAAATAAAATTGTTTTATTTAGGTTCGTTACTTTGGGGTGAGTCTTGGTTCTGAGGTGCTAGACTTCCAGCCCAGATAGATCAGAAAATGAAGTGACTAGAATATAGTTTTTTTCCCCCTCTTTTAATTTTTAAAATTTTTTTTTCCCCTTAGCTAGCTTACTCAATGTACTGCTTATCTTCCTAAGTGTCACGATGTCCTGGTTCTGTTAAAAACAAGACCAGTTCCTCTTTTAGTGAATTTTCCTTTCAGCTAAGTTCTTCTGAGTAACTGCACTTTTCTGAATTTGGCTACATCTTTTGGTAGACATAGCAATGGAATGCAAGGTCACTGATAAGAATCCACATTGCATATTTGCAAGGAGGAGCGAACTGGACAGGTGACTAAAACTGACCAACTAAGTATTCCATCCATCCATATAAAGCTGGGAGATCACGAGGATCTTGCTTTCTTCGACTATGGGCAGCATCTGAAGAGGACCCTGCCAGTTTTCCCTGCAATCTGAGGCCTAGTGACAGACCCTGCATCCCTGAATCCAGTTCCAGTTTGCTGTGGAATCCAAGCCAGGACTTCCAGGTGCCTGCCCTTCAGCTGCTGGAGCAGTGCTGATCTGTGCCGGGGAATTCAGGATTGGTTTTGTATATTTTGTATTCTTTTCTCTGTTTTATTAGTAGCATTAGTAAAACATTTTTAACTTTTTTCCAACTTGCAAGTCCTATCTCTCTTTGCCTCTCTTTGCCCTCCTATTGCCTTTCTTTAGTGGGGAAAGGGGCCGGGGAAAAAGGGGAGGGGGTTAACAAAGCATCTGCCATGGTTTATTGTCACCCTGCAATTAAACGGTGACACACTAATAAGAATGGCATAGTATTTTCTTGTATGGGGAAGTGCAGACTTCAGGCTGCTGCAGGAGCTGGTTAGCAAGGTCCCCTGGGAGTCTGCTTTTGAAAGTCTATGAATGCTGGTCACTTTTAAGAGCTATCTCTTAAGCGTGCAGGAGCAGACAATTCTAAAGTGTCAGAAGTCAAGCAAGCAGGGCAAAAGGCCTTCTTGACTGAGAAGGGATCTTCTTCTAGCACTTCGGTGGAAAAGTGAAGTGTATGGACATTGGAAGCAAGAACAGGCAACATGGGAGGATTACAGAGATGGTGTTCACACCGTAGTGAGGATATTTGTGTGGCCAAAGCTTGATAAGAGTTCAAGCTGGCCAGCACTGTTATGGACAACAAAAAGGGCTTTTTAAAATGTGTCAACAGCAAAATGAGGATCAGAGATAACATTGGTCTGTTACTTGATGTGGTCAGTCACCTCACAAATGAGGATGTAGACAAAGCAGAGATGTTTAATGCTTTCTTTGCCTCTCCCTTCAACACTGATGGGCTCTGGGACCCCCTGAACCTTGTGTTGGAAGACCATGACTGGGGGGGATGATAAAATTCCACCTGACCCTGAACTTGTTCGAGACTTGCTGCTCCAGCTGGATGCACGTAAGTCTATAGGGTCCAATGGTATTCATCCCAGGGTACTGAAAGAAATGGTCAATATTATCACAGGGCCTGTCTCCATCACTTTTTAATAGTCCAGGGAGTCTGCAGAGGTCCCAGTCGACTGGAAGCTGGCAAATGTTTTCCCAGTTTTCAAGAAGGTTAAGAAGGAAGACCCTCATAATCACAGCCCTGTTAGTCTCACTTCAGTGTCTGGTAAAATTAAGGACAAAGTTACTCTGGGAGTTACCAAAAAACACTTGAGAGACAACTCAGTCATTGGTCATAGCCAGCAGACATTCATGAGGGGAAAGGCCTGCTTAGCCAACTTAATTTCCTTTCATGACATGGTCACCCACCTCGACCAAGGCAAGCCAGTAGATCTGTGTTGTGTTGTTTTGTTTAGCAAAGGTAATGATACTGTCTTTGAAAGTATCATTCTGGGCGAAAGGTCCATCACATAGATAGACAAGTCCATAATACAGTGAGCAATGGGCTGATGGGTTGGGCTCAAAGGGTTTTAGTAGATGAGATTACATCAGACTGTGGCCAGACACTGGTGGGGTTCTCCAGGGCTCAATTTTAGGGGCAGTGCTCTTTAATGTTTTTATAAATGGTCTGGATGCAGGAATCAAATGTACATTAAGTATGTTTGCAGATGATAGTAAACTAGGAGGAGCCGTGGACTCACTTGAGGGAAAAGAGGCCTTGCAGAGAGATCTGGTTAGACTGGAGAGCTGGACAATCACCAACCATACGAAATTTAACAAGAGCAAGCACAGTGTTCTCTATCTGGGATGGGGTAATCCTGGTTATATGTACAAACTGAAGGACAAGAGGCTGGAAAGCAGCCCCATGGAAAGAGATCTAGAGATCTGGGTTGATGGCAATTTGGATATGAGTCAACGGTGTGACCTGACAGTCAAAAGAGCCAACTGTGTCCTGGGGCGTACCAAGCGCAACACTACCAGTGGGTCAGGGAAGTGATTGTCCCACTCTACATTGCACTGGTGCAGCCCCACTTCAAGTACTGTGTACAGTTTTGTGCACCTTAATATAAGAAGGACATGAAACTATTAAGAGTGCATCCAAAGGGTGTCCAAGATGGTGAAAGGCCTCAAGAGCAAGACTTAGGAAGAGTGGCTGAGGTCACTGAGGTTTGTTCAGCTTAAAGAAGGCTGAGTAACCTTATTGCAGCCTACAGATTCCTCAAGGGGGGCAGCAGAGGGGGAGGTGCTGATCTTCTCTCTCTGGTGACCAGCAATATGACACAAGGAGATGGAATGAAGCTGCTTCAGGTGATGTCCATGTTGGACATAAGGAAAAGGTTCTTCACTGAGAGGGTGGTTGGTCACTGGAACAGGCTCCCCAGGGAAGGGGTCACAGCACCAAACCTGTCAGAGTTCAAGGAGCATCTGGATTATGCTCTTAGTCATGTGATTTACTTTTAGGTCGTCCTGTGTGGAGCAGGGAGTTGGACTCAATGATCCTTATGAGTCCCTTCCAATTTGAGATATTCTATGATTCTACGGGTTGAAGAAGAAATGTGAAAACCTGGCAGTCAGTAACAGTGGAGAATACTGTCCAATCAAACAGCCAGTGCTGAGAACAGCATTTGCACAGGAGAAAACTGTAATTAAAATGGAAGAATGTCATGAAAATATGAATCTTTGCAAGTCTTCATCTTAAGGAGTACTGACTTTTTCCAGAATAGGGAACTGAATAGGGGACTGCAATGCTTTTTCACTGGGCAAATCAGCTTCAGAGTTAAGTATACTTGCTTTGTCTTTGATTAAAAAAATGAGAACTTTTTAATTAAAAGTACCTTAAAGAATTTATATGTCTCTGTAAGGACTCAGTGGATTAGTTCCTACCTCACTAGAGGAACTGTTCATAGATGAGTACTTTTTTAAGGTCAGGAAAGGCCTGTAAGATCATCTATACTGACCTACTTGAACAATGACTCTAGAACTTCCCTCAGTAATTCTGCCATTGTGTTAAAAAGTGTGGTTTAAACTATGTTAACAGCTTGGAGACTTGAAATCACAGGCTCAGTTGTCCACAGGGAATTGTACTGAAAAATTACATGAGGGTTTGTTTCAAAGGGTCCAGCCAGGATCTTTCATTAACACCCAATGACCTCTCAAGCTATGTTGACAATGTGGAAAATACTGCTAATGGTAATTATTAATAACATGGTAATTATTAATGTCCTGTTTATCATAGTTGGGTACTCATAAAGCGTAACAGGGCTGAAGGTAGACTGACTGGCTGCAGTGCCTGCTGAAACTGCAAGGGGTGACTTAGGGAACAGAAGAATTAGGATCCTGTTCTCTCTGCCTCTTCTTACACCAGTTCTTTATAAAGAGTGATTACCAAAAAAACCCCCTAAAACAACAAAAAACAAAACAACACAAACAAACAAAATGAGCAGAACCCAACAAAACAAAAAAATAAACAAAACCAGACAAAACACACACACATGAAAACACCCCAAACGAAACAAATAAACAAAGAAACGTACAACAAACCCTGAGCTAGAGCTTTGTCAAAATACCAACTCTGCTAAGAGCTGAAACAACTTTTGCTCTACCCTTTGTCTCCACTCAGCTCAGTTAGCTAGACTCAAATGTAAGCAGCAGTGAGCAAGAGGATCCTTCTTGCGCTGTGATTTCAGGCATCTTTGCATGCTACCACACTGGCAGACTTTCTCAGCTCTCATAGTGATGCTGCTGAACAAATGCCTCCCTGCCTGTTGCTTTCTCTGTTTCTGTTGGGGTTTTGTTTGTTTGTTTGTTTGCTTGTTTTTTATTTGTTTGTTTTTTCCACTTGCCAGCCCTGCTGCTGCTGCAGCCACACGGAGGGTGCTTAGAAAGGGTGGACTCAATGGGAAGAGAGGAAGATTGGGGAGTGGACTAATCAGCATTCTCGAACTGCTCATATGTGGTGGAGCCCATGTGCCTGAACAATCCCCTGCCTTCACGCATCAGTGTTGCCTGCACCTACAGGACAGACAAGGCAGAGAGAGTGCCAGCTCCAGACATAGGCAAGAGGCAGAGGGACAGAATGCAAAACCTGACTGAGGTTAAGTTGACGCCTTGGTACCTGAGCAGTCAGGCTGTTTCAAGCAGGGTAACAGCAGTGATGTACGTCCAATGGGTGTAACTGATGGCTGCATCAACGTACCTGAGCCCAGGGGCCTAGGACAACCTATGTGACCTACCATTGCTGACTGTGTATCAGCATGTCCTTGTCAGTATCTTCTTTCCACCTCTGCTGCTCCATGCTATCTCTTCCCTCTCCCAGTGAACTTCAGCTGATTGTTGTAAATTGTAGGGATTTTAACAGATAAACCCCAATGTTTACAGTAGCTGGTCCCTAGCAGCTTTTGCATGAAAAATATCCTTCTTACAATGTTGCCTAAAAGCATACTCAGGCAAAATTGCCCACAAGGAACACAGTGGGAGCTAGTCAGCCAGGGCAACTTACCTCAGCTCTTAAACCTACTTCATATGAGGTGCATTAGCATCTGTGTATGCACCAGCTCTTACTAGGTGCTAGGCACATTCTAGGTGTGGTTCTTGCTACAAGGCTGAAAACTCTCTGAATTCTTCCCTAAACTTTGTGTTTGAAACCAGCAAAAGACTACAAAGAGTCTTGTTATACAAAGGGTGTAGAACAGTTCTTTTGTAAATATGAAAGCGTTATAACTAGCAGGGGTTAGGAAGAGCCCGAATCTCTGAGTAGCAACAATAAGTGATATTGTAATGGGCTGAAGCCTATTCTGTTAAACCTTGAGCCCAACCACGTGTCGTTTGAGGGGTATGGTTTGGCTAAGATCTTGCAATGAAGTGTGAGAGGGAAATCCAGCAAATATCGACTCACTATTTTGAAGAAGCCATGCTGTAACAAGACATGAAGTGAGGCATGGGAGACACGTGGAGGATCAGACAGAAAAAGCAAGCCCCAGCTTTCCCTGTGTTCACTTACACTTAGGAAAAGAAAACAGGAATTGCCTCTTTGCATACCAGGTGTCTCCCAATCCCTGCAAGAGCCAGCTAGTCCCATAGTGGGCAGGACAGAACTAATATGGAAAACAGGACAGCATAAATATTAGATAGGATGAAACCGTACTGCAGAGAGTCTTGGGTGTACTTATTATGTCCTGGGTCCCTGGGCTTAGGTACGTTGCTGCAGCCATCAGGTACACCTTTTGGACATACAACTGAGGATGCAGACATGGTCGAAGTTACCAAAGTATATGAGATCAATAGGCACCAAGAAAGCCACCTGAACTGTCTGTACACAAGCTTTGAACCCATAGCAAATGCAAAATAATGCAACTTTCACTTAGCCCTCTCCCATTGCAAGCTTGACTAAATTTGGTGCCTTGTGTTTGGTACATGCTGTTGGTATGGACAAAGAGACCACAGCTCTGCTTACATGGAATGACTTGCTAAACTGGGGGGATCTGCCCATGAGCTAGAGTCTTAGCATGCTCAACAGTGATACTTGTGATGTTCAGCAGGTTACATATCAAGAGATAGCTGTGTCAGGTGGCAGCGTGAGTAGAAAAACTGTGGGGAAATAGATATATCTATCACATGCTTCAGAAAGTCAATGCATTACAGCAACAAACGTGCATACAGAAAAGGGACAAAAAAAGAACATTACTATGTTGCTCTAGCTTAATGAGTTCATAACCCTTCTTTACAGGTAGGATGCTGAAGAACAAAGTGATTTAACCAGGAAATCAGCAGCAGAAGAATCCACCAATATTTTCTGTATTGCATATTGGAGGGCTTTCCACTGGGCCTTGCTTATGTTATGGAGTGGCTCATTCATAAACATTAGCAGCTCTTCTGACACAGGCAGCTGCTCCCAGCCCTTCAGTGAACACAAACAGATATTAAAAAGCACACAACAGCAGCGGCAAGGAGAAATTTTACTTCATGAGTGGGAGTGAATATCAGCTGTATGTAGAGAAGCTGGAAATATGCTGTAAGCAGAGACCAAACCATGACAGTAATGCACCTCTAGGAGTGTAGAAGGGATGATCTGTGCAATTGACGGGCTTTGTGTTTTCTAAGCACTACACTTTTATGGGAATAAGTGCTTTTTTTGCTGACAGAGTTCAGCTGCCAGTTTTGCTTTTAGAATTTGTTTTGTACTGCCAAAAGCGTATGAACATACTTATACAAAGTGTTTGCAATTCCTCTCTCTCCCAGGAATTTACTATGTGTGTGTGTGTGTGTGGTTGTTTTTTTTTTCTTGTTTTACTGTTTTCTTCTGTATGAAAAAGACATTTCTGCATACAGTGCTTTTTTTTTTTTTTTAATGTGGAAGGACCCTTCACACATAGTGCCACTACACCCAGCAAAAGCCATCTAAATATCGATAGTGATAGAGTCACAAAGTGGAAGCCATAGATTGAAGTCTGAAGAACAGCAGTCCCTCAGTCCACACAGCCATTCCTAGCCTGCTGAGCAGCATGGCACACATTCCCTTTTCAGATTTCAGGATCTTGTGGTGAGGTGGACACCCACATGTCTTGTCAAATTCAAAGAGCCTCATGAGCCTGTAAGCTGCATCATGCTGGTACCATTCCATTCAACACTTCCTCCCTTTTCCCTGTTTGCATCCTGTCTCCAGGCAGAACCAGCCACCCAGATCACAGATCTCAACCTGACATAGTTTATGATGATCTACATGTCTGCATCTTGGGGGTGTGGGGGGTGGAAAGGCAAAATAAAAAGATACATTCAACCTTGGATTCTTTTTGCTGGCATAATAGTGAGTTACACTGGGCTCAAGTTACAGGGTGATCTGATAGCTACATGTGCCATGGCCTGTGGATGTTCCGTTTTTCCTGATTTATGCATTGTGTCACATGCCGTGTTGAAAACTGCTGATTCTGTATGTAGACTTTGTTGAAACCAGTGAGCAACAGGGGAAAAGACAACTCATTCAAGCACATTGCCTGCAACAGGACCACACAGACTTAGAAAAGCCTTAATGCAAGTCATGTATCCAGCAACATTTTTCAAGACCACTTAGAGGTTCTCCAAGTTCTGTCCCTTGACAAACACATCCATTGTAGTAACCTTTTTCTGTAGTTCTTTCTTCTTGTTTCCCTTGCTGTGACTGCCTGTCCTGAGCTTTTCCTATGCCAGCACTCCAACCGATAGTAAATTAGCACAACTC